>NW_023597054.1:7565881-7571418 GCF_011947565.3 Pollicipes pollicipes
GTGTTCTGGCGTGCTGTCGCCCTCACCGGCACGTCCGCACGTCTGCACGTCCGCACGTCCGCACGTTAGAACGTCCGCACGTCGGCACGGAGCATCGATGTCGGCTTGGCGGCGCCCGACGGCCGGCCGGCGGCACCCTCTCATGCGACATGCTATTCAGGTTCAATGATTCCTAATCCCTACCAGATTGCGCCGCTTATTCGAACCTATTCGCGTCGCACGCGCACCCCACCTCTGGTGACCCTGCATTCCAGCCGTCGGACGGGCCTGGACTGACGTGGTGCCGTGCCGTCTTTGCTGTGCTAGGCTGAAGCGACGGGCGGCCTGGCGCGATGGCTGGGTGGACGCGACGTTCGGACTGGCGCGATGGCTGGGCGGACGCGACGTTCGGACTGGCGCGATGGCTGGGCGGACGCGACGGGCGGACTGGCGCGATGGCTGGGCGGACGCGACGGGCGGACCAGTGCACTAGATGGACTGATGTGGCGGCTGGACCGGCACAATTGTTGGACTCATGGTAATAAAAGACGGCCGGACTGGCGTGCTGCGTACACTGGACTGACCACATGACTGAACTATACTGCGTGACTACACTGCCGGGGTACGTTACGAGACGCGACGAGAGAGGGCCTTTTAAAGAATGTTTCGCTGTTTTTGAACGGACAAAATATTATCTCACCAAAAGTGGTCTCTCAGCCCTCCAAGAATACTGAACAGCCAAACTCTCGCCGCCATGCGCTTTGTGTTCGACAATAAAGCCGTGGTCACTGTTGTAGCGAATGCAGCGCTACCAAGCACGCGCTTTCCGTAGGGTCACAGCTAAAGCCGAGACCGCGTGTTTATTGCGGTACAACGAGAAGAGAAGACAGGCAAAAGGCGACGACGGATGAAGCGGCGAGTGCTTACACGATAAACGTCTACTTCTTAACTCAAAAAGCTATTGGTGCGCCCTTTTAATGGGGGCTTCTGATAGGTGACGTGCAGTGGGTGGATGAACTATAATGGAACTGGGGCCTTATTGCTCTCTTCAACGGCTCTCACACTGTCCTCAGGATAAATAAAGGCGTGTGCTTTTGCTCTTTTGGGGATATGCTGAATCTAGTGGGTGCAACAGAGATCGCAGCGCATAACTTTATATTCAGACGGTGTACCCAACCGAAGTGTACCGAAGAAGATATGCATCATTTTAGTGCTCTCCGGGCGACGCACAATACGATGCACACATATGTTATGGCGTAGGTGGACTTTTGCCTCTCTTTCGGGCTCTTAACTCGCACAAATGGCTGTTTCACCTCTCCAGGCGAGACGCAATCTACTAAAAAGTTGCCCAATAACTTTTAGAGGGAAACACTTTTTTCTGAACTGTGGTCTTCGGTTGCCAATGTGTTTTGAGCCTTCGCTTCTGTATGTTTAAGCAACCGTGTAGTGGATGACTACAAGATAAAACACTTTCCGTCAAATCCAGACCCGGCTAATTCCGCCCCACCTAAGCTCTAATCCAATATAAAACTAGACACTCGGCCGTTCTAATCTGCATCCAGTGCATCCATTTTTGTTATTCACCTGCATTAATAGACTTGATATATCAGGTTATATGTGACTAAAATGCAAGCCGCCAAGTCTCAAGCAAATGATATGCTAGCAAACATCTTGCTCACAAGCATCCCGTGCCAGATAGCCCGAGGCGGTTTTTTTCGAATTCATGACCCGAGCATTGCCATTCTTTTTCTTTTGTTTTTCGATTTGGAGGTCCCTTCTCCAGGCTTAAAGTTACGTCTGCCGGGATCCACGCAAAGGTTTCAGAGATTTTCTATTGATGCCCCACGAGAGACATCATGGAGTTTTGGGCCTCGGAACGCTTTTATACCATGTGCTTACCTGTTTTTCAAGACGTTTCGTATCGTTTCAGCGGACCCTTTGGAATTAACTGGAAGAAGCAGTATCACAGGCTGGATCCGAATGTGTTGCTCCTTGCATCTTCTTTAGACACTATGTAATGCCAGCTGGCCGTAACTTATCAAAAAGCATTGAGGCCTTCTAACAAATCGGATGCCGACAATAAATGCTGTATTGGCGCTGGTCCCAGACGTGCTGCCGGTTATATTGGAAGCCATAAGTGCTCGCCTGGAGCAGCTGTAGATTAGGTCATCGGAAAACAATTTGACACAATGACACGACAAGTGATGCCGTTTCAATTCTCTTATTTATCAAAAACAGTAGGATGCAGCGGTAACGTGTTTCTTATGGCAGCGATTCTTGTCCTACAAGTTGTGCAATTCCGCACAGATCGAGGAAGTCCCGAGCCCGTTCGAAACTGAGATTCCAGTAAGGTGAACTTATATCTGGATGGCGTTATGACTGTAGAACACGGCTGATACCTAATACAAAGACAGGATGCGCTAACTCAGGTTATCAACTTCTTGCGCGGGCTGATCTGACGGAAGGGTAGTCGTTCTGTATCCAGCCGCGATGGAACACGCTGCCGCGTCTCATAATACACATCCAGCATATCCGAGATCAGCAGCAGAGCATGTGACGCTGGTGAGCCCCTATACCGGGTGTGACGTCACCCCGCGTGGGACCCCACTACCCAGTGTGGGCCGGGGAGGGACGGCGGCAGCCGTGCGTAGAGCCCGGCGATCAGCCGTGCCGCCCCAGCACGCCGTACAGGGGCTAAAGCCGGCCGTTTGCCTCCGTGGACGCCCGCCGAGCGGCCCGAGCCGGGCTCAATTGTCGAGCAGAACGGAATGTCTTCGATGCGCCCACCCGGCCCCCGCACCGCTTCGGCTCTGGCTTCAGTCCCCCGCTGGGTCCAGCTCTCTGGCTCCCACTCCGAGACTAGACTCTGGCCCTGGTTTCAGCCCCTCGCTGGGTTCAGCTCCCCGGCTCTCTGGCTCCCGCTTCGGGACCAGACTCTGGCTCTGGCGCTGGCTCAGTTGCAGCCCTCCACGTCCAGCTCTGACTCAGGCCCGACGGCACCTGTGCTCGGGGTCTGGCGGCGCGGGCCGGAACCGACGCTCGTGCCGTTTGTGGCGGCGGTGCCGCTGACGCTCCAAATCGCCCGGAAGGGAAACGAAAATATGCACAGGTCGAGTAATGGACGAGCCGATGTAAGCAGTTAGGCGTTGGTGTTCGTCGTTTACACCCGGGATACACAGTGCCCGTTGCGCCGTGGCCGACTGTTTATACCTGCCACCCGGCCGGTGTCCGGCACGGGGGGCACCTGTCTGCCGCCCGTGACTGGTGAGAGACCAGAGCCCCGCCGCTACACAGTCCGTCTGCAGTGACCGCCGACCATCGCCCAGCCGGCAGCAGGTGTCCCCCGCCCCCCCCCCCCCCCCTCTCTCCTCGAGCCCGCGGCGCTTGTCGGCCGAAACGGTTGAAAAAGTCGGCCGGCGGCCGCTCCGGCGGGAAGGCACCGGAGCCAGCGCGTGCCGCGGGCGCCGGCTCGATGAGAAGGGACAGCCGGCCGGCGACGGACCGGTCGTGGCAGGCCTCCGGCCGCCGCAGGTGACGTCATCCCACTGGCTCTCGGTCACTTGGTGGCCGCTGCTGAAACAGGCGGTCGACGGACAGGCGGACATTATCCTGGCGGCCGCCGCGCGCCTCCGGGGAGCGCACTCCATTTCAGACCGACCCTGTAGGCCGGTGACTAATCCCATTCGTATACGTGGGGGAAATCAAAGGGACTTTGTGTCGGCAGGGGCGGCTAATGTGCGGCAGGCCGGGCCGAACCGGCAGCAGCAGCCGGCCGCGGCGGTGGTCCGGGCCGGCGCGCCGGGCTCGCTGCACTCGGAGCACGCGCTGGTGCACGGCTCGCGACGGCTCCTTTGCCATATCGTCTCGTGCTTTTTTCTATTCCAGTAATGATCCTGAGCACGGAATCCGGGACACACTAAAAGGCTTGCGCGCTTGTTTGTTCTTTGTAGCGCGGGTGTGTTGATGGCGGCGCCGCGTCGTATTTCGCGCTGAAAGTCCCGTTTGGTGGCTTTAGCGACCTGAGCTGTTCCGGCGTTACAGTGCTCTGCCCCGCCCCCAGGCGTTCCTGGAGATGGCAGACGAGGCGGTGGCCACGCAGATGGTGACGTACTTCGCCAACGGCACTGCCCAGCTGCGTGGCCGCTCCGTCTACGTTCAGTTCTCCAACCACAAGGAGCTGAAGACCGACCAGACGCACTCCAACGCTGTGAGCGCGTGTCGCCGGCCGCCCGCCGCGGTGGGCTCGGTGTGGTGGGGCTGTGGCTGTGATGCGCCCACGTCTCCACTAGGGCGGCTGCCGCGTGTCTCCGTCCTATCCTGCTCTGTCGCCATCTCTGTTTCTCTATTCGTGCGCCCTGGACTAGGACAGCGCTGCTCTTACTACGCCGAGATTGTACCGTTCGCGCGTTCCTCCCTGGCGGCGCCCCTCCGCGCCCCCGGCCGGCGGTGCAGTGACTGGGGTGTATCCAGTCGATGCTCGTCCCGTCACACCTTCAGCGGCCGCACGGCATTTGAAGTCATGGTCGGGCCCATTGCGGCCCACTGCGTACAGCATCCCGTCGCAGTCAGCGCCACCCTATTGGCGCTTTGTGTCGGTGCCGGTCACGAGCGGCTGTGGTCCAACCAAGGCTGCCGACTCCGCCCGAGAGTCACAGCTCATGCCTTCCCGTCTCGGACCGTAAACCAGGCCTGGCTCGGGCGCTCAGTAGCCCTGTTTCATTCTGCTTCTCATTGCCTCACCAACAATGTCCGAAAGCTGGGCCCTCACGACCATCGTGGTCTGAATAGAATCGCCGGCGACGAGACGGATTCTGTTGGGCCGGTGCGGGTTGGTGTCGGCACAGACACATGCGCCGGCCGGGGCAGCCCGGACCGCCGCCACGACTGTCACCCCACGATCAGCTGGGCCGGGCCGGCTGCTCGCACCGGGCCAGACAGACGCACGGGGCAGGCCGCTCGCACGGCGAGGGGAGCGAGCCGGCCGGACCAACTTCCCTCTTAAAGTTCCGCCTAATGAGACGGTGATGTTTTTGGCGCGGCCAAAGTTGCGACAGCGGCGTGGGAAGTTTTTGCAGCGTGCGTCAACAAGGGCTCGGCTGCCGGGCCGACGCGCCGGATTAGTTAGTAATTTCCCAGCGGAACCCCGCCGTGGCAATCATTCTTGAGCCACGCCTAAACTTTGTTTGAACGCTTTGGGCGGATAAGTGACACGGCGGGTAAGTGTAGGGAGACCAGCTTGTTACATGAAGCCCCTGTGCCTTTTGTCGGTGGGTCGGTTGGCGTGGTGGAGGCATTCTTTTCTCTCTAACACGTTGCACTCCTGCTACTTTTATTAACGGCACTTCTGTACCCACGCTACGGAGTCGGAGGCGTGCGACGCCCTCTGTGCTACTACCTCTATGTGACCCTTCATGCTGGCCACCCCTATGTGGCCCTCCGTGCCGGCTACCCCTATGTGACTGTTACGTCTGTGTTCAAGGTGCCTGGCCTGTGGGAGCGACCGCCTCAGCCCGAGGTACTCGGCCAGAGCCGCATGCTCTCTCTCTCTCTCTCTCTCT
>NW_023597054.1:7572231-7574731 GCF_011947565.3 Pollicipes pollicipes
AGAACGTCCGCACGTCGGCACGGAGCATCGATGTCGGCTTGGCGGCGCCCGACGGCCGGCCGGCGGCACCCTCTCATGCGACATGCTATTCAGGTTCAATGATTCCTAATCCCTACCAGATTGCGCCGCTTATTCGAACCTATTCGCGTCGCACGCGCACCCCACCTCTGGTGACCCTGCATTCCAGCCGTCGGACGGGCCTGGACTGACGTGGTGCCGTGCCGTCTTTGCTGTGCTAGGCTGAAGCGACGGGCGGCCTGGCGCGATGGCTGGGTGGACGCGACGTTCGGACTGGCGCGATGGCTGGGCGGACGCGACGTTCGGACTGGCGCGATGGCTGGGCGGACGCGACGGGCGGACTGGCGCGATGGCTGGGCGGACGCGACGGGCGGACCAGTGCACTAGATGGACTGATGTGGCGGCTGGACCGGCACAATTGTTGGACTCATGGTAATAAAAGACGGCCGGACTGGCGTGCTGCGTACACTGGACTGACCACATGACTGAACTATACTGCGTGACTACACTGCCGGGGTACGTTACGAGACGCGACGAGAGAGGGCCTTTTTAAAGAATGTTTCGCTGTTTTTGAACGGACAAAATATTATCTCACCAAAAGTGGTCTCTCAGCCCTCCAAGAATACTGAACAGCCAAACTCTCGCCGCCATGCGCTTTGTGTTCGACAATAAAGCCAGTGGTCACTGTTGTAGCGAATGCAGCGCTACCAAGCACGCGCTTTCCGTAGGGTCACAGCTAAAGCCGAGACCGCGTGTTTATTGCGGTACAACGAGAAGAGAAGACAGGGCAAAAGGCGACGACGGATGAAGCGGCGAGTGCTTACACGATAAACGTCTACTTCTTAACTCAAAAAGCTATTGGTGCGCCCTTTTAATGGGGCTTCTGATAGGTGACGTTGCAGTGGGTGGATGAACTATAATGGAACTGGGGCCTTATTGCTCTCTTCAACGGCTCTCACACTGTCCTCAGGATAAATAAGGCGTGTGCTTTTGCTCTTTTGGGGATATGCTGAATCTAGTGGGTTGCAACAGAGATCGCCAGCGCATAACTTTATATTCAGACGGTTACCCAACGAAGTGTACCGAAGAAGATATGCATCATTTTAGTGCTCTCCGGGCGACGCCACAATACGATGCACACATATGTTATGGCGTAGGTGGACTTTGCTCTCTTTTCGGGCTCTTAACTCGCACAAATGGCTGTTTCACCTCTCCAGGCGAGACGCAATCTACTAAAAATTGCCCAATAACTTTTAGAGGGGAAACACTTTTTTCTGAACTGTGGTCTTCGGTTGCCAATGTGTTTGAGCCTTCGCTTCTGCTATGTTTAAGCAACGTGTAGTGGATGACTACAAGATAAAACACTTTCCGTCAAATCCAGACCCGGCTAATTCCGCCCCACCTAAGCTCTAATCCAATATAAAACTAGACACTCGGCCGTTCTAATCTGCATCCAGTGCATCCATTTTTGTTATTCACCTGCATTAATAGACTTGATATATCAGGTTATATGTGACTAAAATGCAAGCCGCCAAGTCTCAAGCAAATGATATGCTAGCAAACATCTTGCTCACAAGCATCCCGTGCCAGATAGCCCGAGGCGGTTTTTTTTTTTCGAATTCATGACCGAGCATTGCCATTCTTTTTCTTTTGTTTTTCGATTTGGAGGTCCCTTCTCCAGGCTTTTAAGTTACGTCTGCCGGGATCCACGCAAGGTTTCAGAGATTTTCTATTGATGCCCCACGAGAGACATCATGGCGTTTTTGGGCCTCGGAACGCTTTTTATACCATGTGGCTACCTGTTTTCAAGACGTTTCGTATCGTTTCAGCGGACCCTTTGGAATTAACTGGAAGAAGCAGTATCACAGGCTGGATCCGAATGTGTTGCTCCTTGCATCTTCTTTAGACACTATGTAATGCCAGCTGGCCGTAACTTATCAAAAAGCATTGAGGCCTTCTAACCAATCGGATGCCGACAATAAATGCTGTATTGGCGCTGGTCCCAGACGTGCTGCCGGTTATATTGGAAGCCATAAGTGCTCGCCTGGAGCAGCTGTAGATTAGGTCATCGGAAAACAATTTGCACAATGACACGACAAGTGATGCCGTTTCAATTCTCTTATTTATCAAAAACAGTAGGATGCAGCGGTAGGTAACGTGTTTCTTATGGCAGCGATTCTTGTCCTACAAGTTGTGCAATTCCGCACAGATCGAGGAAGTCCCGAGCCCGTTCGAAACTGAGATTCCAGTAAGGTGAACTTATATCTGGATGGCGTTATGACTGTAGAACACGGCTGATACCTAATACAAAGACAGGATGCGCTAACTCAGGTTATCAACTTCTTGCGCGGGCTGATCTGACGGAAGGGTAGTCGTTCTGTATCCAGCCGCGATGGAACACGCTGCCGCGTCTCATAATACACATCCAGCATATCCGAGATCAGCAGCAGAGCATGTGACGCTGGTGAGCCCCTATACCGGG
>NW_023597054.1:7579731-7590063 GCF_011947565.3 Pollicipes pollicipes
GGTCCAACGTCAGATTAGCATTGTATGCTATTCTGCCATGAGTATCAATTTAATATGTGTATTGGCTGCCGAAGGCAATAAAGCGCAGCTTGTTAAAATATTTGCGGACTTTGAACTGGCCAATGTCGTTCTAAGGAGCGTGTGCCTCGGTAACACGCCCATCGCCCCGCGCGTCCTGTGGTGACACGCCCATCGCCCCGCGTGTGCCTCGGTGATACGCCCACCGCCCCGCGCGTGCCTTGGTGATACACCCATCGCCTCGCGTGTGCCGTGGTGACACGCCCATCGCCCCGCGCGTGCCTCGGTGATACGCCCACTGCCTTGCATGCCTCCGTCGAGAGGCACAACAAGCGCTAAAAATACACCGGCAAAAATCCGCTTCAGTGCTGCACGATAGTGTCCTTCCACCTTGCCCTTACGACATTTGTCCTTGGCCTTATGGGTTGACATGGAGCCGTTTGTTTTTGGCAGTCCATGCTGCAGTGGATGCCAGACATTCACGTGACGCCTATTGCGTATGTATTAGTGTCATTTGATGTCAGGACTGCGCGAGCCCGTCTTTCACCTCTAGGGGTCAAGCGGCATGAGATTGATCACAGTGTTCACATGTTGTTTGACCGACGAATATTTTTGAACGTCATCGTAACTTGACGCAGAATGCCATCACGCGCGCGTCGCGGCCCGAGTGGACACCGGCTGTGTCAGTGTCCTTTCTGTTGCTGTTCTGCCAGCACGCTCGTCATGCGGGCCCGTCGCGCCGCAGCGCCCGACCAGCGCCGTGGTCGTCGGTCCCAGCTGGGTCGGTACGGCCGGCGGCCGCTCACTCACGCGACAGCGGCACGCCCGTCCCTCACCGCGCGTCGGCCTGGCCCCAGCGCAATCACACCGAAGCCCCGCGCCGCCCGCGGCCAATGCTATTTTATTTACGCAGCAAGATTGGGCCGTTCGGTCAGAATTAGCCCATTGTGGTGCACTATTGGTCAGATTGAATAGCGGGCGTGGTGCGCGGGTGTGTGTGACGGTGGTCGGGCGGCCTCCGAGCGCGGGCGAGACCGCGCGGCCGCCCGACCTGTCGGCGCGACTGTATGACGCGCCGCAGACCGTCTAAGGCGACCGTCTGAGACGTCTGTCTGGTGCGCCGCGGCCCGTCTGAGACGTCCATCAGGTGCGCCGCGGCCCGTCTGAGACGTCCCTCAGGTGCGCCGCGGCCCGTCTAAGACGTTCTCCAGGTGCGCCGCGACCCGTCTGAGACGCCCATCAGGTGCGCCGCGACCCGTCTGAGACGCCCATCAGGTGCGCCGCGGCCCGTCTGAGACGTCCATCAGGTGCGCTGCGGCCCGTCTGAAACGTCCGTCCTTTGCGCCGCGGCCCGTCTGAGACGCTGCGCTGTGTTGCAGAACGCCTCGGCACAGGCGGCGTTGCAGGCGGCGCAGGCGCTGTCAGGCGGAGACACGCAGGGCGGCCCCAACACAGTACTGCGCATCATCATCGAACACATGGTCTACCCCGTCACGCTGGACGTCCTGCAGCAGGTGAGCTGGCGCCGACAAGAGGCCGCACTCACCAACAAGATGGCAGACGTGGCAGGTCGTCATCGCCATGACGGCATATAAGGGTACCGGTGGCAGTGTCTTCGCTAGCGATGCGGGTGTCAAGAGCCCCAAGGTGGTGTCGGTGAGCCGGTGTATGGCTGTCACTCGAGAAGGAGCCTTTAGATGATGAGGACGCGCTTCGGGATTGAATGTCACCTCTTTTCATGCAGCGCTGGAAGTCACGGGTCCAGGTCCAGGTCACAGGTCAAGATATATTAGAGAGCAATAGCGGCTTGAGGCCTCTGCCCTTCCACTCCAATTCATGCAACGCTTATTCATGATATTCTTCCGTTGGCGCCGGATAGACATCCAGGATATACGACATGCGTCCGTCCAGACACTGGACTGGGATGGACAACACCCAAAGACGCTGGCGAGCTACTGGTTGTAACTCCTCATCGAGGATTTGCTAGAGACATGCGTGCCAATTGACGAGCCATCTTGCCTTGAATTTGCTTGCCTTAATTTAGGAACTTGCGTGATGACAAGTAAATACTTAATGCGACGTTCTCTTCTCAGTTTGTGATGTTACGTTCGCGCTAATTGGCTTTTCACCTTGGGTCTAGTTTGTTCTACTGTCTCCGTCCCAGTCTGACACGGCGCCGACCTCGCAGTTTGTCATGCTGCCCTCACCCCAGCTGGCAACGTGTATGACTTTGACTTAATCCCAATTTTAATTTCGGTGTACATCTAGGCAGCGTTGCCCCATGGAGTCGACTAGGGCCACTGCTCACAGTACTAGTTCCAATGTTGCTGCATTCATTCGAGCATGCTTTTCATTAAAATAACATATGGGATCGGCCCGTGTTTTAACGAGCTAACGGCCCCCTACTTCATGGCCTGCGAGCGCCGCCCCCAGAATTGTTTAGCTCATGGACGGCAATGGAGATCGTGGACCCTGAGAGGTGTTAACTTCATGCGTCTCTCTCACTACTCCACATCGATGCAGCTGAGGCTGCCGACGTGGGAGGCGTGCAGGAAAGGCGGAAGGCCTGGGAAACGCCGGTGATTGCCGTGTCGCTCTGACTAGCTTGTTTGCATGGAGGGGCCGGGAGGGAGCCGGCGGCCAGCTGCTGAGCCGCTTGGTAAAAAGGTGCTGATGTCCGCGCGCTCTTTCCAAAAAGACTCGCAGCAATAGAGCGCACGCCGCCCGGATCATGTTTCACCTGCTGTGGAGGTCGTCTGGCAACAACTGTCCAGGCAACAGCACTCTGAAAGCATAATAAGGCGCGGATGCTGGCATCGATCGGAGCGAACTCTATGCGCTCGAGCGCTCAATGGTTAACTGCGTTTGGTGTCAGCGCGCAGCGCACTGTCGCAAGCTGCCGAGACAGCGGGAGCCGCGCGCCCCATGCTCAGACATCGAGTGGGAGACAAGCCCCGCGCTCCGACGTCCGTGCCCGTCCGGAATGGTCTATGAGAACTGTGTACTGCCCATGCAAAGGTCAGACGGATGCAATTGCAGCAATCCGTGCTGACAGATTGCATAGATAGCGCCGGGCGGCAGGACGATGGGAAGGTGGGCGCGAGCAGAGCAGAACTGAGGCGCGTCTGCCGCCTGGTCTCCCGAGCGCCGCCATCGCTCACCATCAGCTGGCAGCAGAGATGACAGCAGCCGGCTGCATTAGTCACCGCCCGGTAGTTTCCGGAACCCTGAGTTTATTTGCTCAGGCCGAGACGGCCGGTCTGGGCGGCGGCTCGCCGCCACCGAATTCCAGGAACGGGGCAACCCTACCCGCAAGAGCCACGAGCGCAGCTGGCACCGGTGCACGTTGTGCTAATTCGATTTCAGAAGCGGCCGAAACCTCTAACTCAACAACGAATCAACATAGAAACATCCTTTAGGGCCCAAATAAAAACCAGACATGTCTATCACTTGTTTTGTGAAAAGGTTAGCGTCACGTGTCCCTTCGGCACATGCTACTAAATGTCACACTGTGACTGTGAATGTCGTCACTCGGTTAACAAGTTTGGATCGCGGCAAATGTGCGTCTTTATTTTGCGCCACAAGTCACCTGAGGTATAGCAATCAGTCTTGAAGATTGGTACGTCTTCGGCAATTGCTTGTTTATGACACATGACACCTCGTGACATCCTGACACTCGATCACGTCCGCTCCATGAACCAGCAGTTTGTGTACAGACTAGGGCGTATAGTACCATGGATACAATGGCACGAGCAACTAAGCCACCTCCATAACGTGTCGCACGTACTTCTGAGTGCTGATGGGCGAGATAAAAAGAAGATTCGGGTGCACACTTGTCACTTCACTGAGCCTGCTCACATCTCGGGTCCACACTTGTTAGGTCACTGAGCCTGCTCACATCTCTGAACGCATGACGTGCCGTGTTGCCGTCGTTTGATGTGCCACTTCTTCTTGCTCTCGGTCTCGTTATGGGCGCCAAATGACCACCGCACTAAACCACTGTAAACGCCCGTAAACACCGCCCGCAAACTCCAATAAGCAACAACAAACCTTGCTCTCGGCTGATCCATTACCATGCTGATCTCTCGAAAACGTCACTGCACCACTACTTTCCGTTCATTTACGGCGGCTTTGTGTTTTGATGTCACCGCTCAAGTCTTCATTGGCAAATGACATGGTACGTGAATGACACCCTCGAAAATACGAATCCAAGCGTTCATCATCGAGACCGAATTGGTAGGTCTCCTTACATGCAGGGCGAGCTAGTAATGCATTCAGGTCATTTTTGCCTCGGTGCTGCTCCTCACACAATGCAAGACGTTCTGGTTTTGGTGTTTGGCAGAGCAGTGATTGTTTTCGTCCACCCCCATGAGACAAAGCTAACGATGGAGGTCTTCACGGTTGTCGCCCAGAGTAGCCAAGATCGTCGGCTTCAGCGCACTGATCTCAACTTCGATCCGTATGATCTCTTCTCTCAACATATCTACAGTCTCGCGGATGTATTTCATACAAAAAAGTCTGCACAGCCTAGCTAGTGACGGCACACTTTTCTTCCAGAGCACCGAGTTGTCGACAGAGTCTTAAGGATGCCATTGTACAAAACAGGCTTTGTTCCGCTATTCCTACATCCTCCTCACTGCCTGTCTGCTTGTACACTGATTGGGATGTGGCTCCATCGAATTCCCACTTGACTGCGGGAGCACCACGGATTGCATGTGTGCTGTGTCTCGGCTGGTCAACCGGTCGGTCCAACGTCGTCAGGATGTCATGCGCTTCCACCAGACGACGAATAGTGTGGTCGAGCAGTGCTTGCAGAATCACTTGAGCCCTGGTGTCACTGGAAGTTCTTATTGCGGCCGGTGAGCATCAGTCGTTTTTTGTTGATTGCACTTTGTTGTACGCTCGGAAGATATATTGTTTTGATATGCCATGAGTTGCGTTCCTCACCACTTTGAACCCGTGCATAGTCAAGTCACGTGCTACACACATAGCCAAGCCCTTGTCAGGTGATGCCCATGTAACTGGTGGATGGTGGGGGGATTCACTTAGCGCACGCCTAATCTTCTTTGGCCTGTCGGGCGATGCAGGCGCCCTCTGTTTAGCCGCATCTACGAGCATTTGGACATCGTGGTCCCTTCATAAATGTTTTGAGGCCCGTCGTTTGACTCTTTCGCCCAGCTCAGCATAGGTTGTTATCTGGCGTCCGCCTGGACTCCGCGACTGCCGTCCGTCATCAGCTGAGAAGATTGAGTTCTGATCCCCGGAAATCGGTACCACAATGCCACCCTAAAAAACGACACGCTTTTAGCCAACACTCTGCTCTTGTAACGCCCACATTTGTTCCATTTATTTTTTGTGGCTCGAACGAAATTAGATAAGGCGTGATGTAG
The DNA here is from genome assembly GCF_011947565.3 of Pollicipes pollicipes. Taxonomy (NCBI): domain Eukaryota; kingdom Metazoa; phylum Arthropoda; class Thecostraca; order Pollicipedomorpha; family Pollicipedidae; genus Pollicipes; species Pollicipes pollicipes. Next base: position 7,585,140 of record NW_023597054.1, read on the forward strand.
CTCTTCCTCTCATTGGTCCGTTGGCTCGACGTCACATTTTACGTTTGCTAGGCTTGCTCCCAGGTCATCTGCGCGCAGTTTGCTGTTCTTCTTTCGCTTTGACCGAGGGCCTCCGTTCATTATTGCGCCAAAGAGGACTACCTTGCTAAGGCACACTTCCATGTTGAACACACTGGTGATTTGAACCTTGATCTGTTCTCACTTGATATCAATCCTAATGTACAAGCATTTTTCACTAACATGTGTTCAAATGGCTTCCTTCCTACAATATCCAGGACAACTCGATCTTGCTACCCAACATGTACTCTTCTAGATAACATATTTTGCAATGTCTTATCAAAAGTGATGCATACCTTCATGTTCATATCCTCCTTCATGACTTGTCATGAAGTGTCATTTGTGTCAGAAGTGTCATGTCATTTCCCTATTTTTGCTCCAATGAACTATGCCTCACACACACACACTCCCCTGATGTTAGAACACCTATTACCACATTTGCTTACAGAAGGCTGGAAGAATTTAAACAATTCCTTGTTGATCACCTTGTTGATATTGAAAATGATCCAGAACCTGATGCTATTGCAAATCAGATTGTGTGTGTTTACAATGCGGGGATCACCAGGTTTTCTCACACAAGGCACATTTCTCGAAAAACCAGCTCACGCAAATCATGGGTGTCACCTGGACTTCTATCAATTACACATAAAAGTAAGGTATTCGACCAGAAATTGAAGCACCCCAGTCCCTAAAATAATGCAAAATACACTTCTTACCGTAACATTCTAATTACGTCTCTTAGGCTAGCCAAAAAGAAATACTACAGTGATGAATTTAAAAAAAACATTCTGCCAACTCCAAGGAAACATGGAAAACATTACAGACTCTCATAAATTCAAAACAAAAAAAAGGATGCAGATCCAACCAGGAATGTTGAGGCAAATGATAAAAATTGTCACAGACGATCCGGATATCGCAGACTCATTTAACCGCTTCTTCACTGAGATTGGACAACAGTTAAGACAAGATTCCTAAATCATCATTCGACCCCTCCAGCTCATCACAAATGTAGCAAACGAAATGGATCTGCCCCCCACTAATGAACAGGAATTAATTCTTGTCATCAATGGGCTTATTAAGTGGGGACTCGCAATTTGTAAATAGCCACAGACCTTTCAGTATTTTGCCGTTTATGTCCAAAATTCTCGAAAAACTTATATATAACAGACTCGTCCTTCATCTAAACCAAAACCGCCTAATTCACCAAATTCAGTGCAGATTTCAGAAGAACAAAAGTACTTACTTGCCAATTCTTCTTTCGCAGGAAACTATCACTAAGGCTTTTGCAAACGGGGAATATGTGTTAGGTTTGAATTTAGATTTGAAAAGCTTTGACACTGTAAACATAAACCCTTTCCTACGTAAAGTTACTTAATGTGGTATTCGACGAAAATCTCATGAAATCATATTTTCTTATCTGTCTGGCGGAACTCAATGTGCAAAAGTTAGGAATTATCTATGAGCAATAAAACAGTAACAATGGGGGTGCCCCAAGGATCCATTTTCAGCCCAATTCTCTTCGTAACATATGTGCATAAATGGCTTGCCTAAATTAAGCAGTAACATGATTTGTCTGTCTTTCGTCGATGTTACAGCGATTATTTTCAAAAATAAAAGCATTGTTTAACTTCAAAATAATGTCAATACGCTTTGCTTCTAATAACTTCCTGGTTTACTGCTAATTTGCTCTCCCTGAACGTATCAAAAACATTCACACAGCATTACACTACCCCTTCTTCGCATTTCCAACTATATGTGCAAATTAATAATTCACCTATTGAAGAAAAGAAGAAATCAAATACCTTGGTGTTATCATTCACAAATCGTTTAAATTTACAAGCCACACTTATTTTGTTGCAAGCGTAGTAAGTAGAAATATTGGGATAATAAGTAGAGTTAGGTAATTTATTGATAAAGCAACGTCACATCTACTCTATATAACACTTTGACTCTTCCGTATTTAAATTACTGCTGCTTGATTTGGGGTATGAATTATGTTTCTCAGTTAGATCGGATAGTAATTTTGCAAAATGGGCTTTGCGTCTCATGGAAAATGTGTGTCTTCCACAAAGCTCAGCGCTAATCTTTAAACGATATGAAATTTTGAAACTATGGGATATTGCTTAATCCCAAATGCTAATCGTGATGCACAAATTTGTAACTTCACAGCTCCCTGCATTATTCGATTTAATTTACAAGCTCTACGAATCAAATGACATGGATATGAGACGAGTAAAACATTTAGACCAACCTTTCTCTAATCGTAATTATAGACTATTTACAGCATCTTGCCTTGGCTCTAAGCTGTGGAACGACATTATGGTTTCAAGAGTAACTGATATCTCTGTATCAAAAACCGTCGTTAGAACATCCGCAAGCATTTCGTGAACACATATTAACGTAACCAACATATTTGAAGACATGCAATCCTTTGCGCTGCACATATCCAACGCATTTCATATTAGACCTTCTTCATGTTCCATAATCAATTTCTGATATAGTTAATTATGCACTCATGCCCAAATTCACGGCGCTGACTCCGGGAGTTCTCCCAGCAACAAACTACGTTTAGCTGGGTGGACTCCCTGGACATCCAGATCAAAAGCCAGCACGAAAATGACCGGGTAATTGCCCCCTCCGACTTGTGTGACTGTATAACCCTTACTAACACGGTGAATTGAGTGGTTGGAGCTTATTGGGCAGTTATAGCGGGCTGTCACTAGCGGACTTTGGCTAATGACGACTTTCAGCCTTCTCATCTATGATTTTCCCTGCCTATTTCATAACACAATTCCTTCGGGTCTGTACCACCTCTTCGCCTGCTTCTTTACGTTTGTTTTATCTTCCTAGCTGGAGTGTCGCGACTTGATTTTATGTTTTCTGGTGTTAACGTACGGTTTACTGCGTCGCTGGGATTGAGGGAGGGGCACTCCTGGTTACCTGTTCATGGGTAACGGCATAGATTTAAAAAATTGACGGTCAGAGAGCGCTCGTCACTCGTCACTCACTCTCTCCCTCTCTCTCATAATCATTCGGAACACGCCTCTTAGCTGACGCTTGACCAAGCACTAAACCTGATGCCCCCCCAGTCCCCTGTCCCAAGTTGGTGCGACCACCGTATCTCCCCTCCCAGAAGGTGTCAAACGGCATCCCATTCCCTCGGTCAGCCGAGGCAGAGAGGATTTCGCGGCCGGCAGGACGCGGGCTCACTAAAACCTTTAGAACTTTTTCGGACCTGCTCTGCCGCCATAACGATTGTTGGAAATCGATACTGACACATAAGCGAGTACTTTGAACACGGTTAAAAGTGGGCACTGACACGTCCTTTTTTTGTTGGCCTCCATATGCACCGAGTTCTGATAATATTTCTAGTATCACGCGGCGGTTCCAACATCACGCGTTATTTCCGCTTAATATACCACCTCGAACCATTTTAATGTCATAATCGACAAAGCACGTTCTGACCATCCTTTAGCACCAACATATTTTGGTCATTTCATATGTATTACGCAGAAATAGACGCCAACATTTTGTCAACTTATGGCAAATGGAGGCGTTGCGTGACCTTAAAAAACCTCCAGCTTCATACAATTTGAAAAAATTCAAAGGGGCTCAGGTGAGTTGCGGGAGTGATTACACATGGTCTGACCAATTCGGCGACAGAAAGCGATTGACAAAGACGGTTTCCAACATGTCAGGTATTGGAGGTTCGGCCACATTTAAACCCGAATTAATGCAGCATGCGATGCCGGCGCCAGGAGAAACAGTGAGGGTTCTAGCAGTCCCATGATAGCCTGGAAGTGGTGACGACCGCCCCAGAAGGCGCCGTTCCGTCGGATATCCGCCAGGTGTAGCCGACGGTGCCCATTTGGCCTGCCTGTCGGGCCGGCTGGGCTCCCCGGTCCGTGACCGACCGCTGGCTGGTGTGTGCTGACTAATGGCGTGCAGGCTGGTGGCGTGTCTGTCGCAGGCATTGGCGGCGCTGCGAGTTGCTGTGACCCCCACGATAAATGTCGGGGGGCCCGCAGTCTGTTGTTGCCCTCACCTCTAACGGTCTCCTGCCGCTGCCCTCACCTCTGACGGTCTCCTGCCGCTGCCCTCATCTCTGACGGTCTCCTGCCGCTGCCCTCATCTCTGACGGTCTCCTGCCGCTGCCCTCATCTCTGACGGTCACCTGCCGATGCCCTCATCTCTAAAGGTCTTCTGCCGCTGCCCTCACCTCTGACGGTCCTGCCGCTGCCCTCACCTCTGACGGTCTCCTGCCGCTGCCCTCACCTCTGACGGTCTCCTGCCGCTACCCTCACCTCTGACGGTCACCTGCCCGCTGCCCTCACTCTGACGGTCACCTGCCGCTGCCCTCACCTCTGACGGTCTCCTGCCGCTGCCCTCACCTCTGACGGTCCTGCCGCTGCCCTCACCTCTGACGGTCTCCTGCCGCTGCCCTCACCTCTGACGGTCTCCTGCCGCTGCCCTCACCTCTGACGGTCACCTGCCGCTGCCCTCACCTCTGACGGTCTCCTGCCGCTGCCCTCACCTCTGACGGTCTCCTGCCGCTGCCCTCACCTCTGACGGTCTCCTGCCGCTGCCCTCACCTCTGACGGTCTCCTGCCGCTGCCCTCACCTCTGACGGTCTCCTGCCGCTGCCCTCACCTCTGACGGTCTCCTGCCGCCCTCACCTCTGACGGTCCTGCCGCTGCCCTCACCTCTGACGGTCTCCTGCCGCTGCCCTCACCTCTGACGGTCTCCTGCCGCTGCCCTCACCTCTGACGGTCTCTGCCGCTGCCCTCACCTCTGACGGTCTCCTGCCGCTGCCCTCACCTCTGACGGTCTCCTGCCGCTGCCCTCACCTCTGACGGTCTCTGCCGCT
>NW_023597054.1:7591063-7607134 GCF_011947565.3 Pollicipes pollicipes
TCTCTCTCTCTCTCTCGCTCTCTCTCTCTCTCTCTCTATCTCATCTCTCTCGCTCTCTCTCTCGCTCTCTCTCTCTCTCGCTCTCTCTCTCTCTCTCTCTCTCTCTCTCTCTCTCTCTCTCTCGCTCTCTCGCTCTCTCTCTCGGTCTGTCACTCTTGCTCTGCTGTTTGTTACGCCCTGCCCCGCATGCCCGCCTGCCGCCTGCCTGAGGACCTGTCTCCTGAAGCACTGGACAGAGCGGCAGAGCGGCGCCCGGCGTTAGCGCTCCACTGGCTAGCTGTGCCCACGTTACGTCACACTTAAGCTACAGAGCTCAGGCGCGGTATGGCCCGACTCTGGGGTACGGTGGCAGCGGCTCCACTGGCCTGACTCGGGCCCGGCGCCCTGGCGGCGGGTGGCGGCCGTGTCAACCTGCTGGGCCCACCCTGCGGCAGCTGGCACATCTGTCGCGCCGCCTGCGTCAGTTCTCGGACAGCGCGACTGTTGCCTGACGCTCCTGGGGTTTCATGCATGCTCAGTCGCAAGGTCATTTGATGCTCTCATTATTTCGGTGTAATTTTGGGCGTGGTAATGTAGTGACGAAGCGATGTTCCGTGATATTGTTACGCATTACGCTGCATGACTGTGCTGGGGGTTTTTGCAGCGCAGTCTATGGAAGCTCTTAGAGAAGAAAAGATCGTGCGCCATTAATCCCACATTGAACCGATGAATCATTTATGCATTCGTTTCGCTCCAGCTCCATTACTGGCTTATCCTTATGCGGGTTCCTTTTTCCTCGAGGCCTCGGTGCTTGAGATTACATGACCCGGGTGGGCACGAGGGCGGTAAGAAAGAAACAATTCAGTTCACACGGAACACACATACTGAAGGAATCCGGTGACGAAATTCTGACTGGACACATTTCAGAATGCTGATTAGGGGTCGGTTGTGACCGTCTGCAACGCAGCACCACCAGACGGCCGACACACGCTGCAATTAGCATCAGCTGTGTGAATCCAGCAGAAATGTGGTCATGCTTTTATCTCTGAACTTAGCTGTGTGATGTTCAGCTCGATGAGAGCGACGTGGACCACATATAGTGTGGGACATTCGTGGGAGGTCACTTGGTGAACGGCTTGCCGTGGTGGCGTATGTTCAGCACACAACGACCGCTAGATTATAACACAGTTAATTGATGCTCATCGGGTCTATGATGATTTCTATAGTCTTATATTTTACTATGTCGCTTGGGCTAGTGACGTTTCGTGCCACCCCAGCATGACCCGACCCAGTAAAATATAATGTGCATTGCTCGGTCATGATGGAATTTCGTTAACTAACTTTGGATGACAGCCAACAATGTCTCATTCGCCTTTTTACAACAGATTGAGCTGTTTTTATTGTTGTCGTACAAGGCCAGCCCGAAGAAGCCAAGCTTCCAGTGGCTTCTCCGGTAGTAATTCTCAAACCCTTGCGTCGTTAACGTGATTTTCTAGAAGTGTGTAATGAGAACGAAATTACGCTTGTAAGGTGGCAGGCTTTTAAACGTAAACAACAAAATTGCATTTGATTACTCGGTCCAACGTCAGATTAGCATGTATGCTATTCTGCCATGAGTATCAATTTAATATGTGTATTGGCTGCCGAAGGCAATAAGCGCAGCTTGTTAAAATATTTGCGGACTTTGAACTGGCCAATGTCGTTCTAAGGAGCGTGTGCCTCGGTAACACGCCCATCGCCCGCGCGTCCTGTGGTGACACGCCCATCGCCCCGCGTGTGCCCGTCGGTGATACGCCCACCGCCCCGCGCGTGCCTTGGTGATACACCCATCGCCTCGCGTGTGCCGTCGGTGACACGCCCATCGCCCCGCGCGTGCTCGGTGATACGCCCACTGCCTTGCATGCCTCCGTCGAGAGGCACAACAAGCGCTAAAAATACACCGGCCACAAATCCGCTTCAGTGCTGCACGATAGTGTCCTTCCACCTTGCCCTTACGACATTTGTCCTTGGCCTTATGGGTTGACATGGAGCCGTTTGTTTTGGCAGTCCATGCTGCAGTGGATGCCAGACATTCACGTGACGCCATTGCGTATGTATTAGTGTCATTGATGTCAGGACTGGCGCGGAGCACCGTCTTTCACCTCTAGGGGTCAAGCGGCATGAGATTGATCACAGTGTTCACATGTTTGTTTTGACCGACGAATATTTTTGAACGTCATCGTAACTGACGCAGAATGCCATCACGCGCGCGTCGCGGCCCGAGTGGACACGGCTTGTGTCAGTGTCCTTTCTGTTGCTGTTATTGACAGCACGCTCGTCATGCGGGCCCGTCGCGCCGCAGCGCCCGACCAGCGCCGTGGTCGTCGGTCCCAGCTGGGTCGGTACGGCCGGCGGCCCGCTCACTCACGCGACAGCGGCACGCCCGTCCCTCACCGCGCGTCGGCCTGGCCCCAGCGCAATCACACCGAAGCCCCGCGCCGCCCGCGGCCAATGCTATTTTATTTACGCAGCAAGATTGGGCCGTTCGGTCAGAATTAGCCCATTGTGGTGCACTATTGGTCAGATTGAATAGCGGGCGTGGTGCGCGGGTGTGTGTGACGGTGGTCGGGCGGCCTCCGAGCGCGGGCGAGACCGCGCGGCCGCCCGACCTGTCGGCGCGACTGTATGACGCGCCGCAGACCGTCTAAGGCGACCGTCTGAGACGTCTGTCTGGTGCGCCGCGGCCCGTCTGAGACGTCCATCAGGTGCGCCGCGGCCCGTCTGAGACGTCCCTCAGGTGCGCCGCGGCCCGTCTAAGACGTTCTCCAGGTGCGCCGCGACCCGTCTGAGACGCCCATCAGGTGCGCCGCGACCCGTCTGAGACGCCCATCAGGTGCGCCGCGGCCCGTCTGAGACGTCCATCAGGTGCGCTGCGGCCCGTCTGAAACGTCCGTCCTTTGCGCCGCGGCCCGTCTGAGACGCTGCGCTGTGTTGCAGAACGCCTCGGCACAGGCGGCGTTGCAGGCGGCGCAGGCGCTGTCAGGCGGAGACACGCAGGGCGGCCCCAACACAGTACTGCGCATCATCATCGAACACATGGTCTACCCCGTCACGCTGGACGTCCTGCAGCAGGTGAGCTGGCGCCGACAAGAGGCCGCACTCACCAACAAGATGGCAGACGTGGCAGGTCGTCATCGCCATGACGGCATATAAGGGTACCGGTGGCAGTGTCTTCGCTAGCGATGCGGGTGTCAAGAGCCCCAAGGTGGTGTCGGTGAGCCGGTGTATGGCTGTCACTCGAGAAGGAGCCTTTAGATGATGAGGACGCGCTTCGGGATTGAATGTCACCTCTTTTCATGCAGCGCTGGAAGTCACGGGTCCAGGTCCAGGTCACAGGTCAAGATATATTAGAGAGCAATAGCGGCTTGAGGCCTCTGCCCTTCCACTCCAATTCATGCAACGCTTATTCATGATATTCTTCCGTTGGCGCCGGATAGACATCCAGGATATACGACATGCGTCCGTCCAGACACTGGACTGGGATGGACAACACCCAAAGACGCTGGCGAGCTACTGGTTGTAACTCCTCATCGAGGATTTGCTAGAGACATGCGTGCCAATTGACGAGCCATCTTGCCTTGAATTTGCTTGCCTTAATTTAGGAACTTGCGTGATGACAAGTAAATACTTAATGCGACGTTCTCTTCTCAGTTTGTGATGTTACGTTCGCGCTAATTGGCTTTTCACCTTGGGTCTAGTTTGTTCTACTGTCTCCGTCCCAGTCTGACACGGCGCCGACCTCGCAGTTTGTCATGCTGCCCTCACCCCAGCTGGCAACGTGTATGACTTTGACTTAATCCCAATTTTAATTTCGGTGTACATCTAGGCAGCGTTGCCCCATGGAGTCGACTAGGGCCACTGCTCACAGTACTAGTTCCAATGTTGCTGCATTCATTCGAGCATGCTTTTCATTAAAAATAACATATGGGATCGGCCCGTGTTTTAACGAGCTAACGGCCCCCTACTTCATGGCCTGCGAGCGCCGCCCCCAGAATTGTTTAGCTCATGGACGGCAATGGAGATCGTGGACCCTGAGAGGTGTTAACTTCATGCGTCTCTCTCACTACTCCACATCGATGCAGCTGAGGCTGCCGACGTGGGAGGCGTGCAGGAAAGGCGGAAGGCCTGGGAAACGCCGGTGATTGCCGTGTCGCTCTGACTAGCTTGTTTGCATGGAGGGGCCGGGAGGGAGCCGGCGGCCAGCTGCTGAGCCGCTTGGTAAAAAGGTGCTGATGTCCGCGCGCTCTTTCCAAAAGACTCGCAGCAATAGAGCGCACGCCGCCCGGATCATGTTTCACCTGCTGTGGAGGTCGTCTGGCAACAACTGTCCAGGCAACAGCACTCTGAAAGCATAATAAGGCGCGGATGCTGGCATCGATCGGAGCGAACTCTATGCGCTCGAGCGCTCAATGGTTAACTGCGTTTGGTGTCAGCGCGCAGCGCACTGTCGCAAGCTGCCGAGACAGCGGGAGCCGCGCGCCCCATGCTCAGACATCGAGTGGGAGACAAGCCCCGCGCTCCGACGTCCGTGCCCGTCCGGAATGGTCTATGAGAACTGTGTACTGCCCATGCAAAGGTCAGACGGATGCAATTGCAGCAATCCGTGCTGACAGATTGCATAGATAGCGCCGGGCGGCAGGACGATGGGAAGGTGGGCGCGAGCAGAGCAGAACTGAGGCGCGTCTGCCGCCTGGTCTCCCGAGCGCCGCCATCGCTCACCATCAGCTGGCAGCAGAGATGACAGCAGCCGGCTGCATTAGTCACCGCCCGGTAGTTTCCGGAACCCTGAGTTTATTTGCTCAGGCCGAGACGGCCGGTCTGGGCGGCGGCTCGCCGCCACCGAATTCCAGGAACGGGGCAACCCTACCCGCAAGAGCCACGAGCGCAGCTGGCACCGGTGCACGTTGTGCTAATTCGATTTCAGAAGCGGCCGAAACCTCTAACTCAACAACGAATCAACATAGAAACATCCTTTAGGGCCCAAATAAAAACCAGACATGTCTATCACTTGTTTTGTGAAAAGGTTAGCGTCACGTGTCCCTTCGGCACATGCTACTAAATGTCACACTGTGACTGTGAATGTCGTCACTCGGTTAACAAGTTTGGATCGCGGCAAATGTGCGTCTTTATTTTGCGCCACAAGTCACCTGAGGTATAGCAATCAGTCTTGAAGATTGGTACGTCTTCGGCAATTGCTTGTTTATGACACATGACACCTCGTGACATCCTGACACTCGATCACGTCCGCTCCATGAACCAGCAGTTTGTGTACAGACTAGGGCGTATAGTACCATGGATACAATGGCACGAGCAACTAAGCCACCTCCATAACGTGTCGCACGTACTTCTGAGTGCTGATGGGCGAGATAAAAAGAAGATTCGGGTGCACACTTGTCACTTCACTGAGCCTGCTCACATCTCGGGTCCACACTTGTTAGGTCACTGAGCCTGCTCACATCTCTGAACGCATGACGTGCCGTGTTGCCGTCGTTTGATGTGCCACTTCTTCTTGCTCTCGGTCTCGTTATGGGCGCCAAATGACCACCGCACTAAACCACTGTAAACGCCCGTAAACACCGCCCGCAAACTCCAATAAGCAACAACAAACCTTGCTCTCGGCTGATCCATTACCATGCTGATCTCTCGAAAACGTCACTGCACCACTACTTTCCGTTCATTTACGGCGGCTTTGTGTTTTGATGTCACCGCTCAAGTCTTCATTGGCAAATGACATGGTACGTGAATGACACCCTCGAAAATACGAATCCAAGCGTTCATCATCGAGACCGAATTGGTAGGTCTCCTTACATGCAGGGCGAGCTAGTAATGCATTCAGGTCATTTTTTGCCTCGGTGCTGCCCCTCACACAATGCAAGACGTTCTGGTTTTGGTGTTTGGCAGAGCAGTGATTGTTTTCGTCCACCCCCATGAGACAAAGCTAACGATGGAGGTCTTCACGGTTGTCGCCCAGAGTAGCCAAGATCGTCGGCTTCAGCGCACTGATCTCAACTTCGATCCGTATGATCTCTTCTCTCAACATATCTACAGTCTCGCGGATGTATTTCATACACAAAAGTCTGCACAGCCTAGCTAGTGACGGCACACTTTTCTTCCAGAGCACCGAGTTGTCGACAGAGTCTTAAGGATGCCATTGTACAAAACAGGCTTTGTTCCGCTATTCCTACATCCTCCTCACTGCCTGTCTGCTTGTACACTGATTGGGATGTGGCTCCATCGAATTCCCACTTGACTGCGGGAGCACCACGGATTGCATGTGTGCTGTGTCTCGGCTGGTCAACCGGTCGGTCCAACGTCGTCAGGATGTCATGCGCTTCCACCAGACGACGAATAGTGTGGTCGAGCAGTGCTTGCAGAATCACTTGAGCCCTGGTGTCACTGGAAGTTCTTATTGCGGCCGGTGAGCATCAGTCGTTTTTTGTTGATTGCACTTTGTTGTACGCTCGGAAGATATATTGTTTTGATATGCCATGAGTTGCGTTCCTCACCACTTTGAACCCGTGCATAGTCAAGTCACGTGCTACACACATAGCCAAGCCCTTGTCAGGTGATGCCCATGTAACTGGTGGATGGTGGGGGGATTCACTTAGCGCACGCCTAATCTTCTTTGGCCTGTCGGGCGATGCAGGCGCCCTCTGTTTAGCCGCATCTACGAGCATTTGGACATCGTGGTCCCTTCATAAATGTTTTGAGGCCCGTCGTTTGACTCTTTCGCCCAGCTCAGCATAGGTTGTTATCTGGCGTCCGCCTGGACTCCGCGACTGCCGTCCGTCATCAGCTGAGAAGATTGAGTTCTGATCCCCGGAAATCGGTACCACAATGCCACCCTAAAAAACGACACGCTTTTAGCCAACACTCTGCTCTTGTAACGCCCACATTTGTTCCATTTATTTTTTGTGGCTCGAACGAAATTAGATAAGGCGTGATGTAGCTCTTCCTCTCATTGGTCCGTTGGCTCGACGTCACATTTTACGTTTGCTAGGCTTGCTCCCAGGTCATCTGCGCGCAGTTTGCTGTTCTTCTTTCGCTTTGACCGAGGGCCTCCGTTCATTATTGCGCCAAAGAGGACTACCTTGCTAAGGCACACTTCCATGTTGAACACACTGGTGATTTGAACCTTGATCTGTTCTCACTTGATATCAATCCTAATGTACAAGCATTTTTCACTAACATGTGTTCAAATGGCTTCCTTCCTACAATATCCAGGACAACTCGATCTTGCTACCCAACATGTACTCTTCTAGATAACATATTTTGCAATGTCTTATCAAAAGTGATGCATACCTTCATGTTCATATCCTCCTTCATGACTTGTCATGAAGTGTCATTTGTGTCAGAAGTGTCATGTCATTTCCCTATTTTTGCTCCAATGAACTATGCCTCACACACACACACTCCCCTGATGTTAGAACACCTATTACCACATTTGCTTACAGAAGGCTGGAAGAATTTAAACAATTCCTTGTTGATCACCTTGTTGATATTGAAAATGATCCAGAACCTGATGCTATTGCAAATCAGATTGTGTGTGTTTACAATGCGGGGATCACCAGGTTTTCTCACACAAGGCACATTTCTCGAAAAACCAGCTCACGCAAATCATGGGTGTCACCTGGACTTCTATCAATTACACATAAAAGTAAGGTATTCGACCAGAAATTGAAGCACCCCAGTCCCTAAAATAATGCAAAATACACTTCTTACCGTAACATTCTAATTACGTCTCTTAGGCTAGCCAAAAAGAAATACTACAGTGATGAATTTAAAAAAAAACATTCTGCCAACTCCAAGGAAACATGGAAAACATTACAGACTCTCATAAATTCAAAACAAAAAAAAGGATGCAGATCCAACCAGGAATGTTGAGGCAAATGATAAAAATTGTCACAGACGATCCGGATATCGCAGACTCATTTAACCGCTTCTTCACTGAGATTGGACAACAGTTAAGACAAGATTCCTAAATCATCATTCGACCCCTCCAGCTCATCACAAATGTAGCAAACGAAATGGATCTGCCCCCCACTAATGAACAGGAATTAATTCTTGTCATCAATGGGCTTATTAAGTGGGGACTCGCAATTTGTAAATAGCCACAGACCTTTCAGTATTTTGCCGTTTATGTCCAAAATTCTCGAAAAACTTATATATAACAGACTCGTCCTTCATCTAAACCAAAACCGCCTAATTCACCAAATTCAGTGCAGATTTCAGAAGAACAAAAGTACTTACTTGCCAATTCTTCTTTCGCAGGAAACTATCACTAAGGCTTTTGCAAACGGGGAATATGTGTTAGGTTTGAATTTAGATTTGAAAAGCTTTGACACTGTAAACATAAACCCTTTCCTACGTAAACTTACTTAATGTGGTATTCGACGAAAATCTCATGAAATCATATTTTCTTATCTGTCTGGCGGAACTCAATGTGCAAAAGTTAGGAATTATCTATGAGCAATAAAACAGTAACAATGGGGGTGCCCCAAGGATCCATTTTCAGCCCAATTCTCTTCGTAACATATGTGCATAAATGGCTTGCCTAAATTAAGCAGTAACATGATTTGTCTGTCTTTCGTCGATGTTACAGCGATTATTTTCAAAAATAAAAGCATTGTTTAACTTCAAAATAATGTCAATACGCTTTGCTTCTAATAACTTCCTGGTTTACTGCTAATTTGCTCTCCCTGAACGTATCAAAAACATTCACACAGCATTACACTACCCCTTCTTCGCATTTCCAACTATATGTGCAAATTAATAATTCACCTATTGAAGAAAAGAAGAAATCAAATACCTTGGTGTTATCATTCACAAATCGTTTAAATTTACAAGCCACACTTATTTTGTTGCAAGCGTAGTAAGTAGAAATATTGGGATAATAAGTAGAGTTAGGTAATTTATTGATAAAGCAACGTCACATCTACTCTATATAACACTTTGACTCCTCCGTATTTAAATTACTGCTGCTTGATTTGGGGTATGAATTATGTTTCTCAGTTAGATCGGATAGTAATTTTGCAAAATGGGCTTTGCGTCTCATGGAAAATGTGTGTCTTCCACAAAGCTCAGCGCTAATCTTTAAACGATATGAAATTTTGAAACTATGGGATATTGCTTAATCCCAAATGCTAATCGTGATGCACAAATTTGTAACTTCACAGCTCCCTGCATTATTCGATTTAATTTACAAGCTCTACGAATCAAATGACATGGATATGAGACGAGTAAAACATTTAGACCAACCTTTCTCTAATCGTAATTATAGACTATTTACAGCATCTTGCCTTGGCTCTAAGCTGTGGAACGACATTATGGTTTCAAGAGTAACTGATATCTCTGTATCAAAAACCGTCGTTAGAACATCCGCAAGCATTTCGTGAACACATATTAACGTAACCAACATATTTGAAGACATGCAATCCTTTGCGCTGCACATATCCAACGCATTTCATATTAGACCTTCTTCATGTTCCATAATCAATTTCTGATATAGTTAATTATGCACTCATGCCCAAATTCACGGCGCTGACTCCGGGAGTTCTCCCAGCAACAAACTACGCTTAGCTGGGTGGACTCCCTGGACATCCAGATCAAAAGCCAGCACGAAAATGACCGGGTAATTGCCCCCTCCGACTTGTGTGACTGTATAACCCTTACTAACACGGTGAATTGAGTGGTTGGAGCTTATTGGGCAGTTATAGCGGGCTGTCACTAGCGGACTTTGGCTAATGACGACTTTCAGCCTTCTCATCTATGATTTTCCCTGCCTATTTCATAACACAATTCCTTCGGGTCTGTACCACCTCTTCGCCTGCTTCTTTACGTTTGTTTTATCTTCCTAGCTGGAGTGTCGCGACTTGATTTTATGTTTTCTGGTGTTAACGTACGGTTTACTGCGTCGCTGGGATTGAGGGAGGGGCACTCCTGGTTACCTGTTCATGGGTAACGGCATAGATTTAAAAAATTGACGGTCAGAGAGCGCTCGTCACTCGTCACTCACTCTCTCCCTCTCTCTCATAATCATTCGGAACACGCCTCTTAGCTGACGCTTGACCAAGCACTAAACCTGATGCCCCCCTAGTCCCCTGTCCCAAGTTGGTGCGACCACCGTATCTCCCCTTCCAGAAGGTGTCAAACGGCATCCCATTCCCTCGGTCAGCCGAGGCAGAGAGGATTTCGCGGCCGGCAGGACGCGGGCTCACTAAAACCTTTAGAACTTTTTCGGACCTGCTCTGCCGCCATAACGATTGTTGGAAATCGATACTGACACATAAGCGAGTACTTTGAACACGGTTAAAAGTGGGCACTGACACGTCCTTTTTTTGTTGGCCTCCATATGCACCAAGTTCTGATAATATTTCTAGTATCACGCGGCGGTTCCAACATCACGCGTTATTTCCGCTTAATATACCACCTCGAACCATTTTAATGTCATTAATCGACAAAGCACGTTCTGACCATCCTTTTAGCACCAACATATTTTGGTCATTTCATATGTATTACGCAGAAATAGACGCCAACATTTTGTCAACTTATGGCAAAATGGAGGCGTTGCGTGACCTTAAAAAACCTCCAGCTTCATACACATTTGAAAAAAATTCAAAGGGGCTCAGGTGAGTTGCGGGAGTGATTACACATGGTCTGACCAATTCGGCGACAGAAAGCGATTGACAAAGACGGTTTCCAACATGTCAGGTATTGGAGGTTCGGCCACATTTAAACCCGAATTAATGCAGCATGCGATGCCGGCGCCAGGAGAAACAGTGAGGGTTCTAGCAGTCCCATGATAGCCTGGAAGTGGTGACGACCGCCCCAGAAGGCGCCGTTCCGTCGGATATCCGCCAGGTGTAGCCGACGGTGCCCATTTGGCCTGCCTGTCGGGCCGGCTGGGCTCCCCGGTCCGTGACCGACCGCTGGCTGGTGTGTGCTGACTAATGGCGTGCAGGCTGGTGGCGTGTCTGTCGCAGGCATTGGCGGCGCTGCGAGTTTGCTGTGACCCCCACGATAAATGTCGGGGGGCCCGCAGTCTGTTGTTGCCCTCACCTCTGACGGTCTCCTGCCGCTGCCCTCACCTCTGACGGTCTCCTGCCGCTGCCCTCATCTCTGACGGTCACCTGCCGCTGCCCTCATCTCTGACGGTCACCTGCCGCTACCCTCACCTCTGACGGTCACCTGCCGCTGCCCTCACCTCTGACGGTCACCTGCCGCTGCCCTCATCTCTGACGGTCGCCTGCCGCTACCCTCACCTCTGACGGTCTCCTGCCGCTGCCCTCACCTCTGACGGTCACCTGCCGCTGCCCTCACCTCTGACGGTCACCTGCCGCTGCCCTCACCTCTGACGGTCTCCTGCCGCTGCCCTCATCTCTGACGGTCGCCTGCCGCTACCCTCACCTCTGACGGTCTCCTGCCGCTGCCCTCATCTCTGACGGTCTCCTGCCGCTGCCCTCATCTCTGACGGTCTCCTGCCGCTGCCCTCATCTCTGACGGTCGCCTGCCGCTGCCCTCACCTCTGACGGTCGCCTGCCGGTGTCCTCACCTCTGACGGTCTCCTGCCGCTGCCCTCATCTCTGACGGTCGCCTGCCGCTACCCTCACCTCTGACGGTCACCTGCCGCTGCCCTCACCTCTGACGGTCACCTGCCGCTGCCCTCACCTCTGACGGTCACCTGCCGCTACCCTCATCTCTGACGGTCTCCTGCCGCTGCCCTCACCTCTGACGGTCACCTGCCGCTGCCCTCACCTCTGACGGTCACCTGCCGCTGCCCTCATCTCTGACGGTCTCCTGCCGCTGCCCTCATCTCTGACGGTCGCCTGCCGCTGCCCTCACCTCTGACGGTCGCCTGCCGGTGTCCTCACCTCTGACGGTCTCCTGCCGCTGCCCTCATCTCTGACGGTCGCCTGCCGCTACCCTCACCTCTGACGGTCACCTGCCGCTGCCCTCACCTCTGACGGTCACCTGCCGCTGCCCTCACCTCTGACGGTCACCTGCCGCTGCCCTCACCTCTGACGGTCGCCTGCCGCTTCCCTCACCTCTGACGGTCTCCTGCCGCTGCCCTCATCTCTGACGGTCTCCTGCCGCTGCCCTCATCTCTGACGGTCTCCTGCCGCTGCCCTCATCTCTGACGGTCGCCTGCCGCTGCCCTCACCTCTGACGGTCGCCTGCCGGTGTCCTCACCTCTGACGGTCTCCTGCCGCTGCCCTCATCTCTGACGGTCTCCTGCCGCTGCCCTCACCTGTGACGGTCGCCTGCCGGTGTCCTCACCTCTGACGGTCTCCTGCCGCTGCCCTCACCTCTGACGGTCGCCTGCCGCTGCCCTCGCGTGTGGTCTCGGCACCAGCCTGCAGCTCACCAGCATCGCGATCCCCGTTGTGCCGGCGTAGCTGAGCCAGCCAGACCACCCTGCGGCGGCCTGACCGTTGAACGTTCCCCCCCCCCCTCGGCAACCCCTCCGCTCTCCGTGCTGCCGCCATTAGCTGAGGATGTGCGGCCAGCACCGCGTCTGTTGGCGCCGGCGACAGACGCCGGGCGACGCGGCCGCCGGCCTCCGGTCAGTCGATCACCGGCCGGTGCGAGGCCTTCGCGTGCCGACGTGGCTCGGTCGCATGCCACCTGTCCGGCGCGCCGAAAGCAACAGGACCTGCTGTCCGCGATGGCCGCCACGCGAGGGTGGGAGTTTTCTGCGGACGATCATTTCACCTAGATATTGATTAGAGGCCGGCAGCGGCGCGGTCAGCGGAATATGATGCCGCCACGGGCCGGTTGGGCACGTCTGACTCTCGCTACTGCCCGTCCTGCGATCGCCGCCCGGGGCGACGAGCCCCCGCGCGGCGGCTCCGGCCGAAGCGGCACCCGGGACGGATCCGCCGCTGCGCCTTGCGCGGCCGTTTAGGCTAATTGGTCCGGCTTCTGCTGGCTAGAACGTGCGGTGGTGGCGGCGGGCGGTGAGCCAGGCACGTGACCGGCCGGCCGCGTCACAGTCACATCGATTCGGCTTGCTTTCCCGGCGGCAGTGGGAAAGGCGTGGACCAACGCCGCTGCCGCTAGTGCTGCTGCCGCTGCTGCCGCTGGGCCGTCCGACCAGTTTATTTACTGCTCGGCATCGGTTGGGCCACGCTTCATAAACCGCCACCGACGTGTCGTGTTTATGTAAGCCTGTTTGTAACGGCCGGCAGAAGACTGGGCGCTCTCTGGCACCCGATATCTTTCTCTCCTGACAAATGCAGCGTCGAGCTGGTGACGCCGGGGGAGTGCCGTCGAGCTGGTGACGCCGGGGGAGTGCCGTCGGAAGGTGACAAGTGACCGACAGTCGCCTTGTTGTGGGTCTGTGCCTGTTGCTGACGTTACTTGTCGGCAGAGCGAGACGCCCGCTGGCCACGGGGCAGGCTGTCGATGTCCCCGATCACGGGGCCGCAATTCACCGCTCCAAGGCGCCGTTGACGTCGACCAGCTGCATGTCATACTGCCGTCGGAGCTGAGCCAGTCTGATTTGTCTGTCGATTGGAGGCGCCCATTGGTTCAGAGAAGTCAGCGCGTCGGTCTGTACGTTTTTGACACGGACTCCGGCTTATAACGTCATTTGCGCCCATGTCTTTGCCGGTGTACCACTTTGACCGTGGCTTGTCCCTCGGTCCAGCCACACCCAGCTGCCAGCGACCTTATCCAGCCCGATGTGGACTCAGCGATTGTCGGATATCGGGCTCCGGGCACGTGTCGGGCGCGCTTCAAACTGGCACGTGATTAGAAACCGGGCCCGTGGCTAATTAAAGCCGTCGATGCGGACGCGTCGGCCGTCGGCCGCGTGCGGCTGACGTGCGGCCGCCGCGGGCCGGCCAGGCCGACGCCGCGTCACCCGCGTAATGAGACGAACCGATTCGTCCGCCGTCCGTAATTGGCTGAGAGCCTGCTACGGCGCTGATTAGCGAAGTTTGCCCGGCCGCCGCCGGCCGGCTTCGCGGGCGGGTGATGCACGGCCACGGCTGCCTCAGAGCTCGGACCGGCGTCCGCCGATGGGCTGGGCTGACTCCGCGACCGCCGCTGCTTCTCCTGCTCACTCCTCTTCCCACACCCTGACCTCGCTGGGGCTCCAGCCGCTTGACCGCCGACGTCGCGCCTGAGTTTTGCGTGGCATTGCGTTATTTATGGGTGAGCATCTGGAAGCTACCACAGCGTGATCCTGGAATGGACTCTGTTGGTTATCGTCACCAGCCCAGGAACGGCAGCTGTTGCTCATTGCTGCTTGTTTTAGGGATGCGCCGCTGTCAGTCATCATAACATTATCCATTGGAAAGTCATTGCTGGTGGTTATTGCGTCATCCAGGAATCGTCTGTCGCGTCAGGTACCGACTGTCATTGCTTTATCCAGGGAGATAAAGAGGTCGGTTTTCATAGCGGTACGCGATGTTAGACCGTTGTCTCCTACCAGTCCCTTATCCTGGGACGGGCTGGTGTCGGTTGTCATCGCGGTGTCCAGGGACGAGTAACTGTCGGCTACGGCAGCTGGATGAAAGCTATCGGTCCGACCACCAGCGAGTGCCTGCTCCTGCGCGTCTTAGGTGGAGTTGTGCGCTGGCGGTGTCCACCACCGGCCCGTGATGAACCGGTGTCGTCCGCTCCTGGGCCCGCGCAGCTCAGCCTGGCTTTATACCTCATCCGTCCAAACTGTTCAAACAGAAGCCGGCCCGCTACTGTCTAAAGTGAAGAACCTTCCTGACCGCCATGATATGGACCGACAAAGAAACGCATGGCTGAGCCTTGGCTCGGGCTGTGCGGACGTCAGGCTACCACCAATGCTGCTCCGAGCGTCGAGGGCCGGGACCGGCACAAGACGCTTCCCTGTCTCCGGTCTGCCGCCACACGGGCTGGCAGCGAGCGCACACGGCAAGGGGCGGCTCTCTATCGGCTCTCTATCGCCGCCTCCTGTCCACAGCCCGACGGCCTGCGCGTCCAATTTCCGGCCCTAATTGAACGGCGCTTTGCCACGGCGGACGGAATGTTGCCATGGATTGCTTCGGTAATGACGTGTCGCGCGCAGCGCTGCCATCATCTCTCATCAATAATTAATGCCACCTGGACGTAAATAATACCACCTGGACGTAAATAGTACCACCTGGACGTAAACAATACCACCTGGACGTAATTAATATCACCTGGACGTCAATAATACCACCTGGACGTAAATAATACCACCTGAACGTAGTTAATACCACCTGGACGTAAACAATCGATGTGCCGAACCAGCGCACCGCTCAGTGGTATCACTCCCTACCAGAAAATGGACGTCCTTAGGCATACCATCCTTCACGGATAAGCCCGAGGCGTGTCTATTCCAGGTGTCACTCTGGCATTTGGTCACTGCCGTTAATGCACACACGACCACCGCCCTGCCGAATAGATGATCAATTATTAATGTGCAGGTCGCCCAGGTGCGTCGGTGACGCTCGGCAATACCGAAGTGGCATTCCCACGGGAGCCTGGCGAGATGCGAATTCCCTGCCTTGACCAATGTGGTAAATTCAGGGCGTGGCGGCACGGGACGTATTTGCCCTCGTATTGCAAACTCCTCTCTCTCTCTCTCTCTCTCTCTCTCTCTCTCTCTCTCTCTCTCTCTCCTCTCTCTCTCTCTCTCTCTCTCTCTCTCTCTCTCTCTCTCTCTCTCTCGTTCTCTCTCTCTCTCTCTCCTCTCCTCTCTCCTTCTCTCATCTCTCCTCTCATCTCCTCTCCTCTCTCTCTCATCCTCCTCCATCTCCTCCTCCTCTCCACCTTCTCCTCTCTCTCTCCTCTCTCTCTCTCTCCTCTCTCTCTCTCTCTCTCTCTCTCGCTCTCTCCTCTCGGTCTCCTCTCTCTCTCTCTCTCCGGTCTCGGTCTCCTCTCTCTCTCTCTCTCATTCGTCCCGGTCTCGGTCTCGTCTCGGTCTCGGTCTCGGTCTCGGTCTCGTCTCGGTCTCGGTCTCGGTCTCGGTCTCGGTCTCGGTCTCGGTCTCGTCTCGGTCCTCGGTCTCGGTCTCGGTCCTCGGTCTCGGTCTCGTCTCGGTCTCGGTCT
>NW_023597054.1:7608074-7611555 GCF_011947565.3 Pollicipes pollicipes
GCAGTATGAGCCAGAGAGCAGCACCAGACCGGCTGCAGTATGTGCCGGAGAGCAGGCACTCCTCTGCATCAGGTGACACTGACACAAGCGCTGCTTCCTGCTTTTTGGTCACTGGTCATGGTGACCAGCATTTCCGTCCAGTAAGGGAGGAAAGGCAACTGCAAGGCCATATGTCTTCAGAAGCCACGAATAATCGGTGTCTGCATAGGCGTACGGCTCATCCATCGTCCGCGGCGTCCCGTTATGCTTATATAGTATCCGTGTTATAACAGACGCTTGGGTGATGCTGTCTGGTGCGTATACACACTATGTGGACTACAATTTTTAATGACAGTATGCACTTAAGTAGACCTTTCGTGTGCGTACAGTGATATGGAGTGGGCACCCCAGCTGTGGCAGATGCCCTGGAATGTTACGCTTCAAGCGAGTGCGGGCACCGCTCGGCCTCCCTGTGCCCGCGCTGCAGGCTTCAGTGGTTGGTCTGCATCCTTGTGCTGGGATTAAGCACCGTGGCTTGGATACTCGTCTAGATTACATTCCTCTAAGATCCTCTTGGAATCCGAGTTCGGCCTTTGCCCCCGGTTTGCCATGCAGTCTGCTTGCCGCTGATTTACATAGCAGCCATTTTGCCCTGTGTATCATTATACCGATCTCCAGTCGTTCTCGGCTCTCGTGTGGAGTAGAATGTTTCGTTCCAATATTTTGGAACTCGTCGCTTTATTCTAATGCCATTGTTGGCCCAGCTTTGATCTCGCTTGGGCTTGAATGCGCTACGTGGAGATGCCGAGCTGTTGTCACGTGGTTTCAGCATCGCGGAGCCTGCGCTGGCGATCGTGACGTGGCTCAGCCTTATTCGATCCTCACAGTTAATGATTTTAGATATGCTGTCAAGTCATTGATGGTTAGCCATCGCTCAGATATCATCCACGTTAATGATGGGAGCTTAGGCTTAGTTGTGACAGCACGCTCATGCTGCTGCCTGCACTGTACCGGTCATAATAGGAAGAAGAGCGAATTGCCTAGATTATATCTGTGGGCATGATTCATGTCCAGTGATCAATATCATGGTCCAGAAATTGAGCATACCAGGAAGCAAACTTAGCCATGACACATTTTGCGAAGACGAGTTGCACAACTGACCGGTAATCGGTGCTCGGTGATAGACTGTACTGAGCTCATGATTCGGTGCTGGCGTCATACTGGTTGGATGCACAGAAAGGTAACTTTAACTTGAAAACTTCTATATGTGATCGCAACCCATTGTCTGTCCGCGATCGTGTTCGCCACGGTCATTACATAAACGTCCAACGCAAGAGAGTGCTATCAGATATTATGAATGGGACACTTCAGTTCCAACAAGCTATTTCGCTCGTAACTTTGACCTCACTATGGTTGAAGCAGTTGTAAGATTTACTTTATGCAAGATGAGAATATAAAATGTTCTCATCACGTGTCACTTGAAAACAATAACTGAAAGATGGACCGGTCTGCCGCGCTCCCTGCTCGCTCTGCTCCAGCTCTGCTGAAGGAGCTCATTGCAGCATGTGTCCCCTGCCCCGGCTTCCGGGCGGCGGGAGTCACGCGGACGCTGGCCGGGCGCCTATGGGTTCTGTTGTCTAACACGAGAGCTCGCTTGCCGTCACTTATGCCGCCTGCTGAGACGCCATGCTGTTCGGTGGGCGTGCCGGGTGGTGGGTCGCGCGCATGATGTCTGCCACGGTGTCGCGCCTCGCCCGCCGTCCGCGCCCTCTCACCTAGCCTGCCTGCTGCGCCTTCGGCCTTGGCTCTAGCACCGATCCGCCGTCCGCGCGCGGCGGCTGCTGCGCGGCCGCGGCCAGATGACGGCTCCTGCCGAGTCGGCCGGCTGCACCTCACCCACAGGCCGGTGGGGGCGGACGCGCGCTGACGGCGCCGCGCGGCTGGGCAGTGTTTGTCAACGTCACACTGGTCATCAGACCTCAGCGCTGGCTTGGTTAGCTTATGAGACCTGCAGTGACGGCGTATTACGGGAAGTGGTTTCCTGTTGCTGTAACCGATTGTCTGTGTGCGTATTACTATTACTTCTCCGGCGTATTACGGGAAGTGGTTACCTGTTGCTGTAACCGTGTCTGTGTGGCGTTGTCGAGTCTGTTGCAGTAGGAGCGGGTCTCTGAAATGTTACTGGGAGCGGATCACTGTAGTGTGTAACTTAGTGTCTCTCTGTGGCGTGTGACTGGGAGCGGCTCTCTGTGGTGCGTGACTGAGAACGGCTCTCTGTGGTGTGTGACTGGGAGCGGTTCTCTGTGATGCGTGACTGGGAGCACCAAAGAATGGCTCTCTGGGGCTCTCTGTGGCGTGTGACTGGGAGCGGGCCTCTGTATGTAGTGACTGGGAGCGGGCCTCTGTGGCGTGTGACTGGGAGCGGGCCTCTGTGGCATGTGACTGGGAGCAGGCCTCTGTAACGTGTAACTGGGAGCGGACCTCTGTGACGTGTAACTGGGAGCGGGCCTCTGTGGCTTGTGACTGGGAGCGGGCCTCTGTGGCGCGTGACTGGAAGCGGGCCCCTGTGACGTGTAACTGGGAGCAGGCCTCTGTGACGTGTAACTGGGAGCGGACCTCTGTGACGTGTAACTGGGAACGGGCCTCTGTGGCGTATGACTGGGAGCGATCCTGTGGCGTGTGACTGGGAGCGGGCCTCTGTGGCTTGTGACTGGGAGCGAGCCTCTGTGACGCGTGACTGGAAGCGGGCCTCTGTGGCGTGTGACCGGGAGCGGGCCTCTGTGACGTGTGACTGGGAGCTGACCTCTGTGACGTGCAACTGGGAGCGGGCCTCTGTGGCGTGTGATCGGGAGCGGGCCTCTGTGACGTGTAACCGGGAGCGGGCCTCTGTGGCTTGTGACTGGGAGCGGGCCTCTGTGGCGCGTGACTGGAAGCGGGCCTCTGTGACGTGTAACTGGGAGCGGACCTCTGTGACGTGTAACTGGGAGCGGACCTCTGTGACGTGTAACTGGGAGCGGGCCTCTGTGGCTTGTGGCTGGGAGCGAGCCTCTGTGGCGCGTGACTGGAAGCGGGCCTCTGTGGCGTGTGACCGGGAGCGGGTCTCTGTGGCGTGTGACCGGGAGCGGGCCTCTGTGGCGTGTGACCGGGAGCGGGCCTCTGTGGCGTATGACTGGGAGCGATCCTGTGGCGTGTGACTGGGAGCGGGCCTCTGTGGCGTGTGACTGGGAGCGGGCCTCTGTGGCGTGTGACCGGGAGCGGGCCTCTGTGACGTGTGACCGGGAGCGGGCCTCTGTGGCGCGTGACTGGAAGCGGGCCTCTGTGGCGTGTGGCCGGGAGCGGGCCTCTGTGGCGTATTACTGGGAGCAATCCTGTGGCGTGTGACTGGGAGCGGGCCTCTGTGGCGTGTGACCGGGAGAGGGCCTCTTGTGCGCAGGTGGCACGCCGGGGATGCTGTCTCCGTTCGGACTGCATGGTCTGGCGCCGTCGCTGGCTGGAGGATTCC
>NW_023597054.1:7612555-7675055 GCF_011947565.3 Pollicipes pollicipes
TCTCTCTCTCTCTCGCGCTCTCTCTCGATCTCTTCATCTCTCTGCTCTGCTCTATCTCTTCTCTCTCTCTCTCTTCTCTCTCTCTCTCTCTCTCTCTCTCTCTCTCTCTCTCTCTCTCTCTCGAGCTTTCACCAAAAATGTAGTGCGTAATTCCGGGGACCACGCGGCTCCAGGCTGCTGGATGGCACGACGCCTCAGACGCTATTGCACAGCGTTTGATCGGACTAACCAACCCCGCCGCGCGGTGCGACCGCCTTTGCCGCGGGGACCCTCAACAGCTGAAGGAAACGGCGCACCGCACTGTATTGCACCCAACCCATTGCATCGGAACAAAGACTGAAGCATCACATGGTTACTACGCGACTAGCTGATGCCGGGGCCAACGGCTGTGGTTGCCACACATCTGTTCACGAGCCCGGCCGGACCGGGCCGAACTAGCGCTCGAACTAGCCACGGGCTCAGTGAATTCACAGGCAGAAATGAAACGGCTCGTATGCCAGTGTACGGCTCCCGCAAACACGTCCGACAAACGTACTGGCTGCATTAACGCAGAGTCTTCTATCAGCAATGCCAACAGGCCGTCGCTACAACAAAACTACGTGCCGACAGATTGTTCATTTGTTCTTATGCTGGAAGCAGTCACCTACTCTGTACACCACAACGCAAAATACCAACAGCAGAGCGCTACACGCATTCCAAACGCGCTGTGGAATCTGCCTGATATTCACACTAGCTGCCGATGGCTCGGCTCGGCGCCACAGCCGGCCGCTACAACCGACCGATGCCGCCGGCCGACGTGGCGACCACGCTGCCTCGCGTGCGGGTGGGCGCCGCCGGCCAGGCCTAGTTGGGTGTGGTGCCGGGGTCGGTGTCGACCAGCGATGAGGCCGGTCGGGCACGGCGCAGCCCATCAGCTGGATCACCTCCCGAGCCGCCAGCACGCCGAACCTGACATCACAGCCCTGAATCACTGGACGCCACACAGGCGGGCCCACACCCGCTCTGGTCCACATTGAGGAAGGGACCGAACCGACGGCTCTAGCGATGATTCATCCAGAACGCATGCCTTACCCCTGTCGCGGATTGGTCTGAAACACTGCTCTTGTGTCTCACCCGTCCCGTGGTCTTCGCCTAGCCGAAACCTCGAGTGGCCTTACCTGCCCCGCATGCCTCTACTCCATATGCCAACCAACCAGCACATGGTTCTCACCTGAGACACTTTCGCGCCGTCCGACTCGCCACAAGGGTTCTCTTCTTAGACACTCCTCGCGCGGCCAACACCCATCATTCTCCCCAGAGGCATTCACCACGTGACCCACCCCGTTCCCGGTTGAAACCCCAGACACCCTGCAGATATCGTGGCCAGCCCTGCGGTCCTCACCTGAGACACTCGCCCAGTGGGCGGTCCAGGAGGCCGGTCCTGTGGTCCTCACCCGAGACACTCGCCCAGTGGGCGGTCCAGGAGGCCGGTCCTGTGGTCCTCATCTGAGACACTCGCCCAGTGGGCGGTCCAGGAGGCCGGTCCTGTGGTCCTCATCTGAGACGCTCGCCCAGTGGGCGGTCCAGGAGGCTGGTCCTGCGGTCCTCACCTGAGACACTCGCCCAGTGGACGGTCCAGGAGGCCGGTACTGCGGTCTTCACCTGAGACACTCGCCCAGTGGACGGTCCAGGAGGCCGGTCCTGCGGTCCTCACCTGAGACACTCGCCCAGTGGCGGTCCAGGAGGCCGGTCCTGCGGTCCTCACCTGAGACACTCGCCCAGTGGACGGTCCAGGAGGCCGGTCCTGCGGTCCTCACCTGAGACACTCGCCCAGTGGACGGTCCAGGAGGCCGGTCCTGCGGTCCTCACCTGAGACACTCGCCCAGTGGACGGCCCAGGAGGCCGGTCCTGCGGTCCTCACCTGAGACACTCGCCCAGTGGACGGTCCAGGAGGCCGGTCCTGCGGTCCTCACCTGAGACACTCGCCCAGTGGACGGCCCAGGAGGCCGGTCCTGCGGTCCTCACCTGAGACACTCGCCCAGTGGACGGTCCAGGAGGCCGGTCCTGCGGTCCTCACCTGAGACACTCTTCCAGCGGGCGGTCCAGGAGGCGACCGGCCAGAAAGCCGCCGACCACAGCGTCGCCGGCGCCCGTCGTGTCGGCGATGAGGGCACTCGAGATGGGCGGCACGGCCACCGAGACGGCCCGCACGCTGTCCAGCAGGACCACCGGCTTGGCACTCTGGGTCACTACCATCCTGGCGACAGCGCAGCGTCACACAAGGGCACCATCACGGCCCACACGCTTTCCAGCAAGACCACCGGCTCGGCGCTCTGGGTCACCACTATCCTTGCGACAGCGCAGCATCAGGCGAGGGAACTATCCCCAGGCGTGGCGCGGGGCGGCTGCCAGCGGGTGGCATTCGTTGTGCGGATTTTAGGTAGGTCAGCATTCGCGAAAGAAGGGTCAGATCAGGTTAGCACTGGATCACCAGCTGGACGGACGGATAGCAGACATGGGTCTACCGTAATGTCTTCCGGACACGAAACTGGGCTCGACATTGTCAGTATTTCGTCTACAAACATGCCAGAGTTCAGTCCCAAACGAGCCACACGCAAGCTGATGGGTTCAAAGGCGAGCCAGTCACCAAACAAGGCCTGATGCACTTCCCTGGCGCCCGGGCGGGCTAGAGTCAGTGGTGCTCACAAGCCGGGTGCATCGAAATCCTGAACTTGATCTGTTTCATCGTTACCATTTCAGTAAGTTATGTACTAATGGATCCAGAGCAAACACCTGAGTTCACAATATGGTACAAGAGCCCTGTCAGCTGTTTCTAATCTTGGCAGGTATCAACGGCTCCTGAAGTCTAAAGAGAGCTCACTACGTGCTGCATGAGTCAGTGGTGCTACAAATTACTCTCTTACTTTTTGCAATTAACATGCTATGCCTATTGACGCATGCATGTGAAATGGCCCGCCCAGAAATACATCCTATCGAAGCATATTTTGATCCTTTTATTAAATGAGGATCGTTCATGGTTTACCATTGCCACCCACCCTTTGAACAACTCCAGGGTCGGAGCGCACCGCGGGCTACTTTTAGTCAGTCATTTGATGTGCAAAACATAACTGCATTCACACGCTTTATCAGCTAAAGCTTTGTCAAAACGACATCGACATGCTTGGACATTGATGGGGTCTTCACAGTTAACTGAAACACATCAGTCCAGAGATAATCCTTAACTATGCAATGCAAAGCGTCTTCGCGTTAGGGCAGCCTGTTAACGACTTAATGCCGAGTGCGGGCCGTCGTTCACAAAAAAGTGTAAGGGGCTAAGCACCTGCCTCATAGGAACAAAGGCCATTCCGTACCCGACCTTGGGTGCACCACTGTCGTCAGTTGGTATTAACGCCATATACTGGCGCTATGCGAAAACGCTGTCCATTAAAGGAGAAATCTTATGAGATACGATTCTAAAGCTCCTGGTTTCATCTATCCTAAAGTGTTACTTAAAAATAGATATGTTTAGAGGATCCACAAAACACAATGTTTTTGTATTCAGCTAATCCTGAGCTTTAAAATATCGCAAAAGTCTGGCCATGTCAGTAAAATCCACAAAGACCTGCAGGCTTCTAAAGGTCTCTGCGGGGCCTCTTTGTGAGGCCCCCGCCTAACGGGCTGGCAGGCTCTGAATTGGCGGCTCTGCCGTCTGATGAGCGCTGCTCGCGAACGCCTCAGTGGCCGAGGCGCCGATATAACGGAATCAAGGGGAAATGACAAGGTCCATTAGAGGGGAGCAGCAGTGCTTCGTCGGAACAGACATCCGTTACTGCGAGGCTGGTGTCGGTCTGGCCCGGTCTGGCCCGGTCTGGCCCGGTCCGGCCCGGCCCAGCCCCGCCCCGACCCACCAGTTGCCAGAGCCGTTTCAATGGCAGTGGCAGCTCCCCCCCCCCCCCCTCTGTCTCTACCGCCCCGCCCCATAGCAGCGAATGGGTCGAACAGATTGTGACGGCGCGTTGTTCAAGGCAACAAGCCCTGGCCCACTAGGATAGTCCAGGATGACGACAGACGGAGGATCCGCCAGGGCAAAGGCAACGAGCGGCACAAAAACGACTGAGGTTGGCTACCTGATCAATTATCGGTTGTTGGGTCAGCCGGTAACGCACACTGTGGTGCTCTAGTCTACTGGAGTAGCCGAGATGCACCACAAAAGCAGAGGTTTCTGCGGTGCTGATCTGAGACGAAGCGCGCGTGCGAACGTGCGTCTCGGATGCTTGTGTGTGCGCGTGCTGAGCGGTCACTGCGCAGCCGCCATGTGAGGGGTCCGCGTGAGTTACCTGAGCACAGGCGGGTCGCCGCTGCTCAGCGACTCTGCCGAGGGCGCCGGCTCTCCGCTAGTCCTGGTCATGGCCTCCAGCGCGCGCCGCCGGCCGGCTGCCGCCTCCACTACCCGGCAGTAGCCCAGCGGCGACACGTCAAACTCGCCCTCCTGCGGGCACAGCCGGGGGCAGACTACACAACAGTGCCTCAGAGGCGACACGTCAAACTCGCCCTCCTGCGGGCACAGCCGGGGGCAGACTACACAACAGTGCCTCAGAGACGACACGTCAAACTCGCCCTCCTGCGGGCACAGCCGGGGGCAGACTACACAACAGTGCCTCAGAGGCGACACGTCAAACTCGCCCTCCTGCGGGCACAGCCGGGGGCAGACTACACAACAGTGCCTCAGAGGCGACACGTCAAACTCGCCCTCCTGCGGGCACAGCCGGGGGCAGACTACACAACAGTGCCTCAGAGGCGACACGTCAAACTCGCCCTCCTGCGGGCACAGCCGGGGGCAGACTACACAACAGTGCCTCAGAGGCGACACGTCAAACTCGCCCTCCTGCGGGCACAGCCGGGGGCAGACTACACAACAGTGCCTCAGAGACGACACGTCAAACTTCCTCTCTTGAATGAACCGTCACGCCCCCAGACGGCGCGATCAGCGCGTCACCATGTCTAACCAACTGGGTATGTCGCCTGTTATGGTGTAATGGCGACGCTTGGTAACGACGTGTGATACCTCACCATAGCGGTACAGTTCGGGACACCTTTATTTTTGCATAACAACATCATTTCCAGGAAAACAACACACATTCTGTACATAAGCGACGTCTGGAAAGCTACTTAACGAAGCTAATTACCATGAAAGGAAGAAAATACAGGAGTGGAATCCCAAGGCACGGGTGCTAGAAGAAACGTGCAATGAGAAACAAACATATTCTCCAGCCCAGATCACCACCGTGAAAGTGACAGGTGATATGTGATATGACATCGGCAGCCACTGGCCACATAGTTCAGTCTGCTCCGAGCCCTCCGTCCCCCGGAAGCATGCCCACTGCCCCACCCCTCGCTACCACCCAACGGCCCTCTGACCTTGCGACCGACAGCGCGTGCCAGGGCAGCGTACTCGGTCACATGACCGAACAGGAAGGTCACGTGCGGCAGCATCTGACAGATGGCGTCCGTATGCTCCTGACAGACGTAGGTACCCGATAGACTGAACACCAGCTGTTTGCCAGCGTCCGAGCAGAAGCGGGCCACCTGCATGGCCGTCTCCGGGTCGTGCGTCACGAAGAACCCCTGCCGCCGGCCAAACACACCGGTCAGTTGAAACGCTTGAGCTGGGCCCACCTGGTAACGTCTCCATGAATCGGGCATTGACAGGCGACTAAAATGTTACATGTAGTCGCCGGAAGCATGACATGTATTAAGTGCAGACATGTGAGGGAAAAAACGACTTGTTGGGGCGCAAAAGAAACATGTGAATTTCCTATTCTGAGTCTGAACACCGGCTTCTTCTTAAACTCACTGAACGTTCAACCAAATCTGACCAATCTCTCCCTCTCCCGCCCTTGTAAAAAGTGTATCGGTGCGCTTGGTTCCGATGGGCACGTCTAGGCGGTCGGTCCGGCATCAATGTGTATCGGCGCGCTTGGTTCCGACGGGCACGTCTAGGCGGTCGGCCCGGCATCAATGTGTATCAGTGCGCTCGGTTCCCACAGGCACATCTAGGCGGTCGGTCCGACATTAATGGTTACCTCGACATAGACATAGGTGGCGCTGGTGAGCAGCGCCAGGTTGTCCGGCACGAAGACCCGGTCCGGTCGGCAGAAGTTGGCGGCACCGAGGTCGGCCACCAGGGAGCGGTCCGTGCCCCGCACCAGGTTCACTGACCGGCCGGTGGCCATCTCCTCGTGCACCACGTACCTGAGATACAGTGGCGGCGTGTGTAGCTCCTCAAATTCACACACATGGAAGTATTTATTCACTGTGCATGCCGAATGTATACAGCATTAACCAGTTGGTATATGTTCTCCGGTAGCAGTCTTAGTCATAGTCTTATGCAGGTGATTCCTGAATGTAACGTGGTGCGAAGAAATGGGCAGTCCGATTAGCCCGGAGGAATTAAATTAATAACCCGTTAATAATAAGCGTTTGTCGTCTAGTCACTTTGCAAAAGAACAGCAAGGTGGTGGATGCAGCAGCGTGTAAGAGTATATCATGCAGGACATGCTCCTGCATATCATGCAGGACATTGGCAACCGCGCATATACACTTCGTGTCAGATTTAATAAACAGTGTCGAAATGGCCATCGAACGAATCCCGCGACAACATATCATCGGTGGTGTGTATATAAATGTGATCTGAGCTGATTCTATCCCTATTTAATACCATCTCATATCACTTTGATCATTCAGTCCTCTGTTCGAATTCGACCAAGAAAAAATAAAATGTCAGGCCACGTGAAATAAGATTACGCATGCGAAGCAGATCTTCATATTACGTCGTTATACCATCAAAAAATGTAAATCGAACTGTGTGCTGATCTTTTATCAGTGTGCTTCCATCACTTGCAAAAATCACTGCAACTGGCCGCTGTCACCGGCTCCAATGCCAGCCAGGATTTCTTCCCGGGAAATCATATGTAACGTTTACACATAGCTAACATGCACGATAAAATGGATACCGCTGTTGTCTTCCCATTCCGTGGTTGGCTTGCTGAGCTACCGGCTAGTATCGATCTGAATAAGTTGGAACACAAGCCGAGAGAGCTCACCTAGGAGATCCAACAAGTCTTGCCCCGTGTCGACGAAAGATGTAGTATCTATACAATCATTCGCCACCGACAAAGACGACAGCGTCAAAGCCGCTCTTTTTTCATTATCGCTGATGTCACCCAAAACCAGCCAGAGCTACTGTCTCGGGCCCCAAACCAAGATGCAATACCGTCAACGCTGCTCCGACCGCAGGTTAACCGAGCGGCAGTGCAGCAGGTCGTGGTACGGCTTCGGGCCATTCTTAGGGTACTCAGCGGATACAGCCGCAGACGGCCACGCGGGTGCCCCTTCCGCTGACATATCTAAGACAGACCTGCGCCTGCACCAGACCCTGCTGCAATTCTGTAAGGTGGAACTTACATGTTTTGGCTTACATGACTGTGCGCCCAAGCGACGTCCAGAAATCAGGCCCAGACGCCAGGGATTGCAAAGGTTCGGCAGGACGCCGCGGCTCGAGGATAACACGAAAAACAGAGCGATTACCGGCGCGAACCATGGGAAAGCATGCACCACGACACGGCCGGGCAACATTAGCGTATCCACTGCTGGTTAACACTTGGGTGAGGGCCACGAGGTCGATGCTCTGGAGAGAAGGGCGCCAGCTGTCGGCACAACGTCGACATGCAACGGCTGACGAAAGTAACGTCAGCGATGAACTCAGCGCCTTGAAGTCAATGGGAGAATAATGGGAGGGGCTGCGGTAAGGCGACCGGCCGTCGGCGGAATCGAGAAGGCGGTCGCTAGAGACGAAAAATGACGGGACCGTAGCGTGTCGAGAGAGGATTCGACACAGAGGAGTTCGATGGAGAGACCAGCTCGACGGAGGGGACCACCTCGGCGCAGAGACCAGCTCGACACGTGCCTCCGACCAGCGTACTCCTGTTGGCTTCCGGCAGCCCCCGACCCTCCACAGCCGGCTCAAGACCCCCAAACATGAAGCACCCGACCTATACCACTTCTTCTGTAGCGCATTCTGTAGAATTGTGAGCCCAGCGCGTGGCGCTATGTAAACTACCCATAAGTGGACCGTTTCGGGGGCGGGATGGGCGCGCGTCAGAGGGCCGGGGGTGGGCATGATGGAGGAATGATATGGGGTGGGCATACTAGGAATGAGCAGTGGTAGGAAACCGATGGCGGGTCGTATTAGATGCAAGATTATGTCAGAACTATGGCGGAGAGGTGTATTGCGTGTATGCAGACGAACACCGTGTGCCTAGATGTGTGGATGTGGACTTGATTTGAATGCATAGGCTAATAAACAAGGCGTGATTTTAAGGGAGGAAGCGAGGAACTCAAGCGAGGAATGGACGTGGTGTAAACGAACTGTAATCAAGTCGCGTTTCTAGATCTAGATAGGACACATCGGTAAATTCGTAGCCTGCGCGAGTCTCCTACGCAATGTCAGGATGGAAGATGGACTTTGCTAGTTAAAATATGCTACTTTATATGCGGTGCACGCAGCTCTTGACGCCAAATAACGGCTAAATTACACGTGATATTCAGCGAACGTTAAAGATTCAGTGCCTAGGACGGCGGAGACGGCGCAGTGAAATCGGAAAATATCGGTGAACTTTCACTAAAATGGGATTTTCTAGACAGAAATAAAGGCCGGACGAAGCTACAAAGTTGCCCCCAATCTCTTCGCTTATAAAGCACGGTGGCGGACCAGGCCTTATTCGCAGTAAATCATACCATGCATAAAACCGGTTACTTCGTGTGCCTGGGATGATCTCCTCTCGCTCTCTCGCTCTCTCGCTCTCTCTCTCTCTCTCTCTCTCTCTCTCTCTCTCTCTCTCTCTCTCTCTCTCTCTCTCTCTCTCTCTCTCTCTCTCTCTCTCTCTCTCTCTCTCTCTTGGATGTTTGGTAATGTATCGTACCAATGCATGTACTGGATATAATGGGCCCTGACAGAGGCCCGGACTACGCCATGCCTCCTGGTTCCTGAAATGTCCATCTCAGTCGCCTGCGCTCCCTATCGCCATGTCTCCTGGTCCCTGATTTGTCCATCCCAGTTTCCGGCGCTCCCAATGAAAGCTCCAGATGATGTGCATCGTGTTCGCTGGCCATATTTCCTCCAACATCCTGGTATGTCTCGTTCTCGCACTTTGTCTCCTAATCGCGCATCTACCACTCTCTGTCGTCTCGCTCAGTGGGCGACTCTCCAAAGCAAAGAATGACGACTCATGGCGAAAATGCGTTTGGAATAATGTTAGGTAGTTAAAATGCATCTAGAAAAATGTCAAATCGAGCCCAAATATCAGTGAGGAATTATCCATCGCTGGCAAAAAAGTCCACTTTTTCTGCAGCCTTACAACTACGAGCTCACTTCTGCTAGATGCTAATCGGACTTATCGAAGCGTAAAATGCATTATACTGCTGAATGAAAACTATGACTAAACTCCCGACCTTTGATAAAGCAAACTCCTAACACTGTCTGAAAAATTGAGCTTTACTTGTTCATAGCCAGGTCATCCTGTGGAGCTAGACTCTGAAGAATGTCATAAGTCACAAACTGCAATGAGTCCACTGCAGCTGACATAATGAGTAGGCGTACGTCCTTACAAACCAGTTCATAAGGAAGGGCAGCTGATTTTGCAGCCAGTCTTTGGACTGAATTTTACTTTGTTCAAGGCAACAATCTCATCAGATGTCAAAATGTTTGCCTGTTGATCGTGACAAAAGTAGCCGCTGAAGACCAGGTCGGGTGGACTGGGACCAAGTATACAATAGCTCCCAAGGTTGGCTCAATGGCATGTAGCCTCTGCCTGCAGCTGCTATGATTGTAGAATATACCAACCTTCAAGGAAAATTAGCAGATTATTTAACACGAATGATTGTCTTGTGAAAGACTCCTAACGGAAATAAACGCTGTCTCTAAATGACAGATATAGAATGACTGACACATGGAGCACATTGGCTCCCTTGAGTGGCTCCACATATGGAGAACGGTATTATGATTTTCCACATTCCTTCATGTATGCCCCCTCTCCCCCCCCCCCGTTTCCATTTTAATTCAGAGAAGAGACAAATTCTCCACTAAAATGAGGCCCCTTAAGTTCAAAAGGTTGGACATTAACACACGCTCGGGTGTGGGAGTCAAATTGCCCCCCCCCCCCCAAGAGTTTTCCGGAATGGTTTCCGAAAGGTGTGGCGCAACCGCGCCAAATTGTGCATAGCTACAGACAATTGAAAAGCGGATCGTTTGGTATCAAAAATTTAGAATTATCTTGTAGGGTCGCTGACCTATGGCAGGTCAAAAAGAGGCGATGGTTTCAGCGAAGACAATATCTTTGGAATCGTTCAATCTGATCCAACAACGGAGTGTTCAGACAAAGACATACATATCTTAGATACTTAGTTAGGCGACACAACAATTAAATGAGCAAATTACATTGACTAAAGGTCAGGTATGAAGGTCAGACCACGGTCAAAACCAATCTGGTTTGATCACTTTATGGTTTGCTGTATGAGGTAGTTTCTGGTGCTCATTTCAAATTTATTAATACCAGGAACTGCATTATACACTTTCCATGAACTTCTTAAAGGTAAGAAAAGGGCACTGACTGAAATGACCCAGGTCAAGACTTGTTTAGGAACATACTGCCTAGCGTAATCTTTGTCGCTTATCCAAATGTAAAACTGAGAGTAATCTTGTGTGATTTTGGTCACCATGACCTTCAAATGGTTTAACAAGATCACTGACCTTAATGCGCATGTGGCCTTTTGTTTGGAACAGTTATCTAGGTC
The DNA here is from genome assembly GCF_011947565.3 of Pollicipes pollicipes. NCBI lineage: Eukaryota > Metazoa > Arthropoda > Thecostraca > Pollicipedomorpha > Pollicipedidae > Pollicipes > Pollicipes pollicipes. The sequence continues at coordinate 7,623,386 of NW_023597054.1, forward strand.
CTAGGGGTCCTTTGGAGACCAAACTGGAATTTGACCTTGTTTGACCTTATTTGACCCTAAATGACCCAGGAACCTCAAACTTTGACCGAAGTGAGTCCACGTACAGGTCCACACACCCTGTGAATTTGGTGTTTCTAGCTTTCTTAGTTCCTGAGACCTCAGGGGGGTCAAACTGGCCCCCACCCGAGCGAAGGGTATCCAGCCGGCCGCCCGGGCATAAGAGCATGTTAAGCACCTGCGTAGGTTATGGACAATTTGGAGGACTGGGTATTTCACCATGGGAGACTAGCCCAGACATATGCAAGCGTGTTACCTTGTCGATGATCTACCCATCTTCAGGCGTGTTACCTTGTCGATGATCACTGTACAATAATGACTAATCAAGATAAACATGCCTACAATCACAGCATCAGCACCCGTTACGGTTTCTGTGGGGAAGGCGCATCGCCCGATCTCAAATTTAAGGGTCGTGCGTTCAAAACCCGGCCGGACCACAAGCTGTTTTGTTTGGCCTCTATAGGCTATTTTGCACTCATTGCTAAAGACCTACTCACGTTATCAGTGAAATGCAGCAGTAAATTCCTTGACAGTTTCGCATGGAGATTGCGGGCCTGACACCCTCTAAACATGACATGAGGTGACATTATATGGTGTGACACACACTCCACTGACCTGTGTGTCATGTCAATTGCACTGAAATTATTACTTGGGCTTTATAGAATTAGGCACAATTATCCTGGTGCGAACCCACGTTATAACTTGGATTCGAGCGCAATGCATCGATCACGAAATTACGAAGACATGGTTGAATGGGGAGCATGCTGATCAAACGTCACAAATTATTGAACTTTAACGTCAATGGGGAGTGACCGTTCCGCCTTTTGAATGGGTTAATTTCGAAGGAAATAGGCGTCCTCTCAGTGATGTCCGGCCACCGGGGATAAGCCAAAGACTCAATCTGGACACACTTGTTACAACCTAGCGGGCGCGTGAGGCCAAAGACGACTATGTATGTAGGGCCTACATGCCCATGTTTGCCGACATTGGTAACGTTGCTGACAAAGGAGACGGGACTTTGGGCCGTCAGAGCAAAAGTGATTCTGCCGAAGGGCTGATCTCATTTAAAGGGGGGACGCCAGTCAGAAGAGCTCTCATTTTGAGCTTCGGGGCGGTGCCCATAAACTCAAAATCGTCACATGTTTCTCGCAAAGACGTTTGCGAAAGATGTCGTACTCGGCCAGGGGTCGTTGGCATTGGGGGAACGCAGGCTCTCCTTAGTGGCAGGACGCCACCTGGGCGATACTAAGGATGAAGAGCCACTCCAGGTCACAGAACAACGTACTAGTTGTACGCTGTTGTACTCTTCGCCAGCTGACACTGGCATAGACAGTCTGAGTGGCTCTCACAGCGTACGATCCCAGCCAGGTAATACCTATGTGAAGGGCAGGCCCTCCTTAGGGCAAGGACGCTACGTGGGCGACGCTAAGGATGAGAGCCTCCTGTACTGGCGGAAAAGACGTTTGGTTATACGCTGTTGCCCCTCACCCGAATGAACCCAAACGCTTCGCGTGAAAGAACCTGACGTTCCGAAATGAGGAGGAATGAGCATTGCAGATGTATGTTCAAGGTTCCCTAACACTAAAATCTGGCAGCATATTAGGCAACAATACTCCATCCCGACCCTGCGTGCCACAAGAGGGAAATGATAGGGCAAAATTGTGTGGCCGACGTTGATTAGCGATACGAAAAATGAATGCAGCGTATGATGATAGGAAGGGGGGGGGGGCGAATGCATGAGCTTGCGTGCAAGTTGATAGATTATAAGGACCAGTGGACGCAACGGCAGCTCAGGGTAAGGATGAACGAATTAAAGTTGTATTTAAAGTCAGTTGATGTTAAAACCGAAAACAGACTGGGGGAGTAGGCGAAATGCTCGACAGGACGCTCGTGGCCCAAGTCGTGTCAAACGAGTGCAGCAAGGGAAGAACCACTCCACGGACTCCTCTCGTAATCACCATGTTCCTAGCTCAACCTCACTCTCCATCCCGAGCAGTGAAGTGCATATGTGTCTCACACGGAATTGGCCAGCCTCACACTTGCATATAGTCTGGAAGGTGCGCAAGGTATCGCGCATCACTGAGTGCGGTTTTCTTTGCAAGACGGCCGGGTTGCCTGAACATATGACGACATTCCTGGCATCAAATGAAAAGGGAGTGCCCTCAAATTATCTCCAGTGGTTCTTCAAGACAACGGAGCTCTTACAATAAGTTTTGGGAAGTGTTGCAAAGGTTACAGAATGTTGCAACAACAGTCAACTGGTTAACGAATCAAGTTGGCGTTTTAAAACCACCTTAATTGTTTTCGCTAGGCATTAAAGATCCTGAAGGCCAATTTTCCAAATGGTTGTAAAGAGTTGCAGGAGGTCGCAAGAGTGACTTACGGCAGAACTAAGCGTCATACAGTGGAGGGACCACTTCCGTTTTTCGCAAGTCTCGAAAGTCCCAAACTATAAATTTTCGAAAGTATTGCAAAAACGCACCAAAACTACAAATCAGTGCGCGCTCACCCCGCAGGAACGCTACACTACCAGACGATGCACGAGCCCGCGGACGCAGCAGCATTGGCCATTATGTGTTGCCACTTGAAGTCGGTTTCGAATGGTGTTAGCGACAATCAGAAGATAGTCATGGCTTCGACGCTGTTGTCTATGGAAGTCACCAACGCTGTATTGTCATTCACCAGTGGCGAATGACGTGATTTTGAGGATGTTGCGCCGTTCGTCAACTGGGACACATACTTGACATATATGGTAGATGCATCTCGTTGGCTGATATTGCAGCTGCTTCAGATCGATGTTAGCCGATGGCCCAGCAATCCAGGCGATCATCCGCAGGTCAACGACAGCTGTCCGCTTTACAGTGATTTCGAGCGGTCTACACACAAGTTTCTTATGATGTTGCAGTGAAGTGTGAGTCAATGATTGAGATCTTCGCAGGCACTGCAGACGGTCACAGAGATCCACTACAATCCCTCCCACAGGAGGTGGAGGCCCAACAGTAAAAGATCCGCAACTTTTATAAGCGTTCACCGTACACACTTGGATATGCAATATCGCACGGTCTCTGCTCATAACAACTATTTGATGGAGGAACGATGTAACGCGAAAGCTTGTTCGATGCATAAAAGTTTAGCTCACATGGCTTGCCATTTTTTTTCTATTTCTTGGCTGAGGTTAAGCATAGGACAGAAAGGTAGAAATGACGTGAGAATGGGATTAAGAGAGGTCAAACGCGCCCACATCGTATTTATATAAGAACCATCAAGCCACTTCACATGTCATTCATTATGCCAATCATTTATTTCATCTATTCATTCATCACATGTCCCTTCTATCAAATGTCACGACTGTCCAATGTCATGGTAATACCTGTTGAATCAGCATGGTGAGAGAGTACTAAAGACTTTGTTTGAAGCGTCTATGCTTCATTACAATGTAAGTGGCCTTGCTGGCCCGTTGTGAGCGAAAATGCATTAAAACTAGCGAATTTCAAATTTCTTGCGTACCGCTACATATACATGAATTTTGACAAAAATGGCGGTGCTGAATTCATATTGAACTGCAGAGCCAAACTAGCCATGAGCACACGTTTTTTTCAAAAATTGTTCGTCAGGGACACCATGCTGACCATGATTCTGAAGGCCAAACACACCTATGTGTGCATGAACATCACTGGTTCTCCAGTGCAGCGTTCTGAGTAAACCGACATAAAAAAACAGAGCAGGAGTGAGCTATCATGGTCTGCTGAAAGACATGTACCAACCATAAGCAAGGCATGCAACTAAACACACACGCACAGTCAACCACCATCGCACGCATCACTCAAGCGGACATATGCACGTCCGTCACAAGCAGGAACACACCCAAAGCGGTGGCCGACCGAGCCGGCGAGCGGCGGCCGAGGCTCCGGTCGGGCTCTGTCCGATCCGACCCGGCCATACCACCGACCTGATGTCGACGCCGTCGTCCCTGACCAGCTGCGTCAGCCGGCGGCCGAACTTGTCGCCTCCGACGGCACCGACGAACGCCACCCGGCCCCGCTCGGCCAGCGCCCAGCGGTAGATGCGCGCCGTGTTCTGGGCCGATCCGCCCGGACAGAATGTCACCGACTCACTGTAACACCAGACGCCAGGCCCCAGTGACAGGCGCAGAAGGCACTGTGAGACACCGTGCGACGCGGCAGAACACGAGGTCGCTGATGAGCGCGAGATGTGATGACAAGGCAGAAGATGCAACCACTGTGACATGGACGTGGACACATGGCCACTGTGTTTTGAGAACAGACACGTGATCTTCGCAGCAAGTGAGCCATCAGCATCTCATACAGACTGGACCTATGATTCGTGACACAGACCACCGTGCGGCACGCCGGCTCCCGAGCCGAGCTGGGGTGAGCCCAAGAGCTGTGGCGCCGCGTCCCAGCACAGCAGCAGCTTGAGCCCCTACCTGGCGAACACCTCGTCGAAGAGCGGCCTCTGCTGCTCGCTGGCCTCGATCTGGTTTTTGGGCAGGAGATCATACTTGGTCAGCAGCTGATCGTCAGCCACCTTCAGCAGCATGTCCAGCAGCGGGTTGCCGAAGCAGAGCAGGTCGACGGCGCCGTCCGCCATAATGGCGGCCTCGCTGGACCCAAGCAGGGCCGCTGATGCTGCAGAGGGACGAGCAGCACGCTCAGCCACCGCCGCTCGTCGGCCGCACCGGCGGACCGGCGCCGGGTACAAGCAGCAGCCCCTCCTCATGGCATACCCTGAGCCCGATGCCACCCACGCAAAGCATGCGGGATACATTTGTTGAAAACTGTGTCGCTCCTCGACGCCCGGCGGTTTCAAGTCACGAAGCGACCTCAGACACCCCAGTCTCCAACGATGTAGAACGGGAGAAACCGGCGTCCAGCACCGGCCGAAACGACAGCCGCTGCCCCGAGGCGCCACCGATAATGCCAACTGCACCACTTAAATGAGTTCAGGACAAAATGTCTAGCGCACAGAGTAACATTGGTGGGAAGTGTCATGGACGCCATCAAGATATATTATGTTATGTACGTTATGTTGTTTTATGTATGTATGTTGTTGCATGTATGTTATCAAGTATGTTATGGATGCAATCAAGTGGCGTTCTGGAGACCACGATTCTGACTGCAGCATACAAGCGCACCATGTACGCCGCCAGCCAGGGCAGAGGTCACGCATCTGACCAGTATGCACGCACGTAGGGAACATGCAGAATGCAACTATGTACGGTGCTGAATCTAATCGTGCATCAGCTCAACCTAGTGCCCCAGTTTCGAACGCAAGCGTGTCTTCCGCGGAGGGCGTGTTTGATTATCGAATGTCCTTCGTGGTACAATATTAAGCAGTCATCCGAGTCTGTTTTATGTGTGAGTTGCGCCTGAGGCCAAAACATTGGTCCAGTAATAAAGCATACCATTTGCCTAGAAAGGCGACGGCAAAGGGCCGATTTATAGTTCGGTTGCTTCAACCATGACTTTTTTTCTTTTGGTTTAGACTTAACGTTCGAATCAAGTCTGGAAGACATGTGCAACACTTCCAGCGGAGTCAGCACTAAGATCGGAATCGACCATATTTTCCTCGACTCAGGGCATCGTCTCTTAACCTGCTGTCACGGGAATCGGATCCGTCTGATTCGATTCCAATGTTTAGCCAGACCTCCTAGAACTAGAAACAGAGGCGACTCAAAATTGTACCACGCTGCTGGCCGATGCCACAATCGGAGTCCCTCCCCCCCCGCCCTCGCCTTTGCGCTGGGGGCCGGAGTCGGAATGGGTTCTGCTGAGGCGAGACCGTGCGCCTGCGTGGACTCTGCATACGAATGTTAATTTAATAACAATAATATAATAATGGATAGCATAGCGATTCATCGATCAGAAATCCAATAATAGAGCAATAATAATCGGTCCAAATATTTTTAACAGTTGTAAATAAGTGGAAGTTCGAGTACGACTCGCGTTTTTTATGCATATACTGATCACGCATAAACACACTAGAGGATTAACACACTAAATATGACGAAAGACCGTCACAGCCTCCCTCGTGTTTTTTTTTTTAAATAAGATATTGCAACGTCCCATTCATCTGCGTCCTGCGTCCGATTCTTCGGTGAAATGAATTGTTTCACTTGAATCCAAGAACAACAAATACCGCGAGTCGGAACTCCATTTCATGTTCGCTTGCATTCCGACCATTCCTGCCTCCAGTCACTGTAGTTTTCGAACGCTTGAATAGATTGAACATCCAGTACAGTATGTATACCCATGAAGTGGACAACATTATATGTCCCTTGCATTACTCCCCATTAGTCCATGCTTTGATTTGAAGGATCCCGAGAATGACCATTTCTTTCCCAAACATATTATGAAGGGCTTACAAGAGTGAGAGTTGGCTGGAATAATGTCAAGCAATTCTGTGCATCCTTCTTGTTGTGTGACTTTTTAGTGTGTGACCGAAGATATTGGTGGCACGGACCCATTATTATGATTATGATAAGGATTTGACTTTCAAGGGCGCACCGACTACGTCGGTCATATGGCGCCCATAAAATCAACGGATAGTGCTGCCCCTGCCCCGCCCCGACCATCCTAGCTTGGACTGAAAGTGGCCTCTTGCGTACAGACGGGCGAGGTAGCCATCAACTTCGCACGCCCCGGTAGGTTTTAATACGCTTTGATACCTAATAAGCCAGGGAGAATAACGCTGAACTTGATTTACAACGGAGCCGTCGCTACCACTTTGCAGCCCACATGCACCATATGCACCAACCACAGACAGCCAAGTTGCCTGTAATTTCCCAGAACATCACCAGGATTCATCACAGCTATCATAGTTCCTAAAAAAATACCGGTGATAAACTCAGCGTCATCACTCACTTCTTAGTCCAGCAACCGCCTACACCACGGGTTTCGACTGTTTCATGGTGCATTGGTCGCAGTGGGTTGCGCTACACGCTATGTAATTTTCATTCTATTTTAACGGCCCAAAATAAAAACGGGCAGATCCATGGTTTACACTCGACAGCGCATGGCCGGCTCCACAATGCAACTATCGGTCAACACTGCTGCTAGTATCACGGTAGTTTCTTTCTCCTCAACAATAAGTTTGTCTCGTGTCCTAGCAACGCGAAGCCGTGAACATCTTGGCCAGGCTTCGAGCCGCGTCGCGCATTTTTCCCCAATTAGCAAATTCCATGCTTCCGAATGTCCACTAAAAGGGACAGTACTCAGTTGGCACTGCCCTGTTACAGGAGGCAAACGACGCCTGGTCTCAGCTTCTTTGTAAATGGCATTAATAAATAATTGTACATCTCGCTGTTGAAAACTGCACGAAGCTGTGACCGGTGGTTGCAGGACATTAGCCTCCAGCTAATACCACTGCCAGGATGGGCCGCGAAAGTTGAAAACTCTTTGGCTAACCATGCGGGACCTCGCCCCCTCTTAAAAAGCCGGTACTTCCGGTGCTCAAGTCATACATAGCCGGCGATTCGGCTTTTGTTTAACCGACCGTTGCTGTACGGCACGGCCGGAGACGGTCAAGCTATTGTTTAGCCGACCGTTGCTGTACGGCACGGCCGGAGACCGTCAAGCTATTGTTTAGCCGACCGTTGCTGTACGGCAGGGCCAGAGACCGTCAAGCTATTGTTCAGCCGACCGTTGCTGTACGGCACGACCGGAGACGGTCAATCCCCAGAATGCTCCGCGGCCTTTATCGCAAAAGTGGGACCTTCAGCAAAAGTAGGAGCAGTCTGCGACCTGGTATGCATTAATTTTACGGAACTGCGCATCATAAATATGATCGGACATAAGAAACACGCATCGGGATCTCGATCTTGAGTGCTAGGCATCAGGCATCAGAGGCATCAGGCTAGGCATCAGATCTCAAGTAATCCAGCAACTGTGTAAAACTTTACTGCAGGATCGTTTGACGGCCTCCATCCATTTAATATACCTAGTGATCCTCCAGAACACAAGTTTGCCATAATGCTTCAAATGGTTTTCAAATATCCATCTTTTAAAATTATGTTGTAGGATATTCCGGAACAAATTTGGTAACCAGTTGCGTTCTACTTGGCATCCCGGACGTGAAATTTGGCTGATCCCCGTCGTTTTACAAATTTGTCGGTTTTTTTTTTGGGGGGGGGGTTAAGGAGGTTGTAAAAAAGAGGCGGTTCTGTCTCATCTCTGACGAGACACCTTCTTATAGGCACCTTCTTATAGGCGCCTCCTGGCACACGGCCAGTTTCAGAATGCGTCTAGTTTTCTTTACGCATCAGCCCCAGGATTCGATTTTACAACCAACCCCGAAAGGGACGGATTGCTGTCAAATATGACGCAACAGGCTTAGGTTTTATAATCGACAAACCGACAGATTGCTGCCAGATTTCCAGCAATGTTGAAAGGCTCTAAAGGCGGATTTAATATTTATTCCAAAAAACTCTGAGGCTCCTCAGGGAATCAAATATGTATCAGGTATCTAAAAGTTTTCAAGTGGTGGGAGATCTGCCGGGATCCAGGATATGTCATGTTTTTATAGATGTCGTTTGGGATTCAGGATATTTTGAACTCTTGTAAAGCATCTCCTGGCAACGGGCCTCCTCCAGACGTTTCAGGAGACTTCTCATGCTCCTAAATCCATTTGTATCCGTCTAACGACTCACTAAATCCAGGATGCACTTCTTATCTCCAAACACGTCTGCTTCGCACATGCTTAGGATAGTGATTTTCGACCCCGGCTGCCGCACACAGCCGAGCCGCCGTCGTTCGACACCACGACCGGTGTCATCAGGGTCATCCGGGTCCGCTTCCCCCCCCCCCCCCCACCTCCTATCGTCCGTCGCCATGAGAGGGGTGGGGTGGGGCGATGCGCAATGGAGGGGTGGCCTTGCCACTTCCGGCAGTGCGCGAAACAGTGGCGGCCGGCCGCGCCACCAGTCCAGGCGGACCACCCACGGCCGCCCTGCTGTCTGGAGAGCGACGGAAGCAGAACACAGACGATCCGACGCATGAACTTCATCGAGCACTGAAATGTGATAATGTTGACGCGTGCTGTGTGATGTGCTGAGTGCGATAACGATAGGTGCTGTGCGGTGCTGATAAATATCGAAAATTTGCGGTGCAGGAAAGACTTCCGCATGATATGGGACATGCATCTAAAAGATGCCAGAAACACGCCTTTTGCACCATTCGTCAAGCTCACGCCAGCATTGGGCTATCAGTTAAAACCAGCAGAGGTGACCAACAATACTCAACTACCGCCACATGAACTACTGCAATTTATTGGCCTTCCGCTGATAATTGTAGCATAAAATGGGTATTTGAATCATGATCATTCATACGTCAGAGTTCTAGGTTTGGTGCCAATCCTTTAGCCTAAAAGCTAGGTAATTTTCAAGGAATGCGAAATCTTCACATTTGTCTTACAAAACGGTACCCACTCTCTGTGCGGCAGCGATGACGATTTTCTGAGGTATTCAGCGAGAAGCAGCTGCATCTTGCTTTCATGAAACATTACAGGAATGGTATAAAAAAGCATCAACACTGATGTTTCCGCAGTGCAATAAGGTAGCTTGTTTCGAGATGGCAGCAGGACAGCTGCCTCTTCTCCATCCCCTCATCCACCACCGCTAGGTAAAGGTTGTCGAACCATGAGACAGCTGTCATTTAAACCTGAGCGCCTGTCAGCAGGAAATAGATGGAGGTCAAAGCAATTGGTTTTCATTCATTCGGTGAGCACTCTACACTGACATTGCGTGATCCACAGGACACACTTTGTCAGTCGATGTCTTATCCCTCGCTCTGCGAGAGACCTGCAAGGCCATCTTTTAGTTTTTTGAGTGTAACCTCACACTGGTTTTGAGCACGATACTGAAATTTTGGTTGGTTGAGTTTACATATGTTTGCATAAGTCGTGATAAGTTGACGCCTCTGACCTTGACGGTCGATTATATATTCCTTTTTCCGAGGTGCTGTGGGCACCGCTTTCCTGGAAATTGACATCTAACACTTATTCTGCAGGAAATGCGCCCCATAGGTGTTGACCCTGGACTTTACAGTGACTTTACAAAGTACGCACTTGGCCATGACCTCATTTTACCTGTCCGGGGTCATATTCAACAGTATTCAGTCACATCTTGTCACATCCTTGAGGCTTTACGGCGCACCCAGCTGTTGAGGCTATGTGGCGTCACCTGCCTCTCACCCTGGCAGGAAGGGCGGGCACCGCGGGGAATCGAACCCGTACCTCTGGTTTCCCAGGCGCGCAGTGGTTAACGCAGATCCGTTAACGACTACGCTATCGGTACCCCGTAATCACATCTCCCTTATGCAGTCTTACGAGAGCTTTCTAATGTCGTTATTATCGTGACTCTTGCTTACTTACTTTTCAAAATCTTAGGGCGGGTCTGAGTTCCTTGAAAGGCCAATGAGAAAGCCCCTGTAGGGTGTGAGTTAAGCTATTGTCTTGGTTCAAAATGCATTTTGTCGTCATAACAGCGGAATCCGAAAAACATCGCCGCTCCTCTTGCAAGAGGACAAAATTGCAATAAACCTGACCGTTCGCTTACCCCTCTTAACACGCTCAAATTAAATGGATGTCTTTGAAGCCCGACTTGGGGTGTGGTGAGCTCAAACGTATGCCCACAACATAATGCCCCATCAGCAACGGATACAGGACCTGGGAAATAATGATAAACAAAACGGTAAGGCAAACCCGACGCTGACAAAAACGTTACGATGCGGTTCATCACCCCGTGTGGGAGGAATATGACCTTTGATGTCGAAGCGCCCTAAAATCCCAAATCATCGTCATCACCCAGTTGGAACATTCAACTTGCAAAATGAGCACCTGTAGCTATTCTCTAAACTCACGTGCCTCACGCCGCTCCTGCGCGTTGATGCATCCACGCTGGCAACATGCTGGTTGATTGTTATGGATCGTTTGTGACACAAGACAAACTGAAGTTCTCCAGCATTCATCCACGATACCTTGCGCCGGATCCACTCTTGACACCTTCTTTATCCACCTCCAATAGTCTTTTCCACCTCGCCGCTATCTGTGCATTTAGCATCCAGGACATAGTAGATCATAGGTCAAAAGGTACGCGAATATACATTAGTCAGAACCCAAACCAACGTCACTCGTGCCTCATTCTTTCCTTGTGACAAATGCCGACAAAAGAATCATATTCCTACTTTATCAATGGAGCCTCCAAATGCTTTTAGTAGGGCAAGTTTCTGGGTGTTGTGCATTTTGTAATCAAACGATAGACAAGCTGAGAGCAAAATAGCAATGCCACTTGGAACAACTGCTTTGATAGCAGTTTAACACCTCACCTGAAACTTTTAAGTTCCTCTCATGTCGGGACATCAATATTTGGATTTACTTTTTAGGGATAGTGCGGCGAAAACGTGGGAGCAGACGCTCCGTGACGTATTCTTCGCACGGAATGTACTAATTCGCCGCAACCTAGTGTTTCTGAAGAAGGAGGAAGTTGCATAGTGAACGTCACCTGAGCTAATGAAAAGGCCAGCAGGGACGACAGTAAAATGTGTGTTTACCTTGAACTGGATGTCGACCTAGTCTGCAAGGCCGTCATATCGTTAAATAAAATGATAGCGTTAATGATGGCATACGCCCATTCAAAGTGATGATCGCATTAGGTCAGGCTTTGGGAATAACCGCTAAGTACCGTTTTAATGGAGGTTTAAGCCCGACCAATATCATCGTGGAATATACGATTGCAAGCAAAGGGTTGCTCACGGTCAGTACAGTGGAAGTGTAAGGAATGACCTTACATGGCCTCACACTCTTTGGAGGTAAACTTCGGGCTTAAGCTAAACCGTCCGCTGCCGAGTCAATAAAGGCATCTTCTCTGAACAGTTATGAATGCGACTGTCCTTAAACAACTACTATCCGAAAAGTTATTGTTGCAGGATGCACACAGCACACTTTGAGCATGGAAAGGACAAAATACGCATTTCACATACTGTGTGGCTCTGCGAGCGCCTTGAAGTAGTGTTCATGATGAGGCGAAGACGTCCAAAAATCTAGACCCTTTGACCCGACTGATTTACACCTAAACCTTTTTGTCCGGCGTTTGTTCATAGAAATATGTCGCCCACTGACTTCGCAGCGGACAAAAGGTATTCAGCTATCAAGCCATTGAGTCCGAACATTGAACGCAATGGAAAGCAGCTTCAAGGAAGATGACCGGAGGCAGGGGCGCCTCCAAGGGCCGAGGGCAGGAGGCCCCACCCTTAAACCCCAACTTATTTCGTTTTTCAACATGGACGCTTAGATGGTGATAGACGCTGTCTGTTTTACCTTCCCATTCGTTTAACACGGCAAAAAGCGGATTCATCAAAAGGCGCAGTGGCTGAAGGGCGAGGGTCGGTAACATGCCCAGATCTCGGTGGCCAGGTATCGCTGGGGCGTGACACTAGCTTATACTAACGGAAAACACAACAGACCAATGGACTGAGATAACTGTGGGTCGATGTGTGCACGCTGCACACCAGCACGCGGAATTGTGCACAAACCATCGCTCCACTCGTCCTCTGGTGTTTCATTAAGGATTGGTGTCAGAGCTTGACATCCAGAGCAGTTAACGGAGTGGACCGAGCTTTACGGTGTAGGCGGACGTACCATCCACAAATCAACGACCGATCTCCACATTTTCCCTCTCAAAGGCGCGCTAGCAACAGGCCAGAAAGTAGCCCATGTTGCAACAGGCCGGAAAGTAGCCCATGTTGCAACAGGCCGGAAAGGAGCCAATGTTGCAACAGGCCGGAAAGGAACCAATGTTGCCTTTTCCAAAATCAACCTCAGAAAGAGCACGTTAGGGCCTACACTGAACCGATCGAACCAAGGCACACAGCCTGGCTCAATGCGACCACAGTCGTACGCACTCTTGTAGATGCATATATAAAGCAGAACACAGGCATTTTGCAAGCAGGCTTCTCCGGCCGCGAGGCCGAGCCCAGTGGCAGCCAACTGGGCCTGCCATCAGAACTGGCCCACAACGTCCGGCGCGGCCGCTCGCTCGCACCAGTCAGTGACCCGGAATCGTACATCGGAAGAGGAAGAGCGTGGCTTCCCCAAACGCGGCGCCACGCGGAACCATGCCCGGAAGGCACGGTGGCGCGACCCTGGCCGTCGCCGGCGGCAGGGCGACGCGCAATGTCACATCGCTGGCGGCGTGTCCCCGGCGGCCGGGCGCGGCAGGCTAAAATGACCCGTGTTGACGTGTGGATAGTTGCGCGGAGCTATCGATAGGCGGCCGTCGGCCGGCGTTAGCTGAGCCTCGCCCGTGGCCGTATTTAAGCCAGGGACGCCACAGGCAGCGGCACACTCGCCCGGCGACGCATCGGCAGTTAACTCCGACTCCGACTCCGACTCTGAGCCGACTCCGACTGTGCTACGGCTCGACACGGCCCTGCTCCGCAGCCTGACACGATGCTGACCGCCATCCTGCTGCTGGCGGCCGCCTGCGCCGCTGCCGCCGGCCGCGGCCTCAACCAGACGGTGATGGCGGTGGTGGTGTGCGGTCGGCCGCAGCTCCTGGCCAGCGGCGTCAAGGTGGTGGGCGGTGAGGCGACGTTCCGCGGCCAGCTGCCCTGGACGGTATCTATCCAGCTGAGCGGCCAGCACTTCTGCGGCGGAACGCTCGTCGGCCGGCGGCACGTGCTGTCGGCGGCGCACTGCTTCCACGGCCGCAGCCGCCAGGCCTTCTCGGTGGTGGTGGGCGAGCATGACCTGCGAGTCGAGGAGGTGGCGCAGCAGCGGCTGGCCGTCGCGCAGATTCGTCGCGCACGCCGACTACAAGTACCCCAGCTATCGGAATGACATCGCGCTGCTGCAGCTGGCCGAGCCGGTCGGCTGGGGCTTGTACGCGCAACCGGCCTGCCTGCCGGCGGCCGACGCCGCGCCGCCCGTCGGCCGGCGCGCCACCGTCGCCGGCTGGGGCTGGCTCGACGAGTACCGCAAGGGCGGCAAGCGGGCCGACGTGCTGCAGCGCGGCGACGTGACCGTGCGAGCGCGCGCCACCTGCAACCAGTGGTTCGCCGAGGCCGGAAAGTCGATCACGCTGAAGGCAGGGCAGCTGTGCGCCGGTTACAAGGTGGGCGGCAAGGACGCGTGCCAGGGCGACAGCGGTGGCCCGCTCGTGGTCAGCACCAACGGCACCTACACGCTGGTGGGGATCGTCTCGGCCGGCATCGGCTGCGCCCGGCCCAGCCTGCCCGGTATCTATACGGACGTGCACCACTACGCCAAGTGGATCGCGCGGAAGCTCGAGGACTCGGCCCAGTGACGGCCCCGCCGGCTCGGTGACCTCGGGTCGCGGACTCGGCCCAGTGACGGCCCCGCCGGCTCGGTGACCTCGGGTCGCGGCCAGTTGTCATATCCAGCTCAGGCTACCACAGCGACGCCCCGCGCCCCGTAGAGGACGGGCTGCACCGGCGGGGCAATGGGACGAGCTCACGTCATAATTGCGCATCTGATCTAATCAGGTTCATCTCTGATCTAATCAGGTTTGCTACGGTGCGTGTCTCGTTGTGAATAGGTCCATCTGACACCAGCAGGCTCGCAGTAGTGCCGTCTCCAACGGTGGATGCGTAAATGATGGTGCATGTGTGCATTAGCCCGCTGTGATGTACTGGAGGCTTTGAAACGATTTAATGCAATCAATCGAATGCAAACGGTGATCGTAATACAAGATACTACAAAGGGTTGAACTGCCAGGGTTTTTTGGCGCTGAGTCGCGGCAGTCTGGTGACTGGCCCCCGCCACATGACTGACACCACTCGCATAAGGTAAGTGCTCATGCCATTCGACTGCAGCGCAGCGATCTTTTCTACGCACGTCACACCCTTGGTGAACGAGAAACTGGCAGATGAGGGAGACAAGAGCGACAGGCTCAGCAGCCGCCCAGCACCAGGATGTGGCGCTGCCGTCGTGTACGACCGACAAGTGACTTGCTCAACATTACGTCCGGTCCTGTCTCGTCCGCCTGGAATGCAGGTACCAGTCCCGCGCTGCGCGAGCAGACCAGTCGCGAAGGCGGCGGCAGCCCACCAAGCGTCACCCGCGTCCCGAAGACGGCGCGCCGAAACACGTCATGTTTCCCCACATTGTTGTGCTGGATGGCTGGCGAGGGTAACCCCGAAGCCTCGCTTGTGGAGCGTATGGCGCCTTGGCTGGGGCCAGCCGCCGTAAGTAGCCACGACCGCCGTAGGTTGCTAGAGAGAGGAGCGTACGGTTTTTATTGGACCTCTGTGGGAACACGCCGAGCGGATCCCCCCCCCCCCCCCCCCGTTCCCTCCCCCAACACACATGCAGACATGCAGACATGCACGTACGTACAATTGCAACGCGAGGAAGGTCACCCTCCGCGCTACTGAGCTGCTTCCGCAGGGGCTGGTCACAGGACTGGTTACCTCCTGGTTGGATGGTTGGGCCAAGAAAGGGCCACAGAATGGCGGGACAACAGCGCTGTTTAAACTCGGAAGCCTTGGCTCTGTCATCGACGCCAGAGTCCCAGCCGGCGCTGTGTGTAACGCCTTGCTCGTGGAGCTGAACTATCGAGCGTGCCGGTACTGCAGTTACGGGCTAGTAAGTGCCGGTAGTGTGGTGGACAGGCCGCGCCTCTGGGAAACCGGTAGAGCAGGGTTCCGTTCTCCGCGGCGCTCGTCCTTCCTGCCAGAGTGAGAGGCAGGCGACGCCACGTAATCACAAGGAGCTGAGTGCTTTGTAAAGCGCTACGACCACGCGGAGCTAAGCTAACGTTTGTGCCATCCTAGCGTCCTGTGATGCGTCCACCAGGGCAGCCTGCTCGCTGGCCCTCCAGCCGCTGCAGAGACATCCACTCCAGCCACCCACCCTGGCTGAGGAGGAGGCTCCTGCACGCGCTGGAGGGCCGCAAACCCTGCACTGATCACCGGCTGGCCGCTCCCGACGGAGAGCGTCGCGGCGCCTGTGGAGCGCCGCACCGATGAAGCGGCGACCACAGGCCAGTATGCCACTTCCAGCAACATGGCCGCGCGTGAGGGGCCATCCGGCGCCGCACCAGGGCTGGCCCGCGCAAGAACCAGGACGGCCCATCATCGTCCAAACGCCAGACGCCACCGACCGGTCACAGCAATCTAATGCACTGGGAGGCCATCACGCTCTCCCAGTCCCAACAGCGGGCAGGTTTGTTCCCGCTCACGCAAGACACCCTCCTTCGCCTGGGCATGATGGAGGACAACTGCTGCTCTATGGGCGGGAGGCTGGACAGCGTGGAGTACCTGCTGGCTGTAACACAGTGCTGTCCACATCCAGCTATGGAGGCTGGCTCCATCATTCAGCACCATAACTTTACTCAGCACTCAGCTGACTGGTCAGCAAGATGGTGGATTTGCACTGACTGCTGACATATGTTGATTCATGCATTGATGCACTACTGCAGGGAACCTTCAGAGACTGTTCTTATCACTTAGAGGCCCCAGGTAGGGCTTGTAGCTTGGCAACTAGCATCTAGTGCAATGGGCAAAAATGAAGCTAACTGAAAGGGAGTGCCTCACATTGAAATGAAGTTTTGATCTGAAATGGCCACCTTGAAGACCTTTAGGTGCTATCCACACAATGCTGCCCTTCTCAAGACCTTAGCCCCTCTAGTTTCTGAGCTATAGGCCCATGAAAATGGGGAGAGTATTTCAGGGAAAGCATTTCAAAGTCACCTTGCCATTCATATCATAATAGTGCCATTCAGATCCTGACATCCCATAAGCCACGCAGCTATCGAGGCCACGATAAACATCATCGTTCAGGCATTCATATCTGGAGTTCCTGACCACTAATTCCTGTCAGGCCTTACTTTTCTGCTTCAAGCCCACAAGCTATCTGAGATCTGATCTTGCAGGTAAATAACATCCACAACACAGCTTTAGTCACTCCACTAGGCTTCTCACTCACTCCTGCTTGAAGTCAATCACACTATAGACTGTTCTCAGCATTGGGCAAAACATTAAGTTGTGTTTGGACAATCAAACCAAAACACACTTCTGTATTAATGAAACAAAACTCACAATTAACATCTAAATGGCATACAATCTTAGTTATAGAAAACCACCTTGCAATCTTGTGCAGTTCTTCATTATATACATTTAATGACATCTGCTAGGGCACTCAGAAACACATGTGTGTTGGAAATCCAACAGTTCAATTTTGATTTGTGGTAGAACTAAAACTGTTGGTGCTTCTCAGTCACCTGTATGTCAATTCAAAATTTAATTGCAAATGAATGTGTACTAGAGGGATCTGATTTGCCAAAAGATTGGTGTAATGTGCATTTTCTATTATTACTGTTCAGTTGAATCAACCTATCCTGAGGTCTGATTCAAAACAGATTTCTACTCATCTGAACTATGTTTATTAGTATAGCCCAGGAATATGCCCAGTAACATACTTTAACACACAGGTGGAATCTAGAGCTACAGCTTTAAATACAGGATCATGCTCAACAGTGTCTAGCTGCCCCCCCCCCCCAAAAAAAAGACTGACCTCAGGTTTATAAGTATCAGACAGAACTCCATGAAAAATCGCAGAAGCCCTTCCGAATGTAAATTTCGGCAACCCTCACCACCTGTTAAGGAGTTGTACACGTGACGACCAGTGAGATGTAGAAAAAGGCAGCACTGCTTGCAGTGATTTTACTGCTTTTAAAGTAGGTAAGTAGACAGCAAAGGACTTGTGCGTTCTCACCTTTCGAAAGAGAATGGTGCTGTCCGTGGATCAGGTCATTGCCGTAATGTCCTCCAAATCTCAAGGTCGCAAATATTGCAAAACAATACTCAAAACATTATCATAACCTGCGCTACTTCTTGTCGCAGTAGCGTATAGTTTGACATATAATCAGCTGGTATTTTTAACGTTTTATCTCTACAACAACTTACGGCAATAAACAACGGCCGCGATTCATTTCAACTACTGTGTCATTGGTAGACGAACACAAGCCCCGCTCACTCGAATGCTGGGCTGTTTCATACCAGCTACTGACTACTGGAGAGCGTTACATTAGCTGCGCAGTTGTGACCATCAAATTTGGGAATAAAAATAAGTTTGTGAGTGGGCGGCAGCGCGACCGCGGTCAAAAAGCTGTTAGATGAAGATATAAGTAACAGGAAAGATCTTGTGTGCTTGTCATCCATACCTCAAAAACATACACGGGAATGGAAGCATTTACGTTTGACGAATTACAGAGAGAAATTGCCCCAGTGGCTCCATTAGGCGACGACCCGCTTGTAGTCGTCCATTACCGCGATCTTGATGGGTGAGTTGCATCAGACATGATAAATGATAATGCTAGGGGTGCAGTTTTGGAAAATGCTTTCCCACTTTACATCAAACTTGAGGGGAAATGAAGCCCAAGTTGGGGGTGGGTGGGCTGAACCCCCCCCCCCCCCCCCCCCAGCTGAATAGGAACTGCACCCTTGGATTAGGATTTGATAAACTCTAAGCTATGCATTTTTACTGCTCTGGACAAGCTTGCACGATAACATTGGGCGATGAGAATGTCCATTGGCTTTTGCCTAAAATATTGAACATCGTGTTTTTGTTGGTGATACCTTCCTGATGCTTTCCTGGCATGTGTCTGCAGACCTTACCTGTTCCTGCTGGTGTCAATTTTCCAATCTAATAATACTCCACATGTTGCAGGGAAGTTTGGGGCCGAAGGAGATTGGAAAAAAAATGAAAACTTTTATGAAAAAACAGTGCCACTACTAACGGGCGAGCAGTACGCTGAACAGTTCAGACTGAAGAGGGGCACGGTCGGGAGGATTGTTGGACTCTTGGGGGAAAGGGATGAGAATCCATCTGGACAGGGGAGGGAACCTAATCCCAGAGAGAAACAAGAACTCCTCACTCTTTGGTACCTGGGAAGCATCATCAGCTTCAGAAAAGTGGCAATGCTCTTTGGTTTGGCAACATGCACTGCTTGGAGGTTTGTGGATGAAGTTATTGAAGACCTGGTCACAATGAGGGATTTGTTCACCAACATACCTCGTTTGGAAAGCATGGCACAAGTGATGGAGGGGTTCAGGTCGCTGAAGGGGGTCCCCAATGTGTGTGGTGCTCTGGATGGGTGTCATGTAGGAATACTACAGCCTCATAATCATCCTGAGGCATACATCAACAGAAAGGGCTTCTTCTCAGTTAATCTGATGGCCCTCTGTGATTCATCCCACAAGTTCATGGACATCTGTGTGGGGTGGCCAGGGTCAGTTCATGACTCACGTGTGTTTAGAAAGAGTACCCTGGGTAAGAGGCTGGCAGACCCCATCACTAGACATGCAATCCTGCCACAAAATGGTTTCATCGTTGGTGATTCTGCTTTTGAACTACAGAGTTGGCTCATGACACCATTTCGGGAAAATCAACTGGCAGAAAATAGGGAAAAGAAAAAGAAGTACAACTATCTGATCTCAAGCACACGTGTGGTAGTGGAGAAAACCTTTGGCATTCTGAAGGCAAGATTTCGACGTCTCTCCTGTGTGGAAGCGCAGTCAGTTCAGAAAGTTGCGAAGCTCATAGTGACAGCCGGTGTACTTCACAACATTTCACTTCAGGAGCATGACTTTTGGAAGGAGGATGGTGAAAATGAGGTCACTGAAGGCGTATATGCCGATGAAGAGATGTGACTGAGAGCTAGAGTACTGCGGGAGCATACAAATCCGGTACTCGTTGAACCATCCGCTGTCGTGGTGCGTAAAGAGCTAGTGGAAAGGCTTTGGGTGCTGTAGCAAGGCTGGTGGTGCTGCTGGATGATCACTGGCTGTGTTGCAGTGTCTATGGTATTTCCGTTGTGGTGTTCGCTGTAGGTCAGCATGATGTAGATTTTGCAATGCTGTGGAGGTCTGAAGGGCAGTGAACAAAGTGTTTTTTGCTGGCAGGAAATACAACATTTTTGTGATCTATGTGCATTCCAAAAGTCCTTACAGCAGTGACTGAAACTGCTTCCAAGTGAAATGTTACAATAAGAACAGGAGTCATCCAGAGACAGGTTAGAGCAGAGTCCTCTGAGGGCACATATATGCATACAAATTGATGACAGGAGTTAAGGCATTGCATGAGCATTAGAAACACATCATATTCATATCACCTTGTACCACAATTCGCTTTCTGTGTTAAATAGGCTTCACCTTTGTTGGAACTCCTTGGGATTTTTCAGCCCTCTCTCTTAGAAACAGTCAATTATCATCAAGTCACAAGATTTAAAAAATAATGTCCCGCTAAATCCCTAGTAACCCCCACATTAACTAAAAGATCCAAACACTAACATCATGTCGCCTGCCCCGCGCGCCGCCATGTTTGTGGATGTCCCGCCGACTACCGAGATGTTAAAAGGTTTTGCTAGTCCAGTAGTCAAGTGTGACGTCACACCCTTCACATCACGAATCCATCATGGCCGCCCGACCAATCATAGAACAGGATTTCGACTATTGGTAGTACGATAGTTAAAATGAAACGCGCCCAACAGTGGCCGGCAATCAAGAATTTCTAGAAAATTGAGAGGCAACCAGAATGATGAAGCATATATGCATTTTGACTACCACAGTTGTTTTCGATTGATACAGCTATAAGCAGGGGCGGATCTAGCCTGGAGTTGTTTTTTTTTTGGGGGGGGGGGGAGGGGCAACCGTTCGTCGCTAGCTGGCTGGTGTGGGATCCGAGGTCCAGTGCATGGTGCCTCTCGCGAGAACCTAGTAGGGACATGAAGTTCTGGGAATCTTTTGTGGGGGGAAAAACATGCTCTCAGAGGTTTTGGAGGGCATGGCCCCGTGACCCCCCCCCCCCCCATCCCCTCAGGATCCGCCTATGTCTATTAGGGGACGTAATGGCCAAGTGTTCGGCGCCTTGGACTCTCACTAACCAGGCTCGAATCCCGGTTATGTCATGGCCCATTAATGTTGACATGGCCAGTGCAGCCGCTGGCGCTCTAAAAGAAAAGAAAAACTAATAGAAATGGGTGCAACTACGTCTGTTGTGTTTTCTTTAAAACGAAGAGTCTGCTCTCGCAATGTTTATTTTAGGAGGCTTTCAGACCTCCTCCATGTCTGTCCTTAGCGGGGCGCAGGCACGAGGGTGCGGAAATATGGGCACGTGGCCTCTTGGGTCGGTTCCGAGGGGCCCAGGACCAACGATCATTGGGGAGGGCCAAAAAAAAACAAAGAACAGAACGGCAGGAGATCCCATGAAGAGACACCGACCCGCTGGGCCGAGCCCTCAAATGTCAGTCAGAAGGCCTCATGCGCCGATCAGGTGGCCCCTGGGACAACGCGGGCTTCTGTTTTGGTCAGCGAACACAAGCACTGAACAGTCGGTTCGGTGTCAGTCTGATACCTTTCCAAGCAGGGACAAGGCTGGGGTCTATGACTTGCTTTCGTCGTGCCCCTGAAACAACCAGGGCTGTCTGTTGTTAACAGGGAGCCCTGTGTTAGCAAGAAGTCTGATTCGACCAGAAGCACATTTCGTCCACAGGAAAAACAATTCCCAACTACCAGCAAGCCTCTTGCGTTGGGTGGGGTCATCTGACAATGAAATCAGCTATGAGAGCTTTCGATAAGGAGTCCACAATAGGACAATGGAAGAGCTCTGTGTCAGCCAGGAGTCCCAGTACGGGACGGGGTCCCTCCGTCCCATTTTAGTTAGGGCCTGACAATCCGAACTGTTGTGTCACTGTCAATTATAAAACCCTGTAACAGAAGGGAAATACTGTAGGGTCATTGGGTCATTGCATCGATCCGGATCCAACCGCACCTCAGAGGGCCTGCCGCGTCAGGGACGGAACCGACGCATGATGCATCTCTCTGAGGGTCTTCGGATGGACCAAGAGCACGGCCCCGTCCCATTTAAATGGCAGCCGGTAGGTTCCCGGGCTGGGAAGGAAGAGCTCTTCAGCCCCTATCCATAAAAGGTAATGTACACTCTAGTGTTCTAACGACGGGGACTCCTGTCCGGGAAATGTGAGGGGATGAATCAGGGTTCAATTGGGTGGATCGGCGCGGGAACAACAAATTGTATCGGCATGCTCAACGCATGTTTACATGAAAACGTCCATCCATTTTCGGGTCCAACTGGTGCAAAGTTATGAAAAGCGATTTGAGCATGCGCGATCACAATCTTAAGAAGAAAAAACATTGCCGCCTGATGTACTTTCTGTCGAACCGAACAGAGTTGGCTGGTGCAGCTAGCACCAGGCGACGAGCGCTGGGCGCGCCAGCGTAACCAAGCGTCGTGAAATAATTATACTGAAAGCATTTTGACATTAATCCCCAGCGTTTAAATGTTAGACTGGAACGTTTGTTTCATCTGTGCACTATGGGGGTTTATACTTTAAAAGCATGTTGCTGTAAATTCACTTGTTCCCAGTATCAATCTGAGAACTACACGGGTTAAATCCGCTGCCCAAAAAGCCTCTCACACCTATCTCACACCCTCACACCATGAACTGATTCCATAAAACGTGGAAAGGTACCCCTTTCCGATACGTGATCGTTGTCGGCCGTCGCCACATGTTAGTCTCGGGACCTACGCCGTACGGCGGGCGGGGACTGCAATGCCGAGCGTCCGTGTTCCTGCTTCTCAAGGACCTACGCCGTACGGCGGGCGGGGACTGCAATGCCGAGCGTCCGTGTTCCTGCTCCTCAAGACTTGCGACCCCGCATGCTCAAACTGAGTTATATGCGTGTTTTTGCCAGTCGATTCTGAATAAAATTGAACATTCCCAGGTAAACATGGGCTATCCATATCAATATGAGTTGTTAACCTCTTTTCCATCTATGATCTGCGTTCCATCCACGTTCCAGAAATTCCGATGACGTCCAGTACCGTAATCGGTCTAGAAAGTGTCCATTAAACCATTGTAGCGCCGGCAACTTATTCAATACATTGAACTACCATCAGGGTTCTTCATTCAATGGGCTTTGGCTAAATGCAGCAAAATTGTAGGTTTACAGACCTTCAGCCTTTGCATCAGTTAAATATAAAACAAAATCGAAAGGAAACGGGGCAAATCGTGCTCCCTTAGAATCCAGAGCGGTAAATCCGGTGACTCTCTCCTTTTTGGGGAAAGGCTTCCACCAGCAGGAGCCCTTCATCCCGTTGCCCCTCTCCCTTGCCATGACTGGTAACGACCCCAGTTTTGGGCCATAGGCTCCGCCGCGCACAGGGCACAATGGTAACAGAGCAACAAGCCCCAACCTCCAAATAAAACCCACAAAGTTCAGCGACTTTCCTGAAATCCAGGCAGAATGAGCACAGGCCAGGTTTTTTCGACCGTCATCGTAAGCTTTTCCATCAACCTATATTCGTGAATCACCATCTAAATAAGCATGGTGGAAGAGTGAATAGTACCGTGAGCGACTCCGGCCTGATCAGTGAACTTTGGAGTGCCGCGGCCAGGTGGCGTTGGGAGCCGCGGCCAGGTGGCGTTGGGAGCTGCGGCCAGGTGGCATTGGGAGCCGCGGACAGGTGGCGTTGGGAGCCGCGTCCAGGTGGCGGTGGGAGTCGCGGCCAGGTGGCGTTGGGAGCCGCGTCCAGGTGGCGTTGGGAGCCGCGTCCAGGTGGCTTTGGGAGCCGCGGCCAGGTGGCGTTGGGAGCCGCGGCCAGGTGGCGTTGGGAGCCGCGGCGCATTGGGAGCCGCGGCCCGGTGGCATTGGGAGCCGCGGACAGGTGCGATGGGAGCCGCGGCCAGGTGGCACTGGGAGCCGCGGACAGGTGGCATTGGGAGCCGCGGACAGGTGGCATTGGGAGCCGCGGACAGGTGGCATTGGGAGCCGCGGCCAGGTGGCATTGGGAGTCGCGGACAGGTGGTATTGGGAGCCGCGGACAGGTGGCGATGGGAGCCGCGGTCGGCTAGGGCGCCAGAGAGCAACCCGGATTGTGATCCAGCGTTGTGGCCGCCAGAGAGCATCTCGTATTGTGATCCGGCGTTGTGGCCGCCAGAGAGCAGCTCGTATTGTGATCCGGCGTTGTGGCCGCCAGAGAGCATCTCGTATTGTGATCCGGCGTTGTGGCCGCCAGAGAGCAGCTCGTATTGTCATCCAGTGCCGTCAGATGACATCTGGAGTCACAAAGCAGCTTTCGGAATACTCCAAGCCACAACCTTTATGAGGTGAGGTCTGTCGCTTGGGGTAGAGAGCTGAACAGGGCTTGTGAACAGGGTTTTTAGAAAGCGAAGAACCTCCTTGTTAAGTTTAAGGCTTACGTGCCTCCATAAGCGTAGGAACGTTTCGAAAAGTGGGGGGGGGCTGAGCTCAGGGTGTATTCAGGAGCTCTTTCTGGAAAGCGAGCCCGATGGCCAGGGGGGGGGGGGGAGATGGAGATTGTTCTCGCTCTTTATTCAGATGTCATGGCTGCTATGCTAGATATGCATCTAGAACTCTCTCTCACTGGCGCGCAACCTTGCCTATTGGACTCATGTGTCATTTGGCAATAAGATGATCCAGCTTCCTTCGATTATTCGTCCATGTTAACATTGTCTTTCCTGGGGAGACGAAATTCCATGAGCGGTTAGGCATTTGGGATCATTAAGAAAGCATGTGCCTGCACAGTATAGATGCCAAAATACGGTCTGGATATAGGCTGGTGAGAATTTTGAAAGTGGACCGATGGCTCACAGTTCGACAGATTTTTCATACGTCTTTATTTCGCTGGCTGCTTTTCAAGAAATAAAACTTGTCGCATCAATTTAAGCAGAAACAAATTCGGGAGCTTGGAACTGCTAGAAGCAATGTGACAAAAACCATGAAACTGGAGATTTTCTTTCAAGAATCAACTCGCATAATAGGGCCAATCTGTCATATGTTCCTTACCTGGGCCCTGCTCCTGTCCGCCGTTGGTGGACACTGCCCTGGCCTGAATGTATCCCGCATGACTGACTGCGAACTGATCGTATGGCTGCTTTGTTGCTTACTTTTGGACTAGCGTTACTACTACATGGTGTATGAAACACGTGTTGAACATCTTTAACAGTATCTTTTTTTCTGAATTAGCTTCTCTTACACTACACCATCGCAGAAAACTAGCCTCCGGAAAGCTGTCCGCCTTAGGTATAAACTGGCCCAACGGACACTTAATTGTCCATCATGCAACGTACGCGACTTGATCTGCTTTTGTGTGAAGGCAGGGGCGCAGCCAGAGCCTTGCCAAGGGGAACGCAAGGTTGACAAAAGCCCATCTTATGGTGGCCCCCCCCCCAAAAAAAAATCCCGGATATGGCTTACTTCTTAACAAGTGTCACGGCTTTCTTTGTTTTATTATTATTTTTACCTTGTAACTAGAACAGAAACCAGGAAC
Source organism: Pollicipes pollicipes (assembly GCF_011947565.3). NCBI lineage: Eukaryota > Metazoa > Arthropoda > Thecostraca > Pollicipedomorpha > Pollicipedidae > Pollicipes > Pollicipes pollicipes. The sequence continues at coordinate 7,648,790 of NW_023597054.1, forward strand.
TACCGTGAGCTCAATTCTGTCCGTATTTTGAGGTCAATAAATGAACTGCAGAAATCAGGCGCTGAACGACTGCATGGAAGAAATCACTGGCGGTCGTAATTTGCATTGTTAGTTGGCTCTTTCTAAACCGATAGAATTCAGAAGCTTTGAGAACTTTTTGATATGGGTTCTACAGACATTGAGGACATCGCGAAGGTAAATTGAAGATCAATATGTTTGATCCCAATTTGAAGATGAAAATTTGATTGCAGATCAACTGGTCAACAATATGTATAACATGGCCGAGCCATGTTTGTCCGAAAATGTTCACCATTCAGCCAGAATCGATTAGTGATGCAATTTATGTAACATGTTTTTTTAACGTGCGCGCTCGTAAATCTTAGCAACAAAACCTCGACCCTAGGCGTTGTAGTCTCCTTAGTCCGGGGAGCGTTAGCCCAGTAGTTTGTATTCAGTCGTGGCCCACCGAAGGACAAAAAAATGACGCTTCTGAAATTATTATCTTTAAACATTTTAATCGGCTAGTAAGACGAGTTACGTGACGTAATTTTGAGCATGCACAACCGAAAATTTACAAACACAAGCCTCGACCCCAGGCGCTGCAGTCTCCTTATGCCGCTCAGCATCGGCCTAGCAGCTAATAGTAAGTTGTGGCCAGCGGGTTTACGAAAATGACGACGTTTCTGAGAAAGCATCCTTGGACGCTTCATGGCATCAGATCTTACATTTATAAGGCAGTCTGAGCGCATATTTCACGTGTGCAATTTTTAGACTGATGAAAAGAACGGATTGGCCCTTAAAGCACCCCGACATGGGACTGGAATCTGTTGGCGGAACCGGAAGAATGAACGTAAAACCTCTGTTTTTCGCGTTTTTGCAGCTATATTTCTGTCCAGAAGACAGATTAACACGGCGCCCGCCGTCTGGTGGCACTTGCAGTGGCCGAAACTTTTCGATTTTACGGAAGTTGCCACCAAGACTATCCTTGTCATTGCTCTTGAAGTCGCGGGTGGCCATGTTCAAGCCTTTTGATGCAATCCGTTTCAATAATGCAATCTGAGAAAAGAAACGTTCTCAGGCAAACATGACATGACATTTCCCGTTTTTTAAATTCATTTCGACCCGCGCTATTCAACCATAATGAGAGCCCCACTCTACTCAACAATAATGAGACCTCTTATTTCCTGCCGAGCAAGGGGCCTTTTGAGTAGAACACCAGGGGCACACTGTTGTTTCCGGTCAAGGGCTGAAGGGCCATTCCGTCCCATCCTCTGGCTATCACTTTGGTGGCACGGGACGGGATCTTCTGATCGACCCGGAGACCATTAGAAGGATAAATCATATGACATTGTCCCCACCCCTGACACGGGAAGCCTTCTGGCCCGCGCAGTTAGACCCGGATCAGCACACGAACCCTCATTGACGCAACAGCATCCCTGATTACCGTAGGTAGTCCGATAGTTGTCACATAGACTACAGTTCCGTGGTTTTCTGTATTCTTCAGAGATATTCAGTTCTCCCTGACTGTAGCTTGTAGATGAAATGGGGTTCCTATGGCTTACCCATGTTCGTCTTGAAATGCTCAAGATCCTGTCAGAGCTGATTACTGATAAGAAAACCACGTAATATGGTCCTCGAGCATGCGTCCTCACAAGTGATAGCAGCAACAGCCTCAACGCCCGGCGTTGCAGCCTCCAGGCCGTGCGGCGCCCACCTTGCGGCTGTAACTCTAAGCAATGGCCACTGCGCAAACGAAAAAGATGACGCACCTTAAAGGAGATGCCTGGTGAACTAGATAAATCGGCGTGCATGTTTAATGTAGTGCAAAAATAGGCCAAATACAAACTTCATCTGAAAAATGGGAGGGGGACAGTTAATATTGCTGGCCCCCCACCTTGAAAGGTGGAGGGCCATGACCCCCCCCCCCCCTGCCCCTCCCCCTGTTCCCACGCCCATGTGTGCCTCAGCCAGCATTCTGTTGCGTCCCTGGTGTGGCTCGTTGGCTGGAACGCGCGGCGATGTCTGGACAACATGTGTGACGCAATACGATACGAGGCCGGCACGGTGGCAAAGAAAAAATCAAAATTTGGGGGCACGCATGCCGTCAGAACCCTTTCTCCAAACACACACACACACACACACACACACACACACACACACACACACACACACACACACACACACACACACACACACACACACACACACACACACACACACACACACACACACACACACACACACACACACACACACACACACACACACACACACACACACACACACACACACACACACACACACACACACACACACACACACACACACACACACACACACACACTCAAATTTCCTTTTAAATGGATATTTTTCTCAAAGATGAGGCAGTGTGTACGAATAACGAATAAGACAAATCCAAAGTTCTTACGAAACCACCGATCGGATTAAAACAAGTTTGTCGAGCTATCTTAACCGTGATATAAAGCTGCAGCATGCAGAGGGTCGCGTCCATATCATGCTTAGTTGTGGCATAAAAGACCATGAACGTTGAAAAACATAGGTAAGGTGCATATGAACATAGGTAAGGTGCAGAAAAATTGATATGTATGCGAGCAGCACTAACAGTACCTGACGGCGGACGCAGGTGTCATTGGTCCTATCGCGGCAGCAGGCGTCAAATATTCTGCGACATCCCATTATGTTTGTACATGTTCCGGTAGGTGTACGACCGTGTCTATCCATATCATTATGTGATGTGTAGGCTCTAACATAATAGCATACTAAGCGTAAGATTCCATGTTTACACCGGTCTAACTATTCCTGCTCTTTCTCTTTTCCTCCCTTTCTCTCAGTCGCATAACTCCATGATATAGCGGCAATGCCGTCGCCAGGTTACCGACAGCAAAGCATTCCGCGTAACACGCGCACCCACCCACGATTGTATCCCCACCGACCGAAACCGTTTCTTGAGGCCGCATAATAAACCCATATGGCGTAAGTGCTCCGAGAGCCGCCGATTACACAAACGGCCTTGATGGGCAACGAGGCGGTGCGTAGACGCGCCGATCCTTGGTACTCTCGAGCTGGGGCATTCCACCAGAGTGACCACCAGAATGCGAAAATGGGACTCTTGTCTCTCACGTATTACTGCTGACTCCCACTGACGGCCATCTGATGCTCTGAGTTCATGTGTGATATTTTTGATCGATCAGAATGGCGGCTTTAGGGATTTTTTGACTTTGTTGAAACACAATTTGTTGAAGCTGGCGATAGTTATTTGTATCGGTCTGTACGCTTTATGGGTATCAATATCCAAGTCTTATATGCAATTTAAGTCCTCGCGATGTTGGTAAAAGTTATAGGCCGTTATTAAACTTCTTATTAAATATCACACACAATGATACCAATAAATTCGCGACCCATTGCTGCTGCACAGAATATTATTTATGTTTTCACTTACGGACATCGGGACGGACGTTTGGGACGTTCTTAACGTCCTGGACTGCATATTATGGCGCGGTTGGGCAGATGGGCATGGTATGACTGTACTAAATTTTGGTGAACAATTATGAAAATGTATAATCTTTGATTTCTGCAACGCACTTCCCAGGCAGGATTGAAACAAGAAGCGCGCGCTGCTTACTTGGCGTTCAGTGCTCAGCTTTGGTTCGGTTAGGGCGGCGCAGCTGATCTGTTTGGACGATGCTGCTGGCCTTTTTGTCTGTCGCCTCTGAGCTGTTTCAGTGGAGCTGCTGGTCCTCTCCGATAGGCACCCTGATCCGGTCAGCTGCCCTGCTAGTCTGCCCGGCGGTCGGTGCTGATCCGTCACGACTGTCGCGGCTGATCCGTCACGACCGTCGCTGCTGATCCGTCACGACCGTCGCTGCTCATCGTCACGACTGTCGCGGCTGATCCGTCACGACCGTTGCTGCTGATCCGTCATAACCGTCGCTGCTCGTCCGTCACGACCGTCGCGGCTGATCCGTCACGACCTGTTCGGCGACCAACGCTGATCTGTTTCGCCGATGCCGCCGGATCTGTGTGGCCGGTGCTGCTGATCCGCGCCCGCTGATCTGTCTGGCCGGCACTGCTGATCCGCGCCCGCTAATCTGTTCGACTGCTACGCTGCCGGTGCTGACCGACGGTGTGGTCAGTGACGCCCCTGTTCGGCCGGCGGTGTCGACTCCAGTCCGGCGTCCTGCACCACCCTGTCCTTCCGGTCGACTCGACCATCGGCCAGCGGCGCTGGGCGGGGGCGGCCTGTTTAATCGATCAGTTTCAGCCGGCAACAGGCACAGATGGGCGCCACTGCGTGGCGGTGTCGATCAGGGATACATTATGTCGCTGCGTAGTGACAGCTGCGTTGTCGGCTCTCGGATCCGAAAGGGACATCACGGTGACATGGCCGGTGGTACAGGATCGCTTTGAAAGTTAGTGTGGCAGATATGAAAAGATAACCGAAAGGTGGGGTAAGCCAGGAGACATGTATTCCGCTGCGCGGGATCGGTCGGGGCCCAGCTAATCTGGTGTGACGTGAACTATTTCCAAACCTGATTTATGTTTGGTTTTTTTTTTTGGGGGGGGGGACTTTTATGGGAGGTGTTCAATGTAGTGTTCCAGATTGTATAGCCTTTTAACTACCATGCAAGTTTCCAGGCAGTCCCCATAGCAGAGTGCTCATAAAAGAGATAAGCACCATTTGACTCATGGTGCCATCTGTATATTGCAGCATACAGAATTTAAGGTAGCCTTCTGAATACCTTGTGCTATATTCCTTTACAGATATCCAAACGCAGATAACACCCGCAAGCCTTATTACTATATTGCAACGATGTGTTTCCATTTGTCCAGTTCTTTACCCAGTTACCATCCTGAAATCCTTGATGATCTCGCGCGCGTTGGCCTGAGTCACGTTTGAGGTCGAGGCATTCAGAATGTCATTAATTGCCCTCCTTCCTACGCCTTCCTTGGGAGGGTGAAAAAGCCTCCTGAAATCCATACCAAATGACAGCAACCCAAAGCGGCTCCACGCAATTACAATTGTTGCGTAGGGAGACAGTGGTCGCCATTAATCTTGGATATTGTCGAAGTCTTGCATGATAGCTCCCGAGCAATGGGCTAGTAAGCAGACCAGAAGACATTTGATATTCAAGCAGCCCGAGACATCACACAAGACCGTAACGGATAGAGAGATATCCACGCTGTTGTAGCGCGCAGCGTATCTACTCGTCGCGGGCCACATGCTGTTTTTTTAGTGTAATTCGGTTATTCTTGCCACGTGTGTATTTTTGCAGTACCGGGGACGGGATTCAATAGGTTAGGTTCAGATGTGGCGCGTGACGTATCTATCCGCCGCGGGCCGCATGCTGTTTTTTCATTGCGCGAGTTCGGTTTTTGTTTGTTACCTCTGGCCCGAGTGCACGTTCCGGACATGCGCGCCAGGAAGATCAACAGTTAACAAGTGTCTCTTTAAAAACACTGACGTCGTCGAAGTAACACACGTTCAACCGGTACACAATCAAAATGTACATGGTCACGTTCGTACAGTAGCAGTGAAAGGGACACGGTGGTGGGAAACTATATCGGCGTGCCGCCGGGCGCTCGGCGCTTTCACCTCGCCAAAATGTGAGCTCGGCGGAGGATTCGCCGACCCTTCGGCGATTCTGAGATCCCCAGCCCTTTTTCTCCTTCTAGACTGTCAAGAGTACGCGTTCTGTAGGTCTTTTTGAGATTACGTACTCCACCTAAATTCTGATCTGTTGTATGTCCTGCTCTCTTTTTGTGCTTGCATCGTATCGCAGTAATCAGGATGTCTAATAAATAAATATGTCGCTTAAGTGTGTTGTTGTATAACGTGCCGACTCCTGCCTGCTATTTTTCTCTTTTTTTTTGCATTATGTGACCTGAATGTTGTGCCATGTAAGAGGACGCGTCGTGGTCAGGTCCATGATTATATGTTAAATTAATTATCTTGCATAGTTCATATACTGCGTACATCTTGGGGTGACCGTGAATTTTCCACGAGTAAAATCAAAGGATTTTTGTCACCACGGGCTTGCGTCACAGATGTTTTGCGTTACGAATCCTCGCGGGGAGCGATAGAGGAAGTCCGACACGATACGTAGGCAGTTGTCTAGCCGTGGGTTGAAAGGTCCCACTCCCTACAGAAATCAGGGAGTTGGCTGTTAGTCGATCTCTCCGCGACTCACAGATGAGGTGGGATGCATTATTGCACGTCACTGGCCGTTAGTGAGAGTAGCAGTAGCACGTTTAGGATACCATTGATGGATTCGCGACTCACAGAACGTGAGATTCGCTTTTCAGCTGCCTTCTTTCAGACTTCCACGTTCTTGCGATTCCCAGAAGGTGGAAATCGGAAAAGGACATAGGGCTGTCGGAAAAGCTGGTCGATTTTTTCCGTCGGTGGACTGACTTGCGGCTACGGAAAGAGGTTTGCTAGGTGCCCTGGGCAGCGGCGGTGAATTCGGTCACTGAGGGCACCGTCGTTAGAATTATTACAGCGATTTCGGAAGGCGAGACTCGCGCATATGTGCCGATGAGGGATTCCGGCGTGCCGATGAGGATTCCGGCGTGCCGATGAGGATTCCGGCGACTGAGGATAAGCCGATGAGGGGATTCCGGCGTGCCGTGAGGATTCCGGCGACTGAAGATAAGCCGATGAGGGATTATGGCGTGCCGTGAGGATTCCGGCGACTAAGGATAAGCCGATGAAGGATTCCGGCGTGCTGTGAGGATTCCGGCGACTGAGGATAAGCCGATGAGGGATTCCGGCGTGCTGTGAGGATTCCGGCGACTGAGGATAAGCCGAACAGGGATTCTGGCGTGCTGTGAGGATTCCGGCGACTGAGGATAAGCCGATGAGGGATTCCGGCGTGCTGTGAGGATTCCGGCGACTGAGGATAAGCCGAACAGGGATTCCGGCGTGCCGATGAGGTGTGCCGGCATAATGCTGTGACGAGAGAAGCTGGAGGCTACGCGGTAATGCCGCAGTGAGCCTTGCACCAGGTGACTCTTATTTACTGTGGACAAATTTTGAGGTACGCGTAGCGTATCAATATAAGTTTCCGCTCATAAATGAAAGCGTCTGAGGGTTGCACATAACCTGTACAGACTGTTTGTAGCGCCTTCACTATAGACCCCACTGAATTATGGCCGATGGCAAGCATGCATGAGATTGTGTGAATGTTTGAATGCTGGCTGCGGAATCACAGTAAGGTGACGCTTCTTGCCCACGTTAGGACGAATGCAGCTGTTTCGTAAAGGCCCATGTAATGTCGGTGCGCTAATGATTTAGCCGGCCTGGGCCCGCCCGTGTGCCGTGCCAGTGCACCCCAACTCTGGCGCCCCTGGACCCGCCCGTGCGGCCGGCCGCCTTGGACGGTGACCCGTCCGATGACCGGCAGGCTCGCGGGGAAAATACACTCTGACCTGAGACTCGGACGTGTGCGGAAGGGTGCCGGCGGACAGGGGTGGCGGAGCGCGGCACAGACTCGGAAGTGTGCGGAAGGGTGCCGGCGGGCAGGGGCGGCGGAGCGCAACACAGACCTAACATTGGCGTGGTCGGTAGGACTTGCCTTTACATAGAGTAAGTACTTCGGTTTTTATATATTATCTTGAGCTTTTTAACAGTGTATGTGTAATACCTGTGCCAATCTAGGGAATATTGACCGAAGTGCGTGCTGTATTGTGTAATTTTACCGCCACATTTATTTTCTTTTGGGTAATATTTAAAGCAGCAGGCAGGGGGTGAGCACTCAGATGGGGCATATGAACGCGGTCCTTCTTTCACGTCCGGGATTGTTTACGGGGGAGGGTAAGCAGGATTTACAGCTATGGCTGCACCGTTTCGAATTACTCGCCGGCGAATGCCCAAAAGTAGAGAAGGCTCGATATCTGCTGGGTTTGCTAGAGGCCAAAGCATTCGAGTACTGTGCCCTTCTGCCAAAAACAGTCCGTGCAAAATATGAGAAGCTCAAACAGCATCCGGTCGAGAGATTCGACAGGAGAGTCAGCGCGTTGCACGCATACTCTTGAGTTTACCCGGGCCTTCCGCGAGTCTGGCGAGACTATGCAGGATTTTGCGGAGCGGGTAAGGAATCTAGCCCACGAGGCCTACCTCGATTCATCGTTTGCGAAGTCTTATAGCTTGCAGCAATCCGTATGCGGCTTGAGCGACCCAGGTCTGGAGGGAAAATGACTCGGAAAAGGGTCCAAATCACTCGATGAGGCGGTCAGTCATTCTCGCGACATTCAGCGACAGCACGATGTGTTGGGGGCTATGGGAGCGTGCTGCACTGGTAGCGCCGCCGCGCCCGTATGCACCCACCCCGCCGGTGGCGAACGTCGGCTGCCTTCATCTCGGGCAGAGGTCAGTCTCGCATCAGTGCCTGTCAGAGACGAGCGTCTGGATCAGATCCAGAGGCAGGTGGACGCCATCCAGGCTTCTTTTTTACAGAGCGGCGTCACAGCCCCTGGCTATCAAGGCGCACGTCCTACCCGAGAAGCGATATGCTGGAAATGTGGTGCGTTCGGACACATGCGCACGACTTGTCCGTTACTGGCACAGTCCTCGGAGACAAGACGAGCAGCGGCGACCGGCACTTCAGCTTGCCGTTTGTGTGGCGATGAGGGACATTGGATTGCGCGCTGTCCTCTAAGTGGTCGTGGCCGAGGCAGGCCGCAGAGGGGTTCGAGTCGCGCAGAGCCTCGTGACATCGAGACTAAGAGACGGTCGTTTTGCTATTGCTGCGCGGCTGAGGCGCACTGGATGGCCCGTTATCCTCAGCATCCCGCCAGGATGGGCAGCTCAGCAGCCTCAGCTGAGGAAAGCTTCGGGTATGGTTCGGAAAACTAGCAGGGCTCGGTCTCGCGCCGCAGGAATCGGTAACATGCGGTGCATCCGCGTCGAAACGTGCGGCTATGATCGGGGTGAGCATTGGAGGTCGGACGGTATGGGCGTAAGTCGACCCCGGAACTAATTTCTCACTCGCCAGAGTAGATGTAGCAAGTAGTTGTATAAGAACCGAGGTTGATGGACAGACTTCAGGTCTCAAGGGCCCTCTGGTAGGTGCCAGCGGGGAGCCGCTGCACATCTGCACATCACACATCTGCACATCATGAGCAGTAGCTGACGTGCCAGTAATGATCGAGGGTAAGCAGTTCATTACCTCGGTGGCGCTGGTAGAAAACCTGATCTATGGCGTGGCGCTGGGCAGAGATTTCGCATGTCGACATGGTACGGTACAGATGACAGACGAGGCGTCCTGAAGCTGGACGACATCGACGACGAGACGAGACGAGACTGGACGAGATCGCCTTGCCCACAGACCGACGAAATACGTCCATCCAGGTCCAGGGTGCGTTTGCAAGCGGCAGTAACAGTCCCAGACCTCGCAACGAGACTGCAGTAGCCGCCACTGTCGAGGCGATCGATGGCGACGCTAGGTGGCGTCCCGGAGTGCGCTTGGAAGGGGTGTTGGAACCGAACGACAAAGCATGTTCAAATAATTTGCTGGTCTCCCGTATCGTCGCAGGCGTCAGTGAGAGTGGGCAGATAGCAGTCATGATAATAAACATCTCGACCAGCGAGGCATGCCTCCTGGCTGACACAGACATAGGTACTCTGTACACGATCAGAGATGATGACATGGGTATCTACGATGTCAGCGATAATGACGAGAGAGATATTGTTCACCGCCAGCCAACTCTGGGAAGAAGGAGGAAGATTCCCTGGATAGCATCGACTTGACAGATTCAGGGATGTCCGAGCAGGGGCTGAACCAGGTGCGGAACTTGGTGAGAGGCGACCTGGGACGGACGCTCCTGATGCAGCACGAGATCGGCACGGAAGATGCCCCACCGGTGAAGCAGAGACCTCGGCGTACTCCAATGCGCCGGAGGGAGCAGGTGGAGGAGCAGGACAATAAATGCTCAGTGATGGCGTGATAGAGCCCGGTAATAGTCCGTGGTGCTCCCCAGTCATGTTAGTCAAAAAGAGGGACGGCTCCTAGCGTTTTTGCGTCGACCTAAGGGCGGCAAACAGTCACCAAGTGCTGGCTTATCCGCTCCCGAGAGTAGACGACGCGCCAGATTCTCTCGCTGGAGTCAAGCATTTTTCCACATTGGACATGGCCACCGGCTACTGGCAGGTCGGCCTGGAACCAAAGGACAGAGAAAAGACTGCATTCTCCACAGGCCACCAGCTTGACCAATTCTGGATGATGTGTTTTGGTCTCAAAAACGCCGGAGCCTCATTTCAGAAGCCCATGGAGCTGGTCTTGGCAGGCGTGGATCCAAAACAGTGCCTAATCTATATCGACATAATTTTGTTCGGACATTCAAAGGGCTAGCACATCGCCACCCTAAGAGAGGTTTTCTCCAGGATCAGACACATCAGGATGAAACTGAAGCCGCGGAAATGTCACCTCGGAAAGAAAGATGTGACTTTCTTGGGGCACGGGGCTTCGGCGCAGGGAATCTCTCCTGACCCGGCGAACACAGAAAAAGTGAAAAGTTGCCGTAACCCCAAACAGCTGCCAAGTTAATGAGCTTTTTCGGGACTATGCGGACGCATGTGGTTCATCCCAAGGCATGCAAAGCTCTCAAAGCCTCTCAGAGAGGCGATGGCATCCAACGGCACGCTGGTGTTGTCAGTGGCCATGACAGCGGCGTTCGATGAGTTGAAGGAACAACTGACCTCACCCCCAGTCCTCAAATTTCCGTCGATGTGCGGCAGATTCCGTTTGTATACAGACGCATGCAACAGCTCTGTGGGATCGGCCCTCGTTGAAGCAGTCGGGACACAAGAACGTGTCGTGGCCTAGGCCAGCAAGGTCCTGTCGCAAGCGGAACGGCGCTGGCCCACCTGCGACAAAGAGTTTTAGGCAGTCGTATGGTCGGTTCGGCATTTCGGACGGTATGTGGTAGGCGCGGAGTTCGATGTGGTAACCGGCCGTCGTCCATTGCTGAACCTGCCAAATTCTATCGTCGTGGAGAACGATGCGACAGGGCGTCGGGAACGCTGGGCAGTGGAGCTGCGCTCCTACGAGTTCAGAACTCACTGTAAAAACGGAGCTGAGCACACAAATGCAGACTCTCTGTTCAGGCTGCCCGCCCGGACAGTTGGGAAAACGGAAAAGCAGTCTCGTGGTCCGGAGGAGCTCATGGAGGAGCAGGCTGTGGCAATATCGCCAGTCGGCCAGTCCAGGGACCGGGGCGTGACGGCCGATTCCATCACAACCCCCGAGATGACCCAGGTCGAACGCTCTCGTGAGGCACATGCCTCCGAGACGGACCCTCCAGTCGGCCGGCGGGTGCGGAGGCATTTGGACTGGAAGGAACGAATTATGGCGCGAAGATTGGATGATTTGGTCGAATTCGAAGGAGTAACAGGCCTGCGACGGCGAAGGAGTGGCCGGTGTAGCTTCCTACCCCCGATACCAGTGTCCAGACAGGCTTACGTGCTGGAGACGTTTCACGATCACAACACCGCCAGTCATTTGGGTCATCGGAGGACAGTTGAGCGGGTAACAAAGCGCTGTTACTGGCCCGGGATGTACGGTGATGCTAAAGCCTACTGTAAATCCCGCGATCCATGCCAGCGACGCCACCGGCCAATGCCCATGATGAGCAGAGTTCCAGAGAGCTCCGGACAGAGTCGTACATAGGGCCGTTCGCAAGGGTAGCTTTGGACATCACTGAAATGACTCTGGCAAGCAGCGGCAATCGGTACGTACTAGAAGTCATGGACTATTTTTGTCTTTTATAATTGACAAGTCTAAATTTGTCCGAGTGCATCCCATGCCTAATCAGAAGGCAGAGACCATAGCAGACAACCTGGCTCTGGGTTTACGGGCACGGAGTTCCCGAGAGGATCCATTCTGACCAAGGACGCCAGTTTGAGTCAAAGGTTTTTCAGCAACTTTGTTGCAGACTAGGCGTTACAAAAACCCGAACAACTCCTTACCACCCTAAGAACGACGGTATGATCGAGCAGTTTAACCGGACGTTGAGGGATATGGTCTCTACGTACATGGAGCTCCAGGATTTTGACTGGGATCGTGATGTGGGACCTCTGTCTTCGGCGTACAATTCTTATTATCACAGTGCAACTGGGTTCACTCCTTAGCTCCTGGTTTGCGGACGAGAGGCCCGGCTTCCTGGCAATACGCTTCTAGGCTCGCCTCGTCCTGCTTCACCCGTACAGAGCCTCCTCGCGGAAAGAACGCCGAGAATCCCAGACGCGTTCGCGAGGGTTCATGCAAACACGTAGTGGGCAAATGAGGCGGTGCAGTCTCGACAATTTGACCGTGTGCATGAGGTTCAATACAAGGCGGAAGATCAGGTCATGGTGACGGACCCGACAGCCGCGGCAGGCGGCAGGCCGAAATTAGGGTTACCGTTCACGCGACCAGGAACAGTGATCGAGAGGCCTGGGGGTGATGCTGGGGTGGTGTATCGCGTGCGGTTACCGCGGCGGGGTGAGGCTGTTCTCCACCACAACAGGCTGAAATCCTGCGCTGACAGACATGATTCGGGATCACAGAGAGCAAACGACACGGGAGCCCGGAATCAGGAGAGGGTTTCCCCGCGCCGCGATGAATTATCAAGGGCGGACAACAGAGCTGAGGAGCTAGTGCTGCTGGGGTGGGCAGACCAACAGCCGGACATACTGTATCGTACCCGTAGTGACCGAGTTGTTAAGCCCACCGAGTTGTTAAGCCCACCGAGCGTTACACCGCCCAGATGTGAACAGTTTCTGCCGCTGTTATTATTGGTTTTCAGGGGCCATATCTTACATGGGGGAGATTGGCACCCACCTGGAGCTGACCGGCGGCGAGCGCGCGGCCTCGGTGGAGAAGACGCGTCATCTGCACGTCCGCATCGTCCAGCTCGAGACGCGCCTGGCAACAGCGGCTGACGTTCCTTCAGCCTCGGAGGAGGAGTCGCTGGAGGGGAGGCTGACCAGTCTAGAAAGACGGGTGTGTCACTTGGACCGTCAGCTGGAGAGCGGCGGCGCGTCGGGTCCCGGCCCGGCTGCGGCGCTGGTGCACGGCCCGTCGCCGGCCCGGGACCTGGTATCGCTCGAACCGCCTCAGCCGCTGGTGGACAGCCCTACCTCTGACCATGCAACAAAGGTCATACCTGTGGACGATTTCCACCTGATCATCGGCGATTCTCGCGCCAGGAGGTTGTTTGGGACCGCCAGGGCCATGAACGTGGCCGCAGGTGGCAACACCTGGACACGCCAGGCCGGTCTTCTGCAGGGGAACGTGGACCTGTGGGAGGGGGTCTCATCGAAGCGGGGGGTCTCGACGGGACTGGTCGTTTTCTGACTTGGCCAGCATGACATCTACGCCCAGAACAACAAAATCAGCGCGGACGCGATGAACCTGATCAGGGCAGCGGTGTCAGAGACCACCCAAAGGCACCACGTGGTTGTTCTGGGGCCCATGCTACGTCCCCGGGTCGACGCGACGGCGGCGTGGGAGAAGACGGCGGCGTTCGGACTCGACCGCCAGTTGCCGTCGCTGTCTGGATCCTTGGTCTGGACCTCGAGTGGGTTTCTTCTCCGTCGGGCGGTCGCTGACGGTGATGTGGCGACGGGACGACCAGGGCAGACGGCGCCACTGGCTCACCCTGGAGCGGAGCTACTTTGGGGGGGGGGGGGGCGGTGTCCACCTTACCCGTGGGGGATGCCTCCGGGTGATCGGGCGCTCCCCCCATGGCTGGTGCAGCTCCGGCACCCGTCCCTCTGAGCTGAGCTGAGGAGCTGAACGGAATTGCATGGAGAAGACGCAGTTCAGATTGTGATACATTGTAGTTTTGTTTTGTTTTTGGCTTCGTTGCGAGTTTCTTGTGGGCGGAAGAATGTGGGGTGCGGGTTTCTTGTGGGGGGGGGGGGGGGGAGTGTTAGCCGGCCAGGACCCGCCCGTGCGCCGTGCCAGTGCACCCCACCTCTGGCGCCCCTGGACCCGCCCGTGTGGCCGGCCGCCTAGGACGGTGACCTGCGCGACGACCGGCAGGCTCGCGGGGAAAATACACTCTGACCTGAGACTCGGACGTGTGCGGAAGGGTGCCGGCGGACAGGGGTGGCGGAGCGTGGCACAGACTCGGAAGTGTGCGGAAGGGTGCCGGCGGACAGGGGCGGCGGAGCGCGGCACAGACCTAACAAATGTTTTCCCCACCGTTTGCAGTCGCCGCTGTTAGTCGGTTTATGACAGAGAATGACCTCCATGGAAATTATCTGCAGATAAATGCTGTGAGCCAATTAAGCAACAGCCGTCCTAAACAACATGTAGAATCAATCTAATCAAATTTGATTATTGCCCATAGACATATTACTCACAACGAGTTTTTTCGTTCGTGAGATTCATTATTGGTGAGTACAGCCACTATCTCCAGAAAGGTACTTATAACATTATACAGTACACGTCATGTGAGAGCACGTAACTTCAAAAACCATACAGGAACTTCATCTAAGTTAAGTAGTCAGTCACAGCCTTTGTTGCTTTCATGCAAACTGGGCTTTGGAAATCGCATAATTCCCGTACGGTGTCTGTGAGAAATCCGTCGGAGCATGACACTATTGCGGAAAATAATGACAAGCCAGTGCTACTGTGATGTCTTCGTCCAGAGGTTCAGCTCAGCTCAATCAGAGAGAGAAACGTGTAGCGATGCGGCTATCTGTATTGGACCGAGTCCAGTGGCGTGCTGCCCCTGCTATCCCAGGCAGGCACGACATAGCATATAGTTCGGGTGAACTACCACGCATAAGTCAACTTGCATACACGCACCTATCAAGCATCCCGTACGGTCCGCCACGGGACGGCGGTCAGCGCCCGCGGCGGTAGGTTCCACCGGCCGCAGTCCACCGCGCGGCCGAGGCCGCGCCGCGACACGGCAGGGACGGCATGCTGTGCCATCGGGCGGCTGGGCGTGCTCACAACAGCTACTGGTTCCGCAGGCGAAAAAAAATTAAGTTGAAGGAAACGACGGCGATATAACTGGAAAAACCGCGCATAACATGATGGTGGCCAGTATGGCGTATGCCGCCTAAGAGTGAAGCGAGAAAAATCAAGGAACTTAATTAACGACCAATAACGAAAAATCCTCCTCGTAACACTATCAACGGCTGTCAAGGCGACCATGTGCCGCTGAGAGTTGTAAATGATTCAGGGACTGCTAAAGGCAAGAGGTCGGGCCGACGGGGTCGCAAAACCACCGGAAGAGATTGTCAGAAGCACAGGGCTATCAGGGGACACCGCAGTCAAGAGCTTGGGTCGTCGAGGGACACCAAGATTGCCTTGTGTCCCGTAACCCTAGGCGTAAGAACGTTTGGAAAGGTGAGGGGGGGAGGCAAGCTCAAGCCGTACCTCGGGAGCTTTTCTGGAAAGCAAGCCTGATGACCGGGGGAGGGGGGTCGAGATGGAGGTTGATATCGCTCTTCATTCAAATGTCATGGCTGCCATGCTAAATATGCACCTAGGGCTGTGTCTCACTGGTACCCAATCTTGCCCACGCGACTCATCTATGCCATTAGGGAAATAAAGCTATCTATCTGCCCAAGATATTTCGCCCATATTAGCATCGTCTTTTCGGGGAAGGCGAGCTTCCACGAGCGGATGGGCATTTTGCATGATTAAAGAGGCACCTGCCTCCACAGGGTTGACGCCAAAATACGGCCTGGAGATAGGCTGGTGAGAATTTCGAAAGCGAATCGATGGCCCACAGTGTAACAGATTTTTCATGCGCCTTCATTTCGCTGGCTGCTTTTCAAAAGATAAGACTTCTCTCGGCATTTTAGGCGGAAACAAACTCGAGGGCTTGAAACTGCCAACAATAACGTGACAAAATTTGCATAAGTGGAGACTCTCCTTTACAAACTAAGCCGCAGAATGAAGGCCCTTCTGTCATGTATTCCTTATCTGGGCCCTACTCCAGTCTGTCGTCGGCGACCACTGCCCTAACCCGACTGACTCCCGCATGAATGACTGCGTACTGATCGCATAACTCCTTTGCTGCATATTTCTGCATCGGCACTTCTACTAATTGGTGAGGAAATCATATGATGGACACCTGCAACAATATCTTTTTCCAAATTATCTTCCCTTACACCACGCAACTGCAGAAAAAACCTAAGGCAAGCTGTCCGTTTTAGGTATGAATTGGTTACATGCAGCAGTATCTTTTCCGAATCATCTTCTCTTATACTACGCAACCGCAGAAAAAAAGCCTAAGGGAAGCTGCCCGCCTTAGGTATGAATTGGTCCAACGGACATTCCATTGCCCATCATTTCACGTAGCCACCTTGATCTGTTTTTGTGTGTAGGTAGGACCGTAACCAGACCCCAGAACAGAAACCAGAAGCTACCGTGGGATCAGTTCTGTTTGTTTTTTTTGAAGTCACACGTGCCCTCGCAAATCTTAGCAACAAAAACCCGGCATTAGGAGATGCAGTCTCCTTAGTCAGCGGAGCGGTGGCTCAGTGGCTAACTCTTAGCCGTGGCCTACCGTTGGACGAAAATGATGACTCTTCGGAAACAATTACCTTTAAACACCCAAGTCGATAGTGATGCAACTTAGGTGACTTGGTTTTGAGCATGCGCATTCGCAAATCTTAGTAACAAAAACCTCAACACCATGCGCTGCAGTCCCCGTAGGCCGCGCAGCGTCGGCCCAGCAGCTGATACTGAGCAGTGACCAATGTGTGGACGAAAATGATGGCGCTTTTGAAACAAGTACCTTTGAACGCCTCAGGACATCAAATCTTACATTCAAAAGGCAGTCTAGGCGCATATTTCACGAGTGCGATTTTTAGACTGATGAAAAGAACGAACTGGCCCTTAAAGCACCGTAACCTCGTGCTGGAACCTGGTGGTGGAACTGGAAGAGTAAGGGTAGCACGTGTATTTTTCGTGGTTCTGCAACTATTAATTTGTCCAGAAGACAGATTAACACGGCACCGCCGTCTGGTGGCACTTGCAGTGGCCGACGCCGTTCGGTTTTACGAAAAATGGAACACAGGCCATCGCTTCCTTGCTTTCGAGGTTGCGGGCGGGAATATTCAAACCTTTTGATGCCATTCGTTTTACTAATCCATCCTGAAGAAAATAAACGTTCACAGGCAAACATGGGATGCCCTTGTTTGCGTTTTTAATACTCATTTCGACTCGCTCTATGCAACCATAATGAGACCCCACTCTACTCAACAATGGAACCCGCTATTTCCTTCCGGGTAAGGAGCCCCCTGGGTAGAACACCAGGGGCACACTGCCGTTTACAGATAAGGGCTGAAGGGCCATTCCATCCCATCGTGAAGTGTCTTCTGGCTGTCATTCTAGCGACACAGGGCGGGATCTCCTGGACGATCCGGAGGCTTTTGGAAGGGTGCATCATGTCAAATTGTTCCCCTCCCTGACAAGGGAAGCCTTCTGACCCACACAGTTAGCCCCGGACCAGCGCAGGAACCCTCATTGACGTAACAACATCCCTGATTACCGTAGGTAGTCCGATAGTTGCCACATAGACTCCAGTTCCGTGGTTTTCTGCGCTCTTCAGAGATATTCAGTTCTCCCTGAACGTATACTGTAGATAAATTGGGGTCTCAAATGTGTGTTAACATGGCTAATTCATGTTCATCTACAAATGTTGAAAGTTTGGTCAGAACTGATAACTGATAAAAAACTATGTGACATGGTTTTGAACAAGCGCGATCGCAAGTCATAGCAACAATAGCCTCGAAGCCCGGCGTTCAGCCTTCATAGGCCGCACGGCGTCGGCCCTGTGGCTGTGGCACTAAGCGACGGCCAATGAGCAACCGAAAAAGACGACACATCTTTAGGAAGATGGCTGGTAAACTAGCTAAATCGGCATATATGCTTAATGTAGTGCAAAAGCAAGCCAAACATAGCCTTAATCTGAAAAGTGGGGGGAGAGGCGGTTGACACTGCTGCCCCCCCCCCCCAACCTTGAAAAGTGGGGGCGGCATGCCCCCCCCCCCCGGCCCCCCTGTTCCTACGCTCATGCTTTAAGTTAAATAGGCCGCGCGGCGCCCGTCCGGCGGCTGTGACTAGTCCATGGCCAAAGAGCGGACGAAAAAGATCACATATGTCGAGGAAGATGGCTGGTGAACAAGGTGAATCCCTGTTTTTACACCCATGCCCGCAACATGGAATCCGAAACGTCGAAACGGATTTTAGATGGCAAAGGAGTTCTAAAGCCTGGGACCCGAAGAGAAGAAGGACCCCACCATCAAGAGGCCCTGACATAACTCAGGGCCTCTTGATGGACTAGTCAAGAACCTTGACTAGTCAAGGTTCTTCAAAAGGCCATTGGGTAGCCGAGACCACCAAATATTCGTTGAAAGGTCAAGAGATCCTAGACGCTGGGGACTCGAAACGATCCAGAGCCCTGCACGACGAAAAAGGAGATTGTGGGTCTCCATGCGGTCACGACCAGACACAGCTGAGGGATCTAAAAGGATCTGCGACTCTTGGCAACGATCTAACTGTCGCAAAACAACGATAGGCTACAAATGGTTGGGGTCTGTGAACAGCCAAGAGGCCGGGGGCCTATGACAGTTCGAGGGCCCAAGACAGCCGATAACCTTTAGGGTAAGGGCCCAGGCTTAAGGCCGAGGACAGGAGTAAAGGTCTGAGGGTCACTTACCCCAGAAAGATCCAAGAAATCAACTGGGCTCCAGACTTTCATGAGATGAAATGGTCCAGTAGCGCAAGATAGGCACGGAAATGATCAAGGGTCTTAAGATAAGCGAACGTAATCTGAGCCATTCATACCGTCTGTTACCCTCAGGAGCTCACTGAGCGTCAAATTCATTATTGAAATAATCGATTCGAAAAGAGGACTTCACGGTCTGGATAGACCTACGAGCACTGACATGGAACTGGCAACGGACTGGTGGGTCTATGTTTTGGTAAATGACGGTATGGGTAAGACGTTTACAAAATGTCCAGTGAATAATTTAACACTTCACAGTGTGCCCCTTGAGCTCCTCTTGGGCTTATTGGTGCCAATTGCACCACTTTTACATTTATCAACCCATAACGTGAGTGCGGGTGTTAACTTTCCTGAGTCATCCAAAATTAAGAACCGAAGTGCTGAAAAAATGCATGCGGGCGACTAAGGAATGGATAACACTGATTACAAATGGCAGCGGGTGGGTATGGGCTGAACCCACGCGCAGCGGTGGATCGAGCCGAGAAAATCTTGCCCATTAAGGCCTCTTGTTCCAAACGAGCAAACCCCGGGATGGTGCGCGGAAATGATTTTAAGAGTGCGGCCGGCTACGGAAGACCTCCAGCTTCGATCTTCCCACGACGAGCGAAAAATAAATGGCACGCTGAAAGGCAGGTTTCCATCAAGTATGGAGCGAACTGCAAAACCGGATAACAGCTCTGTTCCAGGCCATTGAGCAAGGCCGTGTAATAAGGTATGATCATCCGGGGATCTTCCCGCACTTTTTCCTCACCATTACAGTGACGTCGCAAAGTCGCAGCCCAGCATCGCCGCCCCACCTGCATTACCTTCGCGTCTGTCACACCTGTATACCTACGACCAAATGCATCTGGCGATTGCCGCAGGGCACTTCAAGAAGTGCGATGAGGAAATATGGAAGAGGGATTTTTTGCCACGCTGGGTTCATAACAGCGAACATAGGCCCAGGAACCGGGAGCCCATGTGCCACGCCACTCCCACTTGCTGGGGATACCTAACATTGAGCCTAAGGCGATGCATTGAAATTGGCCAGCCCACAGCTGCTCAAATACGGGCTGGCGAACCTGCTCAAGGTCCAGCCACTGCCAAAGGAGGAACTTTGCGGCACCAGGATCATCATCCGAACTGTCGCGTTGAACCTCAGCACTATACATAACGACGCGCCGGGTTGCACCGGTGTGCGATGGAGGCAGTTTGAGACGACGGAAGTGGTATGCTGCCTGGTAGAACGTAGGACATTGTGGACATTGCATATTGCGTCAACTGTACTACGAAGCCTCCGAAGGTCGAGGCGCGTAGCGTTTACCAATATCACATCAGTCACACCACCCTGCCAACGCATCGTACACCCGTACGACTTTATACTACGAAGCCTCGGAAGGTCGAGGCACGTGGCATTTATCAATATCAGATCAGTCACGCCATCGTACACACGTATGACTCCTAATTAACCGTCCCTTATTTAAAGCAATTCTTGCGCACAACATGCACTCCATTGTGCACACTTGGCGAATACATAAAGCAAACAGGGGGGCGGGTGGAGGGCGGAGAACACAACAATAGACTTTCAGCTTAACTCTAGAAATACGCGACAAGATAACCCGTCTAAAACAACCCAAGTGGTTTTCTGCGAAAGAGCCGTCTGTGCCTCGGACACACAAGCATACAAACCAAAAAAGAAGGCACAACGATGCCCATTCAAGCTCATCAACGTACGTTCACGTAAGCACAACGATGCTCACATCGTGCTGTCCACGTGCTGTCGCACTTGTTTGGCTGCGCGCCTGGCAGCTGCCCGCTCAGCCCTAGCTTGATTGAGCCATCTGAGGCGGAGATGGATGCGCGTCGTCACCAGCTTCCGTGCGATCCGCTTGTCCAACGCAGACAACTTTTTCAGCAGAAGCTTAGTGAGACGGCCGACAATACAAATGTCTCGGTCCATGCCTCGGCCCATCACTAGCTGGAAAACGACCTCGAAAGCCTCGACAACGTTCATCCAGGCCGGCGACGGTACCACCAGGCCACCCCGACTAATCGTGCGTATCCAGATGTCTGGCACACAGCTGGGTGGTGCTTCTCGGGTCGACAATCCCATGCTTGGATCGAGGTGCTTGCACTTGGCTGCCACGAAGCCGGCAACGAATTCCAGCGCCTCGTGCTCGATGTTGACCTCGTCCGTGTCGGCGCCACAGCGGTGGCCATTTTCGGTTCTTTCCCCGTCACCGCCATGGAGCTTGTTCGTCCGACTCGTTGACCCTCTTCGAATTCCTCCAGGACGGGCACTGGGGGAATCGCAGCTGCTTGTTGGTAGGCGGCCTCCACGTCGTCCGCATGCGCTGCCGCTTCCACCACAGCTGGATCTTGGATCTGCGACACAACGAAAAGCAGTCACTTCGAAGTAGCTGACAGGTGCATTAATCAGACCATATTACATGTCAGTAGTTTTGTTTGCCATTGCGACAACAAAGCTCCTTGGACCCAGACATGTCCATTCTTTTGTTATCGCATCCTTGTTTTTATACACCAACATTTTTTGTGGTCCAGCTTGACGTAATCCGAGCGCATAAGAGGGACGGTCAACGGCCGACGTGCGCTGTACTGCGTGCACCGTATCGATATCTACGGCTTATGTTTTGTACGTGACATTCAAACGTGCGATCAAACAGGGCCAATTGAGGGATGAGGCACAAATAATCATACCGAAATATTGCATGCGGATCCACTCAGCGTTCCGACAGACTCTCCGTGTTCTATGTAGCGAGCTCCGTTCCTTTGCGAATAGTACTACTGGAATTCAGTGATATTTTTATCATTATCGGAAAACAATGGTAACGCATCCAGACAATGGTCAGCAATGCTACCTGGATCTGGAGACCCTGCAGAGTTTCGTTTGTCAGGTTGTCTGGTTGGTCCAGACGCTGGCCTGTGCTAAGGAAAGCTGTGTCTGGCTCCAGTCGAACGGCGCGGCCTTGCTTGTTGGCAACTACCATTGGAGATGGCGCCATCAGCAGCACTCGTATCCTCCATCGCGCCTCCACCGCGTCAGGTGCCGTGGTGGTGCTGCCAAGAGCACGGATCTGTGAAAAGCAGTTCTCTAACCAATCCTGATTAAGATGTGATGTCAGGATGTACCCCAAGGCGGGAGTTGTTCGCTGGAGCTCTTCGTACAGGCCGCGGAGCGACGTTATACTCCGCAGTATGCCCTTTTGGAAGGGGAGTAGCGCCACGCGGCCGTCAGGATGCCTTGGTGTAAACTTCCGCATCCCATGCACCAGCTTCTCCATCTCCGCCAGGGCCCCGTCCTGCGCCACCTTTGCTGCCAGCGTGATGCCGTAGCCGCAGCGCTTCCGGCTTCGCGTCGTAAGGCCCCGTCCTGCGGCTGTTGTTGGTGTCGAACCACCGGGCGGTGGTGAGTACTGCCTCGGCCTGCGCCCCACGGCGAGGAAGATCGGTGGCGATGCCGGTCCCCACAGACTGGGAGAACAGCTGCGTCGCCAGTCGTACTCTCTGGGCGCTTTGTCCGGAAGCCTGGGAAGGGCAGTAAATCACTGTCACCGTGCAGCACCGCGAGCCGTGCAGCGAGCTTCTCGCCCATGGCTGCGACCTCTGTTGCTTCGATATGAAAGAACCAGATACTGGAGGCCATTTTCTTTATGCAGAATTCGTACACTCCCTGGCTCAAAAAATGTGACACGTAATATTAGGAGTTCGGCTCTCTCGGGTCACGGCTCGCTGCACTGTGACCCAAATGCCGTCGCATGGAGGCATGACATGTTTCGATAAAGGCATGTTGCCGAAATAATAACGGATCTATATCTCCACTTTCCTACTTTTCTCCGAGGAATAAAGCTATTATTACTGCGTTATCTATGTAAATATGCTCTTTGCATATGCACTGAGCAACTTATGTGATTTCCTTTTTCAGTTCCAATGTGAAAAAAATATTTGCGATCGCAAAAGATACACACCCCGATATTATTCTGTGGATTATCATTGTGGTGCCGTTCTAAGAACGTGTCAGTGGTTTAGGTATGTAAGAAAGCGTCTCGGGTCATATCTCGTGACCCATAAATCAGGGAAAATGAATATTGTGCCACATGAGTTCTACGCATCAGATAATCCCTATTACCAATTTTCAGTGGAATCCGAGACACGACCGTTCCGGTCGTTCTGCGGTTGGTGGGTTGCCACGCCTAACTGTGCTTGTGCTCAAAAGCAAAATTCGACATGCAGTTTCTGATCTC
This sequence comes from Pollicipes pollicipes, assembly GCF_011947565.3. Taxonomy (NCBI): domain Eukaryota; kingdom Metazoa; phylum Arthropoda; class Thecostraca; order Pollicipedomorpha; family Pollicipedidae; genus Pollicipes; species Pollicipes pollicipes. The sequence continues at coordinate 7,671,790 of NW_023597054.1, forward strand.
ACCTCACCAGACCGACCTGACCACGGCAGAGCACGCAGATGGTTCAGCTGTGGCTTCTCACCTCAAGGTGGAAGCTTGTCAGCTTCGGACAAATCCTCAGCTCGCCTCCGTCAATAGCCAGCAGCTCGCTGAATGCGGCCCGGCTGAGCAGGGCGTTGCTACCACGTCCGTATGGAGCCAGTAGCCCCTCCCCCCCCCCCCCCATCTTCCGCGACGGCATGGCACCTCATAAGCTTGACAAGGCGAGGGATGTCAGCGAACACCCACACCTTCCTGGAGGAAAAATACACGATAACATTAACGTTGAGCCTGACGCTGTAGGTGCGTGACCACAGCAGGTCTAGCGGTTCGAGTACATTCGTACATGTGATTAGATATGGGATCCCTGATATTTCAGCAAGGACCAAACCGGTAATCCTAAGTAATCCGACGACCCCGAGGCAATACACAGCACTTCGCTTCTTAGATATCAAATTAACATGCTCATAAACAAAACATGTTCCACATTACAGATACGACGAAGGCAAAATGACTTAACACTAGCTGCGTTTGTATGAGCTATCGAACAATGCGCTGACTGCCTTGGGTGTGTCATAGATGTTGTACAAGATGTGCAGACTGCTCATAATTTAGGTGATGTATTTTACTGTAATTTTAGGTGTCAGCCTTGCGGTCAACATATAAGTAAACAGACTGATAGATACACAATGTAAAAAAGCAATACGTAAGGTTAGGGGAAAAATTTTCACCGTCCTGGGCCAGCGGGGTTAGTAATCCACGTCTTGTTAGCCGTCACGCCTGCTTTACGCCACATGAGTTCGTTGGGAGTCCCCATGTCGGATACAGCGGCGACCACGCGGAGGCCGAGCGTCTCCAGCGCGTTGTGACATCCGTCAGTGTTTCTTGGGCCGTCGGTTCATCGAAACCGTAATACAACGGTCGCTTCCATGACCCACAGAGGGACCGAACCATGACCAGCTGCAGTTTCGAAGCTGACAGCAGCTGGTCGGCCGGGGAGTCTTAGCAGACTCGTCCGTCCAGCGCCATCTCGTCGAACGACATGACGCAGAGACGCTCGATGTCACTCATGCCCTGGGCGGCCGTCTTCAGAACCGTAACGGCTGCCTCCATCACCCCTGGCGTAACGCGAAAGTAACGCGTCCCCCGGGACAGGGTGAGCGAGGATGGGAGCGGTAGGTGCAGGACGGACTTGACGTATTCGTAGGCTTTGCGGCTCCTGCATTGCAGGCCTGCACGAGACAAGTCCCGATTTGTCCACAGCACTCGACGAGAGGTCGTCACACTGGGGAGTTGCCTGCTTGTCAGCACTCCAAGCTTCACCAACCTGTCCAGCGTCGACGCCTTCCCCCCAGCGACCCTCAGACGCCTCTTCATGAAGGGCATTACTCGCCGCCACTTGCGTCTCTTTCGGTCCAGCGTCGCCTGCAGGTGACGAGCCCGGGCTTCCACTGCCTGAAACTTGGTACGCGAGACGACTGCGTCATTGTCAGACAGTGGGCGGCGAGAAGTCGGGACCACCTCAGCTCCCCAAGTGCTGCCAGAACAGCCAGCTGTGCTGCAAACGGAAGGGATATGTTAGCCTCGTTGAAAAATGGTGCAAGCATGCCTTCATTGACACCAGCGCAGTAAACTGACAATTTTACGCGAGGTCGAGGCAAACCTACATTATTACGTCAAGGCGCAATGCATGACAATGAGCCAAATATTCCTTTTCACAAATATTCCGAAATGTTGGCGACGGTTTTTAGTCGATGGCATCAAAAATTGGAGTCTGAGCCGGCTACTCTTTCGTGAGAAAGTTTTAATTTCGAGCGTATTCAGATGAGCTACACTTAAGCTACTTGCTTAAGTAAGCTACTTGCTAGTTACACCCGTTTCGACGGCAAGTAACTGGGAAAATGTCTTTAGGCGCATACAACTAGTTTGCACGTATTTTAGGCATCGCCCAGCGTTTGAGGGTTTAATGCATTCAAATATCAATTCGGACGTTTCCAGAATATGACATATATTATCAGCATAATTTCGGCCAGGGACAGCCCTAATGTACGTGTAGAGCGATTTTAGGCTGAAACTGAGGTCAATAACTACGCAAGCCCACGATGCATGGTGTAAGATGGCAGAAATACCCACCACCGAGGACACAAACACAATTTAGGCACCCCTAGAACGGTCATAGCCACCAAAGGTTGCCTTTGTTCGTATGACATAAATTGGGCGTGACCAGCACGGTGACACTCGGCAATTGATGTTTTGAAGCTTTACAGAGAGGCTTGTTTACCTATTTCACCATCTACTCACATGCAGCCCCTTGCACTTAACAGCATTCACGCATGCCACACGTGTCCCAGTCGGTCAACAATCAACAGCCACACGCGCTGTGCGCCGCTCATGCGCTCTGACCTGAATGGCACATGTTCAGGGATGTTCTCCTTTCGCGTGCCGAGGACTGAGCGAACCAGCGCCTGCTTGGCTCGGTGGCTAAGTCATACACTTCTTTTTTCTTGCCTGTTGGATAAGGTACGAATCAGTCAATTTACACAGGGATGAACAAACGATACTAGAGTGCGCCCTAACACCATAATTTAATGTTTCCATCGACACAATTTCTGCCGGTTGGCGAGGGTGCCAGCCCCTATAGGCGCCAAAATACACTTTTAGGGTTTCAAGGTAACTCTATGGCGTTGTGGGTGATTTTTAGGTTCTGACGGTGTGGCATGCCTTCGAGACTAACGGCCTAGAAAACAAAGTAAAGGCGGCCGCCCTGACACCCCTCCCTGGCTCCGCCCCCACTCTTATGTTTGTAGTTCAGTTTTTTGTTATAAATGACCACTGCATTCCAAGAGCCCTTAAACCCATACATCAACACTTTTCGGGGGGGGGGGAGGGGGCATGGCATTCAGACACTGGCGCTGTCTTTCAATTGGAACAGGTAGCAGGCAGATGCACACTTCACTGGGCTGATGAACAGTGGACCAAAACCGTGGCCAGTGACATCACAACCGTTTCTCAGTGGCGGCACTTGCATGGCACTGACTAATCAAATTTGAAGTCCCACCACATAACCATTTAAACGTTTTTCATTACTGCAAACCTATCGCCATAAAAGCTCGTTTCTTACAACGTATTTCAACACATTTAGTCCCTACCCTCAACTTATCTAGAATGTGATTATTCATGCAACTGTCGAAATGCGTTCCAACATTTTTCATGATTACAATGTATATTTGTCAGGCCCGTAGCCATAC
>NW_023597054.1:7680055-7846437 GCF_011947565.3 Pollicipes pollicipes
TTGATGTCCAAAGGTGCTCAACCGTACATTTCATTAAGTGTTGAAAAGTACCACTCTCCTATGCGTGGTCATTTTGGCCCGCCATTTATCTGTTTTATAGATCATCTTCAGGTAGCAAAATAAAATGAGTAACTGCTTGACCTGTCAGCAATCGTAGAGGTTTAGCTGCACATTCATGTCCCGATTTATCTGACATTTTCTCAATGTCAGATTTCCATATTCATTCAGATGCACACCCTCGAAATCACACGTATGTGGGTGCATGCCTCTCTCTGCCTCGCTCACAGAGTTGGCGTCTGCCCGCGGGATGGACGGCGGAAAGCGAATGCTGTACATTTTGTACCCAAATTGGGTACGCTAAGCTAAAACCTGAACGGCAGCACTGCGCTGGTGGCGTTTGCGGCATTCGAGCGACGCGGCCAACGATTGGTTCGGTTGGGCGGTGGCGGGGTCGGTGTGTGGTTTTCGGGTGCTGACCGTTCGTGGAACCTGCGAGACTGTGATTTTAAACCTGGACTGGCGTATACAATTTAGGTAACTATACAAACACACCTGGCGTTTTCTTATGCCGTCATGTGTGTGATATGATATATATGCGGAGCGTGCCATACAAATAATCGCACCGTTGATGTGTAAACCACGCTGAAGGAAAAGTAAACTCGCGTTAATAAATTGTAGTACTCCCATTCTTGGAAACAATGTGACCAGTTTGAAATCTGTTGTTGGAAAATGGTTGCCTCAAAACGTGAAATAAAAATCCTCCTCCTGACTGAGACCCATTTTGCAGAACCTGTCATGATGGATAGGTGTTTTGCCATTGTAAAGAGTGCTTGATATTTCACCCAAATGCATTGGTCCTTATTGGAAATGGAACCTCCATCTTGCAGAGGTTAGGATGTGTCACACATTGCTCACTCTTTCCAACTGGTAGTATGGCATTCAGAGTATAATATTTTGAATATGATGTAGTGAAATATTTATAATGAAATATAATGATATATTTTGGTGTAATAGCCCCTTTTCACTGGGTAATGGCCACTGCACATGTCTCATCTTAGAGGTTGATTGTTCACCAGCCTCATCTTTGATTGTGGTACCATACTTGAAGTGATGGTGTTCAACTGGCATTTGTCATGGACAGTGCTAAACCTATGTCAACAATATTAATGTCAGTTTTCTTAAACATGAATAATGTGCCAAATCATCTTATTTACTTATCTTTTGCCAGTTAGGCCATTGCTGATACTAAGGCCAGTACTAAGACCATCACTAAGGTCATTAATTTGATATTATCTAGCACATTTTCAGTGATGGCCACCTCTAGAATGGCCTGATATAATTGAGGTATTCTTCCTTTAACTGTATATTACATTTATTTACAGGGATCAATAGCATGCACTGGTGTCTAAATGCTGCTCATGGGAGCATCTATTTTGCAAGCCGCACATGTTCTGGATTAGGTAGATTATGCTCTAGTTTAGTGACACAGTAGGCATGCTGACTTGAAACTTAATGCTCAGTAAAAACACCTAAAGTTTAATAATATATCTGTGCACAGTGGCCTAGTTATATGTGTCAGTAGTCAATTAAAGTGAAAAGGTGCAGTTAAACCAACTAGCACTCTCGGGTTGTAATGATACCATAAACTAAGCACTCAATAGTTACAGTGACAAGAAATAATATGATCCTTGAAACTGAAACCGCCCTGGGCTAAATGAGTCTAAATGTATGATATCATATCATGGGTAAAACTTTCTGAGGTTTACACAGCTTTCTTTAACTGTTCTTTACAGCCATTTTTTTATTTGGCTATGGGAGTATAGTTTTGTGGAACATGACTACTGACCCTCTGCTTACCAGTACCTATGCCTCCAAGACTAAAAATATCACATGCAAGTAGAATACAAAGAAAGATTGAGCCATGGATTGATAAGTGTCAAGTATTAGGTGAAATCTAGGGTTTTTGGCATAATAACCATTTCTATTTCTCACTTATGGCTCTTACTTATCACACCATTTGACCTTGCAGAATGGAAATTCTGATAAAGTTCATGGCTGAGGCCATGTAAGCAAGACTTGAGGCATGACTATTTTGGAAGGAATATGATTTATGATACCTGGAAGATAGAGTATCTATGAGTAGTTTGTGTGATTATAAAAGATAACACTGGTGTCTTGAAAAAGATCATCATGTGATGGAACTCCTAGCCATGTTAGAAATTAGGAAATACACAATGAATGTCATAGTAAGGTAATAACATTCCAAAAGTGTATCTTTCCAATTCATGACTAGGGTCGTGAAATTATCAGGCTATGTTCAAAGGTAAGTGATAACCCTGCGACTGAGCAAGAAAATGCATCCATTTTTTGTGTGCTGCATTTGTATCCTTGACTTGATTAGTTATAGGCAGTTGCTTAAGCTGTGTAATGTAAGCCATGTAAAGCTATGCTGCTGCAAGGTGACCCCTGCAAGGTAACTGATATTTAAAGGTTAGCCAAGCTCTGAGGCTAGCTTTAACCTTAAAGGTCTACCAAAACTTGTTTTTGAGCTTTTTATATGGGAAATGGATGTGCAGTACCATCTTAATTCATGTTTCCTTTGGACAGTCTCCCCTTTTGCACTAGTAAGTACTGAGAGTTTTGATTGTAACATCAAACATGGCCCTTTGGAAATCCTTGCTAAAGAGGATGCAACAAAAACACATTGGCAATATTCCATTCATTCAGAATTTGTCAGGCTCAAGCTAGTGATGTTTGAGGTAAGGATGACCTGCTAATGCTAGGATGAATGAAATAAAATGATTCGCTTAGTAGGTGCTTATCCTTTATTCCAGTAATGAGTCAACTAGCAACCAAAACTTGAAGGTTTTACTCCTTTCTGACATATGTCGCTTAGATGTAATTTCGTGGTGAAAATGGTATAAGTAAGGCATTATTCACTTCCTGATATTTTTTTATTTATAACTTCAGCCTGCACTCTGTAACATACAATACATTTTGAGTCATTTTCCATGAGATGGCCTTTTAAGAAACATGTGATAATATACCATGTTAGTGGTAAAACTGTACATACACATACTCGGTCACAAAGGTTGATAATACTATCATCATTTGTGGAACTGACCCAAGGAGGTTTTTTATTAATAGTGGTACTGGGACCAAGCCGCAGGTCCTGGGATTAAGAATAGTAATGTAGAATGAAACATCATCCAACAAATAAAAAGTGCATCATTTGGGTGATCATGGTCTTCAAACCCATGATCTTGTGAATTGTGACCCTGCACAATTTAGTGGCCAAGCTGAAAAAGAGGTTCTTGTTAGCTGAGAACAACATTGCCAAGTGCAGCAGTTCAAATATGTATAATCATATTCATGCCTTATTAAGTAATGTGGAAAGATGAATGTGTCACAATAATTAGTGCACTGCCATCATATGAGGATAAAGTTCAGGTAGTCCTTATTGCCCCAGTTTTCCTTCAGACATTGCAATTTGACACCATTTCTGTGTTTCCAGCAGCGGGCGACATCGCACGGTTGGCCAGCCTGCCTGTGAACGTCCCCGGTCGGTCGGGAACCCGGCAGTGGTAGTGTACACATGTGCCCGTGTGAGTGCGTGCTCGGTGGGCGGTGACCGGAGTGAGCGGCCGGCCCTGTGAACGGTGCCGGTGCCGGAGGCGGCGCGTCCGCCCAGCCGTCCAGCCATGTCCCAGCTGGATCTCTTCCTGCCACTGCTCACCACCACCGACACCAAGAAAAAGGTATCCATCAGCAACGACATCATCAATTACCTGGAGGAGCCGGGCAACAGCATCGAGTGCGAGGACATCGGTGGTGTTGTGGACGGCATAATACCATGGATGAACCAGAGCAACTTCAGGGTAAGCACCAACCAGACTGTCAACCAGCATTATCACAGCCTCGCGTGCAAAACGCATGCAACCGAAAAAACTGGGCATGGATTCAGTGGCATAGTGGTAGGATTAGGCTACGCACTGATTTCAGAATACATTATTATTTTGTTATCAGAACATTTTGTAGCATGGGTTATGCTTCCGCATCACATTCTTATGATGTACACAAGTTTTTTCATCTCTTCACTTCTTGATGGTCCGAATTGCAAATTTATTTTATTGGTGTTACTGACCCATAGTGAGGTCCTAATCTGCGTGTCTCGAAACGTATGCTGCATTGTGTCAACCATGCAGTACAAAAGCACTACTGTAGATGAAATCCCCATTGGCGGAGTACATACTACTGTTTTGGGCGCTTTGAAACTAGTTGAGAGGAAGAGAATGCTGCTACATGAGTTACGGTGCCATTTCCTTTTTAATAAGTGATATTGAGAATACGCTGGGCCTCGGCATCAGTTAGTTCTTATCCTTACTTTACTACACGTTTGCGCAGATTCGGACATGCCACAATGCTCGGCACGGTCCGTGGTGCCATTTTATGCCATTTGACCTTAAGCATGGCCGCTGCCATCGGCTGTAGGCCATCACAGTCAGGGGCAAATGGCGAGCGCCTGAAGCGACTAGAACCCACCTCTCCACGAGCGGGTCAAATGCAGGGCGGAGGGAGGCGGAGAGGGGCGTTAATCAGCTGAGCCATTGAGATGTATGGACGAATCCACAATTTAGGAACAGCTAATACTAACAATGTTAACAAGTAATACGTGCTGCTGTGCTCTGCTTCATTTAATTCCACAGGCTTACAACACCATGGTTTGTTGTACGTACTGCAGTTTGTGCGAGTTTTTGTTATCAGTAACTTTTGCCAGTTAGTTTTTGCCCGGTAAAAACCCGACGGCAGAAGCTGCTTCAGCCGTTTGCTGTCAACCGTGACGCGGTATACGGCAATCCCTGGCGCATGCGTTGTTGTCTTGCCGATTAACCTGGCTCAGCAAATGCGCATTCTTAAATCCGGGTCTATCAAGAACAATCTGCATAGTCACCCGGGAGTCTAAGAATGTCGTGATAGCGTCAGCCTCGGCTTAACCGTGCTTACCGCAGTATCACAGGCGCCCGCTAACGCGCATTCCATCCCGTAGCCAGGCCTCCTTATCTCACAGCACCATAGATAATGGCATCAAGCAGAAGAAGACGTGTAAGGGCGCGGACGCCTTGAGAGAGCACGAGGCCTACCATTTATTTCGATAAATGTGGACAGCACCGGTCCAACATGGGGCTGGTCCCGGCGTGCTGCGATGGCCGTGGTCATCACGGTTTGGGGGTCTGGGCTCGAGAAACCTGCTTGACACACGGACTAGGCGGACCTCATTTGCTCCAAAATGGATTTTGCCACATCGAATTTACGCTGTCTTTTAACTTTAAAATGAAAAAAGGAAATGCATTCAATAAAATGGTATAACTTGGCTCGTCAAAAAACCTGGTTTGGCCCTAAGCTGGAGCCAGTTTCATTACATTTCTGTGGCGTAAAATTGCGTGCATTGCAAGCTACCGTTCTGTTAACGCATGCGCAGGATGCCTCTTAAAAATCGAAGACGTGCTTGGAAGAACGTTTTCTAAGCTGAAATTCGTGATCGGTTGGCTGTTGCCAGCGTTAGAAACCCATGGACACTGTATGACCGTGCAGTCAATACACCCTATAGCTCAAATAACCAACTAACCAACCGTTAGAAATCCGTAAGCCTGGTCTTGCGAAATGCCAATTCAGCTTGCACTTTTTTATATCGATGCCATTGTGAAAACTTGTGAGGGGCTGGAAACGGCTTTAGGGGACAAGAAAGCTTGGATCTGAAGTCCTAGTGAAAACGGCATCTACCTTACTTCTGGTGAGGATCACATGTAGGCCTTCCTGCACACGATTGAGTACCATTGTATCTCTTGAAAAGCTGGGACCGCGATACGCGTTGGTGGAACAATCAAGTCGCTGGGCATGAATGTGATGCACATCATCAAGCACGAAAGGTATAATGCACGTCAAGCCATGAATCTTTTTATGGGATGGATTTCTGAGGTCAGAGCCCATGCTAAGCAGTGCGTGTTGCGTGAGCCCCGACCCCACCATCTGACAGTGAAACTTAGGCCAACGGCCGAATTCGGTGGCGAAAGTTGAGCGTGCCATAATGCTCGGCACGATCCGCCCTGCGAACATGTCATGATGCTTGGCACGGTCCGCTCTGCGAACATGCCATGACGCTCGGCACGGTCCGCCCTGCGAACGTTCCATAATGCTCGGCACGGTCCGCCCTGCGAACGTTCCATAATGCTCGGCACGGTCCTCCCTGCGAGCGTGCCATAATGCTCGGCACGGTCCGCCCTGCGAGCGTGCCATAATGCTCGACACGGTCCGCCCTGCTCACTGACATCAGGTGACCTTTGGCGCCGCCGCTGACACATGCCACAGGCACACTAGTCAGGGAAAACCGCGAACGCTTAAGGCAACTCGAACCCACCACGCCACGGGTGGGTAAATCCGAGGACAAACACTCCATGGCTGCTGAGCTGCTGTATTGGTTCACATGTGTGAACAAGAACTTATGATTATCTATATTTGTAAGCGTACAGCACCCCTTGCCCAAAACATCATAGCTGACACGCCAAAAGCCAGAATGCAGTGGGCCCGTAACTCCGCACGTGCCAGACGGGCTTCCTCTGCCGCTGTGTGCCGATGCCGATATATCAGGCCGGTTGAAATTCCCGACATCTGTGCGGCGCAGACCTAGAGCGGCTTGTGTGGTGATATCTCCGGTTTTCAATGTAAGTCTCATGGGACTTAAACGCTATGTTGGGAAGGGCACGCGAGTTTTACATGATTGTCGCCCATCGTATTGTTGATGATAGCTCTTTATTTCTAAAGGCTCATTTTAGAATTCACCAGACGATGGGGAAACAGTCCTTAGCAAAGAGGATTGGGAGGCCTCTGCGGTTCGACGTGACCGCATCCCTAAGACCCGGTGGTCTTGCGTCTCTCCCGCCGCTGCCGCACCTCGCCATCACGTCCCTGGTCTTGCGTCTCTCCCGCCGCTGCCGCACCTCGCCATCACGTCCCTGGTCTTGCGTCTCTCCCGCCGCTGCCGCACCTCGCCATCACATCCCGGTGGTCTTGCGTCTCTCCCGCCGCTGCCGCACCTCGCCATCACGTCCCTGGTCTTGCGTCTCTCCCGCCGCTGCCGCACCTCGCCATCACGTCCCTGGTCTTGCGTCTCTCCCGCCGCTGCCGCACCTCGCAATCACGGTCCCTGGTCTTGCGTCTCTTCCCGCCGCTGCCGCACCTCGCCATCACGTCCCTGGTCTTTGCGTCTCTCCCGCCGCTGCCGCACCTCGCATCACGTCCCTGGTCTTGCGTCTCTCCCGCCGCTGCCGCACCTCGCCATCACGTCCCTGGTCTTGCGTCGTCCTCTCCCGCCGCTGCCGCACATCGCACACGTCCTGGTCTTGCGTCTCTCCCGCCGCTGCCGCACCTCGCCATCACGTCCCTGGTCTTGCGTCTCTCCCGCCGCTGCCGCACCTCGCCATCACGTCCCTGGTCTTGCGTCTCTCCCGGCCGCTGCCGCACCTCGCCATCACGTCCCTGGTCTTGCGTCTCTCCCGCCGCTGCCGCACCTCGCCATCACGTCCCTGGGTCTTGCGTCTCTCCCGCCGCTGCCGCACCTCGCCATCACGTCCCTGGTCTTGCGTCTCTCCGCCGCTGCCGCACCTCGCCATCACGTCCCTGGTCTTGCGTCTCTCCCGCCGCTGCCGCACCTCGCCATCACGTCCCTGGTCTTGCGTCTCTCCCGCCGCTGCCGCACCTCGCCATCACGTCCCTGGTCTTGCGTCTCTCCCGCCGCTGCCGCACCTCGCCATCACGTCCCTGGTCTTGCGTCTCTCCCGCCGCTGCCGCACCTCGCCATCACGTCCCTGGTCTTGCGTCTCTCCCGCCGCTGCCGCACCTCGCCATCACGTCCCTGGTTCTGCGTCTCTCCCGCCGCTGCCGCACCTCGCCATCACGTCCCTGGTCTTGCGTCTCTCCCGCCGCTGCCGCACCTCGCCATCACGTCCCTGGTCTTGCGTCTCTCCCGCCGCTGCCGCACCTCGCCATCACGTCCCTGGTCTTGCGTTCTCTCCCGCCGCTGCCGCACCTCGCCATCACGTCCCTGGTCTTGCGTCTCTCCCGCCGCTGCCGCACCTCGCCATCACGTCCCTGGTCTCGCGTCTCTCCCGCCGCTGCCGCACCTCGCCATCACGTCCCTGGTCTTGCGTCTCTCCCGCCGCTGCCGCACCTCGCCATCACGTCCCTGGTCTTGCGTCTCTCCCGCCGCTGCCGCACCTCGCCATCACGTCCCTGGTCTTGCGTCTCTCCCGCCGCTGCCGCACCTCGCCATCACGTCCCTGGTCTTGCGTCTCTCCCGCCGCTGCCGCACCTCGCCATCACGTCCCTGGTCTTGCGTCTCTCCCGCCGCTGCCGCACCTCGCCATCACGTCCCTGGTCTTGCGTCTCTCCCGCCGCTGCCGCACCTCGCCATCACGTCCCGTGGTCTTGCGTCTCTCCCCACCGCTGCCGCATCCCGCCATAGTCCCGGTGGTCTTGCGTCTCTCCCGCCGCTGCCGCACCTCGCCATCACGTCCCTGGTCTCGCGTCTCTCCCGCCGCTGCCGCACCTCGCCATCACGTCCCGGTGGTCTTGCGTCTCCCCCGCCGCTGCCGCATCCCGCCATTATGTCCCGGTGGTCTTGCGCCTCTCCCGCCGCTGCCGCACCTCGCCATCACGTCCGAGTGGTCTTGCGTCTCCCCCGCCGCTGCCGCACCTCGCCATCACATCCCGGTGGTCCTGTGTCTCTCCCGCCGCTGCCGCACCTCGCTATCACATCCCGGTGGCCTTGCGTCTTCCCCACCGCTGCCGCACCTCGCCATCATGTCCCGGTGGTCTTGCGCCTCTCCTGCCGCTGCCGCACCCCGCCATCACATCCCGGTGGTCCTGTGTCTCTCCCGCCGCTGCCGCACCTCGCCATCACATCCCGGTGGTCTTGCGTCTCCCCCACCGCTGCCGCACCTCGCCATTATGTCCCGGTGGTCTTGCGCCTCTCCCGCCGCTGCCGCACCTCGCCATTATGTCCCGGTGGCCTTGCGTCTCCCCCACCGCTGCCGCACCTCGCCATCACGTCCGAGTGGTCTTGCGTCTCCCCCGCCGCTGCCGCACCTCGCCATCACATCCCGGTGGTCCTGTGTCTCTCCCGCCGCTGCCGCACCTCGCTATCACATCCCGGTGGCCTTGCGTCTTCCCCGCCGCTGCCGCACCTCGTCATCACGTCTGCTTGCCGCATTGAGCGTCTGTCGTCTGCTCCAGCGTCTTTGTCCGGGTACATCTGCACGAGGCTGCGGTGCTACGTGACGGTCGGCCCGTCTCCGAGCGGACAGCGTCGGCCGGCGCACGGACAGGGCGTGCCAGCCGCGGCGGACGCGGTCCGTGACCACCGGACGCTGCGATCCGCCAGAGCCGCCACTGCATGGCACCGCTCGCTGCGGCCGCCCCAATGGCCGATACCTCGAGGCTGGGTCGTGTCGTGCCGCAGCGCGTTTCCAGTTGTGGTGATGGACTGACCGCCAGGGGTGCAGGGTCGGCCGGGGGCCGGAGGGCGAGGGGATGACGTGACTGAGGCGTGCGCTTTGCGAGCGGGCCGGCCGTGCGGCCACGCGATGCGATGTTACCCCTGTGGCCTCCCAGACCTGGCAGGCCAAGTCGGGCGAGTGCCGGCGGGCGGGTAACTGACAGCGGGTCGATACCAGGCGGACTGCGCGGCAGTCGGAGACGGGCCGGCACCGCTGAACTCGCCCGGCTCTTGCCATTCCCGCCATCGACCGATTGGTCACAGGCAGTGTGCCCAAGCGGTCAGATGTGTTCCGAAACATGGCGTTGGTCCAGGATGACCGGCCGGCTGGGGGTACAGTCAGCGCGCGGCGAACCATAGGTAGCGTCTGGGCGGGGCTGTCTGCCGCCCTGTGCTGAGATCACAGCGGACCGCAGGGCCAGAGCTGGGGCCGCGCCCGACCGTGTCATCCCGTTGGAAATCACATCCACCTGGGGGATGGGAGCAGATGACAGCGTGGCGTTGGGGCCGCTGGGTCTGGACTCGAGTCCCGCCTCCCTAGGTGTGAGCGGGCGACGCGCGGTGCTTGTACACTATAGGGTGCTCGCCGCCAGGCTCTGGCATGCTGCATTCCGTGACGCCGGCCATTGCAAGCCTCGGATGTGGGGCGAGGTCTGCGGTGCCATGCGGCCGGACGCCGGTGTTGCAGTTTGTCCTGACTGTGGGACGTCGCGGGATGTTGTGAGATCGGACTCGACCAGCGCGGTCCCTTCCGTCCATTGTTCTGGTCGGCGGGGACGTGAGCGTGGGGCGCCGGAGCTCGAGAGGGGACGATGAGGTACTCTCGATGGCACTCGTCGGTCGGCACCGCGAACACAGGCCGCGACGCGGCGCGATTGGCTGACTTCGAGTGCCCTCGAGTCTTCATTGGCGCTATCTGTCGCCGGTTTGCGAATGTTTGCCAGGGACGAGCGACGCAGCGGATGTAGACGATAGCGCATCCTGCGGCCCGGGCGCAGGCTCTGGGAAAGCCGGGCTCACCACGGCGACGACGGTCACGCCGCTTTCCCACGAGCAGCCTCCTCAGGAGAGTGTTTCTCTGGACGTGCCGTGCGTCCCGCTGCTGTGGGTGCAGTTGGGCGGGAACGTATCTCAACGCCACTGCGTGGTGGCGTCGTTATTTCATCGGGGGACCGCTGCTCGGTGCGGTGCTACCCTGGGCGGTGCCGTGCTGCGCGGCGTGATGCAGCCGCCGGCCTGCCCATGGACGCCGGCCACCCGTCGTCCTGAGCGGTCAGGAGTCGACATATGTGTTCAGTCTGCAGCGCCAGGGCTGCCCATGGACGTCCCGTCGTCCTGAGCGGTCAGGAGTCGACATATGTGTGCAGTCTGCAGCGGTCAGCAGTCGACATATGTGTGCAGTCTGCAGCGCCAGGGCTGCACTGTGCGCCGGGTCCGCGGTGCTTCAGCGCTGCAAGTGCTGGTTGTGCACTGTGAGCACGTGACCAGGTGTGTGGCGCCGCCGACGGGTCGCTGGGCGGCCCGCACCCCTGCGTCTGCCGCGGCCGCCCGGCCTGACGGCGCATACCGGTGAAGGTCGACCGGCGCCATCTAGCTGACTGCGGCCCGGCCTGGAGCCGGCCGGCTGACCCGAGGCACGCCAGTGGGCTGCGCCGCCTGCGGGCCGACCGGAGGCTCGCCGGCTGCGGCAGGTGTGGCAGGCGCACGAGCTAGGCGGCCTGGAAACGTCACGAAGCACAAGCGTGGCAGGCTGGATTACTGCGTCGGAGAAGCAGTTCCGAGTCGGCCTCTGACTTGACTGACTGCCGTTGGCTGCATCTGACACTGGCTCACTGGTGTTGTGATCGAGAGTGTTGTGGTGGTAGATTTTCGATGACCGAGGCCGTTGTTTGAGTTCCTCTGTACTGGCAGTCGTACACGTATTTGAGCGGAGAGGCTTTTGACGGGAAGTGTGACGATGTATGAGGAGTTTGGTACAGCTGGTGGCGATGCGAGAGGGCGACGCGGCACGGTCGGTCAGGCATTCGGCCCTGACCGCGTGCGTGGCAGGAATCACATGGTTGAGTAACTGTATTTATTCAACCCATTTTTTCTGCATGACTGCACACTCGCTCCTGTCACCGCCGCCCGCCCCAGAATCCGCAGCGGCATGGAAAGCTGACAGTCTACGTTCGGCGATAGCCATTGTGACGTCACGGACGTCAAGCGGGGCGGGGCGCAGCGCGTGCGCATGTGCACAGCCGGGAATCGCTGGTACTCTGCATGGCCGTCGGAATGACCCTGCTCAGTGACCGGTCGCCACTGGTGCCACCGTCCGCCAGTGCTGGACAGCTGACCACGGCGCCGGGTGGTTAGCTCGGGAAACGGAGCACTGACATATACACACGGTTTTGCAGGGTCCTGCGAAATCCTGCAGCCACCTAGAGAGGCCTTCTGTTTCCAGCGTTCGCCGTTCGGTTGCGTCCCTCAGTCTCACAGGACAGCTGTCTGTTCGCCGTCTTTGCTGGTCGGTTGCGGTCTCGTGCAGTCTCCCAGTTCCATCCTCCGTCTGCAGCAGTCGGGCGCCAGGCTGGTCTCCGTCGCCGAGCCAGCCCAGCCCGTCACGCCTGCGAGCGGCCGCGGCAAAAATCGCCGACCGCGGGTTGACACTGCTTCTGTCGCGCAACAAACACAACCCAAGCCGCGCCGCCACGCCACTCCCCACCACAGCCTACCGCTGTCGGCTGCGCCGGCCGCCACAGCAGCCTGCCGGGCTTGTCCCGTGCTGTTCGCGTATTTGGGCTCCGTTTCGGGTATGTATGGAGACCGATCGCCGCCGATGAGCGACGGGCCTGTGACGTCAGCGGGTAAATAAAGCGCGCGCCCTGCCCGTGTGGCGGGCGGGGCGGCCGCGATGCCGGCGCCGAGAGTGATACAGGCGACTCTCATCAGAGAGTGGTACAACAGGCGACCGCCGGATTATCAGAGAGTGGTACAACAGGCGACCGCTGGCGCATCAGAGAATGGTACAGGCGACCGCCGGCGCATCATTTACCCTGCTAGCGTTGCCGTACGTCTATGTATGGAGTGGTTTGACTGATGGATTGCTTGTGTAACTTTGAACAGCTGCATTTACATTCTCCGGGCTGTCGGAGAACGCTGGCAGCGTCACCGCGCCAGCGCCCTATGCTGCTGATGTCGGGGCGTGTGGATGGCGCTCATGATCAATGGGCTGCACCAGACAGCCAGCGCCTCCATTGCACCCGGCCTGGTCCAAGCCCGCAACAGGACCGTGTGAATAGTGGACTCTGCGGCTGACCTTCCTGACAGCGGTAGATGAGGGCGCTGGCTCCAGACCATATGCCCTTCCGCCAGCACCGTCAGTCCTCATGTTAACATGGTACCGGTAACGTAAACATATCTGCAGAATTGTCGCAGACTGCATGCGCTCCGCCGTCAAACACTGCCGCGAGTCTGCCGGCGACCACCGCGGCCCGCGTGGCGGCCCGACTGGGTCCGTGCCGACGCCGTGTCGCCGTCAGGTACGCGCGTTTCTGGCGTTGGCTCCTGATGGGACACGTGGCCAGCCGCTGGCATGAGCGGTGCAGGTGGCGCGGCGCCGGCTGCGTGCCGTACCGCGCGCCGCCGCGGCCCGGCGCCGGCGACGGCCCGGGCGGCTGGCGACCTCGCCGCCTCCCGCCGACTGCGGTCGTGCAGCAGAGCTCTGGTGGCAGGCGCGCGAGCGGACCGCGGTGCCGGCGCCGACCGTTTTGGCGCGAAGGTCGGCCGTGCCGGGCGGTGGCCTCCTGCGTTTACGGCCGTGTGACCTCCCACCGACCCAGTTACCGCGCCGGCCGCCGGGGCTGACCTTCACCGCTGAACCGGTGCGCCCTGATGTCGTACCGGTGACGAGGTTTGGATGAGCACCGGCTCACCGCAGCCCGGTGTGGCCTCCCTGGACGCGTCTCACGGGGGGAGGAGGGGCGAGGGGATGGGAACGGGACGTGTCGGACAGCGGGTGGCTCTCCGTACACCCGACGGCAGAGAGGCGGGACGTCTCGGGAGAGCGGGCGGCCCTGCGTCACGTTCGCCGTGGTCGGCGTCTCGTGTCCGGCGCGGCAGTCGGCGGGCGGCGGTGACGGCCTGACCGAGGCCACCGGCGCACCGCCCCCTCCGTGGGCGCCGAGACGGCGTCAGATGGCAGCCGCTATCCGAGCTGGTACGGCGCGAGGCAGTCTACGCGACCCGCCGGAAAGGAACGCCACCTGGCGTCGGCAACTCAACATCGGCCCTAGAGCGATCTCAGCGTGCTTAAGCCATGTGCAGAGCCCGTACGTTTGTGCACGGGTCTGGCATGCCGGTCAAAGTAAGGGAGATAAGCGTGCGCCGCGCGCCTTAAGATTTTACTGTGCCACAGTAATCACAGCATGAGAGACACGCATGACTTTCACTGAAACCTATTGCTTGACTATGGTGCACCAGTCTTGAGAACTCTGCAGTACACCAAACAAATGGCCAGAGCTCCGATCCCCGGCTACTTGCGGCATCACTGAGGCGGCATGTGCTCAAATAAGGAAGCCAAGGTCGCGTGTCAGTTTGTCAAAGGCCTTTGTGCACTTTCCGCGAACGTTTGATTTGCCGTTTGATCCGTGATTTCGAACAGGGCCTTCGCCCGTGCTATTTTCCATGAAGCTCTGAGCAATAGTGCCTACTGTGGCTATTAGCGCACCTCGCAGATGGTGAGTCACGCTCCCACCGGCGTCCAGGCCGTGTAAACAAGCGCGGCCGGGCGGCCACGTGGTCGGGATGCGGCGGGGCGCCCCGCCGTGCTGGCGTCGCCGGGCGGCCGGCGGCCGGGCGTCGATCGATGGCCGCTGACCCGCGGCCGGCCGCCGCCGCTGAGTCACGCTGCGGCGGCGGCCGGACACAGCAGCCGGGACACGCCCACCGGCACGATAGCCGGCCGGCCAGCGCTGGCCAACGGCCGGAGATGAGCCGACGGCCGGCCGACGGCCGCAGCGCGCCCGCTGCTGTCAGCCGCCGGCATGTTTAGCTCTGGCGGAGCCTGCCGATGAGCCTTGGGCTTCTGTGCCGACGCGGCTTACCGTGGCGTCAGGGTGAGCTGCTCGGCTCGTGCATCGGGTCATTCCATATCCCTGGACTCGCACGGGTTCGCACAGTACATTCAGCGTCCATGTGTGTGGATGTGTGCGTGCGCGCGTGCGTGCGTGCGTGCTTGCGTGTGTATGTATGTATGTATGTATGTGTGTGTGTGTGTGTGTGCGTGTGTCCGGCCGCCGCCCGCCGCCGCCGGCACGTTTGCCACAGTCGCTGTCGTCGCCGCCGGCGCCGCTAGCCGGCCGGGCGCAGCGCGGCCCCAGCTGGCCGGCCCAGGAAGCGGCGCTCCCCAACCCGTCCCGTCCGGCCTTCCGCCGCGCTGCCAAGCCAAACAGCCGGCGGTCGGTGCCGGCGCGCGCGCGCCCGCGCCCGCCCGGCTGCGGGAGACCGGTTTTTGCGGCCGTGCAGGGCTGGGGCCGAGAGGCGCGGGGCGACCAACGGCCGTGCCGCGTCGCGCCGCCGACTGCCAGCCATATTTGAAAACCTCCAGTGCACACTGGGACTGCCATGGGATGCCTTTTCGAACTGTCACAGTATTTTGATGCAGTGTACATGGATGAGCTATTTGGTGGCGCTTGGAATTGGTAATGTTGCCATCTGATTCCCCATGTGGTGGAAGCAGAACAAGTATGATCTCATGGCGAGGCTACCACATGGGCAGTTTCGTAAGGCGACAATTAAGCGCAAACTACTTTTGAATGTTACTGTGGAAGCGGAATTCCGACGTCTTGCCGGCTTACACGACTACGCACAGCACGGTGCCATCTGAAGATGAGGCAGGCTGGCTGCGCTGCACGAGGCTCATCAGTGATGGCGTTTATGTAATATACCTAAATATGCGCAGTACCACTCGACTACAAAGCAGTTTTGCCGTAATTTGACAATCATCTGATTTATGTGCACCGATGGAGGGTACGTTGTTCATTTCGGTTGCATCGCAAGGGTCGATACCACAACCATTGAATGGCTTTGCTTGTGGTAACGCGACGGGGAGTTAGCTGTAACTTGCCGGCTGGTAATCTGTACGGGGCATGTGGTAATGTCAGAATAACATGGTATCCGGGGCTGGTCTGGCGACACAAGGTTACGTTCCTCTCAGTGACCGAGGTCAGTTAGCCTGCACCGACGGGGTCGACGTCACTGCGGTCCGGCACACTGACGTCATTCAATGCGCACATTGATCGCCCGCGCTACCCCAAACACCCGGACTTCTGACCAAAGCTGACCGATTGAGCGCTTCCGTGGGCTCAGCCTTTATCCCATACTACGATGCAACCAAACACGATTTATGAGATGTCCGGCATCTTTCTTTTCACCCAGACCAGTTATTCGCCAAGTGGTCAGTTTATGATAGCCGTCCTTACTAACACATTCCTTCTTGTCTGTCACAACAAGGGAGTCATGGGCGTTGTACAGTGCGATTTGTCATTTGCTGTGTTGTTAAGTCTAGTCTTTTGTCACCTGCTTTGCGCACCCGCAAATGCTTATCCCGCCTGTTAACCTGGCCTTTCGGTTGGCAGGTATCCCAGAACGGTCTGGACATCATGGGCCTGCTGGTGGAGCGGATGAAGTCCGACTTCAGGCCGTACTTCAACGCCGTGCTTCCGGACGCCGTGGACCGGCTGGGTGAGTGACTCTGTCCTGGCTGGGCCGGGTGGCGGCGGCCCCGGGCTTGGAGCGGCGGTGGCCAGTCACGGACGTGACCTAGGCTTGTATCGGCACCTTGCGACGTCTCTTCACGAGGTAACAGTGCGTTCCGTCGCGGGGTGACGGCTCGTCTCGTCACGAGGTAACAGTGCGTTCCGTCGCGAGGTGACGGCTCGTCTCGTCACGAGGTGACAGTGCGTTCCGTCGCGAGGTGACGGCTCGTCTCGTCACGAGGTAACAGTGCGTTCCGTCGCGAGGTGACGGCTCGTCTCGTCACGAGGTGACAGTGCGTTTCGGTACGGCGTGACGGTACGTCTCGTCGCGAGGTGACGAATCGTCTCGTCACGGGGCGACGGTACGTCTCGTCACGGGGTGACGGCACGTCTCGTCACGAGGTGGCTAGATGTCGCCGACCGCGGCTGGTCACTTGGCTGACCCAAAACAAGGATACGCGGCGACGCGGGGCGGCGGCCAAACGCGCGCCGCCCCCTGGGGAGGGGAGGGACAACTGGGGCGCGTTACGCTGTCCTGAGAAGGAGAAGGAGGACGGCGATGCAGGCCTGTCGACTTCCTGTCTTGCGGCCAGTGCAGAATCTGCAAAGTGAGTCATGGGACCGCCACGCTGACTGGCATATGTGCTTCCTGTGTGTTCTAAAGATTTTAGTCCGTACCTTGTGAATGGATGTTGTTCTGGAATCAGAGTCCACGGGCCGCCCAGCCCTCTGATCTCATCGGACCTTATGCGCGATGGCTGCCACTGGTGGCGGGCCAACCCAGTTAGGGCAATAGCGAATGTCTAAAGCGATTCGAACTCGCCCTGCCACGGATGGGTCAATCCAAGGACAGGTGTCCTAGCCAACTGAGCTACCGGTCTGTTTATTTGTGTCTTCGCTTTGAGTCATGATTTAGCATGAGTGCCGTGTGATGGAATACCAGCGTGTCTGCGTCTGCCCTGCTCTCGTCTGCCGCCGGCCCCATGCGTCGTAAGTCGGACGTGTACCAGTCCCGCTGCCGCCGCCGCCGCGTCGCTCGGCTTGGCTTGGCTCGGCTCGGCGGGGCTCGGCTCGGCTCGGCTCGGCTCGGCTCGGCTCGGCTCGGCTCGGCTCGGCTCGGCTCGGCTCGGCTCGGCTCGGCTCGGCTCGGCTCGGCTCGGCTCGGCTCGGCTCGGCTCGGCTCGGCTCGGCTCGGCTCGGCTCGGCTCGGCTCGGCTCGACTCGGCTCGGCTCGGCTCGGCTCGGCTCGGCTCGGCTCGGCTCGCCGTCAACGGTGCGCGCCCGGGCTCGCCGGCCGGCCGCGCACTGCGGCGTATGGATCGCCGGAGCTCAGCGGCGGCCGGCGGCGGCCCGGTGGCCTGCATCGGCCCGTTGCCTTGACCCTACACTATGGTGACCTGCAGTGTATGGACGACCGGGGCGCCCCCCCCCCCCCGCAGTCGGCCCGTACCTCTGGCCCACTGAGCCGCTTTGGGACAACTCCGCGCTGAGCCGCTCTGGGGACAGCTCCGCGCTGAGCCGCTCTGGGTACAGCTCCGCGCGCTGTCCCTTCTCTCACGCCTGGCGTGTCGCCCCGCCGCAGGTGACGCCAAAGAGGGCGTGCGGGAGAAGGCGCAGATCCTGCTGATCAAGCTGATGCTGCACACGGTGACGCCACAGCTGATGTTCGAGCGGCTGACGACCGCCTTCTCCCACAAGAACGGCAAGGTGCGGGAGGAGCTGCTCATCTTGCTGCAGAACGCGCTGGCCGAGTAAGTGAGCCGGACGCAGAGCGGACGGCGGGGAGGGGAGGGGACAGAGCAGCGGCTCCCACAGAGTGTGACCTCTCACCAGACTGTCGTGGCCAGCGGCAGCTGTCGCCGCCGGCCAGCGGTGCTCTGCTGCGCGGCTGCATCGGCGGCCCGCAGCGCAGGACAGGCGCCGGCTGCTGGGATTTGCCCCGGTTACGAGCGGCAGTATCAGCTGGCGCGCGTGGGTCAGATGAGCTCGCCGTAATGACTGCCAAACCCGCAGTAAATGGCACGCGGCTCCCGCGACAGCTCACGTGCAGTTGACCGAAACTAACGAAGCAAAGATACCACTCCACAATCGATGCGTTCGCTAACGTTGTATGCCACCTCAACCAGCCTTTGTTTTGTGAATGAATGCAGTTACAATACCGGATATTTATGAAGTCAGTTAACGAGTGAGTGCCGTTGCCACCTTTTCGGTTCTTCGCTGCCAGGGCGAGAAAGCCTCATATCTCGTATCTTACCATCGCAGTTTCGAAACGAATTTTTGTTAAGGCCAATGCATTAGTATTCAGAGAGCTATTAAAAAGTAGGGATGCCATCTCGATACAAACCGATAATCGGCATGCGCATGCGCACATTGCATCCGAGTGCTGGCTGAGAACCCAGTGACGGCCCGTAATGACCGTGCAACGTCACACAGTCAGCCCGCGCCGTACCGGCTTTAGGCGTATGGGAGGAGTTGTACCTGCATGCGATACCACCCGGCGAAAGCAGTGCCCCGTCACCTGTCCTGAAGCCTCTGCGCTATGCATTTAGCGCTTGTTCTGGAGAGGCTGGCGAATGTGTCATAAGTTGTGAGTTGTCTTACAAAATGGCTATTAGTGACAATTAGTTTGGCCGAGTTACTCCAGCAGCAAGGATGGAACATATCTAGTGGAGGTCGGAAAGCGGAAACTCCTGCACTTTTCTGTGTTATGATTGATCACGGTTGTCACGTTTCTGCATGTCATTTGCACACCTGTATCACGTGCCCTTTCCAAAGTGCCGGAGGGTGTAACCCCGGAGCCGCCACTTCGATCGCGATTGATTTTTCAGTGAACATAGACGGCCCTCGCCTGATGCAGCGATTGGCGTGAGAGACGAGTGGACAGGTACCGGTCGGCTTGCCGCTCTATCCCATGAAGCGCACTGGACCTAATCAAACCGGAGCTGGCCCACTTGCTCCGTCCAGCTCGGGGATTTTATGACCTGGCGTGATCTTAAACGGGCTAACCTGATCGGATGAGCTGACCTGACCTGACCTGACGTGACCTGACCTGACCTCTGATCTGACCCGATGTGTCTGTGTTCGCAGCCACGGCGCACAGGCGATCCAGCTGTCTCGTCTCATTCCGTCCATTGTGAAGCTGCTGGGCGATCCGACGGCTCCGGTGCGGGACACCGCCTTCAACACCCTGGTCGAGGTGTACAAACACGTCGGCGAGCGGGTCCGTCTCGATCTGCAGAAGAAGCACAACGTGCCGCCCGCCAAGTGAGTGCCGCCCCCTGCCATGCGGCGCTTCGGAGGCCGCGCTCGCTCGGCGCGCTGCGAACCCCGGCCGCCCGGTTAACTCTCGGGGGCGGAGGCGTCCGGGAGTCACGCTCCGGTCGTCCTCCCAGCTGCCGCTCCTGCGCGCTCATACGTCAGTCGCCGTCTAAATGGTGCTCCTTTTTAGCCGCGCCCGGGCGCCGCGGAAATCGCCTCGGGCGCGTCTGGGTCGGCTGCGGCCCCGACTGAAGCCGGCCGCCTTATCAGCTGGTACAGGCGGCGGCGACGCTGCGCCTGCCTGGTCCGCTGTCCGGGCGCTGTAGCGTGTGACGCCGGCGCGCAGACGGCGCCGCGTTAGTAGGCCGGGCAGCGCGCGGGGACGTGCGTGCGGCCCGCCGCCAGCCGGTCACCACCTGTGCGGCGTGCGTGCCGCCGGCCCGGCACACAGCTGGCGCCGGGCCGGCCGCCGCCGCCCGGCGCCGGCGGAGAGGGCGCGCGCCGTCCCAATAAGGGAGCTGAGGCCGCGCCCGTTATGTATCGGCAGGCGTGAGTCCGGCCGCCTGCCCATTCAAACGTCGACGGGACGTGTTCGCCGGTATGCTGATGCACGCTGCCGACACGTCACGGTGGGCTGGGCGCTCTTGCGCCGCTTGTGGTGAGGCAGTGGCTCGCACTGCTGTGTAATGGACGAGCCAATGTTCAACGGGCCATCTTCACATTAAGCTGGTATTCAGGGCGAAGGCCGTGTAAGGTCTCTGGGGCTGCTGCAAATAAAATAACATGCTCCTGCCCGCCCGCTCGCCAGCAGCGAGCAGCGCTGGAGTCGGACCGGTTGGGTTTGCTTCCCAGTCAACTGCCAAAAGCGCTGAGCTGGGGGAGGGGGCTGATGGCGGATGGGTGTCGCCGGCGGACTGAGGTGCCGTCTGGAGCCTCGTCCCGTGCGCGTCCGCTGCCGGTGCGGCCGAAGCAGTGGGGCGACGGGCCGGATCGGGTGGACTCGTGCCGCAGCCGCGCGCAGCTAGGACGCCGCCATTACCACCGCCATACTGGGCACGGCTGGACAGCTCGGTGGATGGTGCTACCGTCGCCGTTACCGCCCGACTGATGACGGGCCTGTTCGGCGGATGGGGTGTCGAAGTGATGTATGGTGCGCCACTGTACTGTCTGCAGGCCGAGGGATATGCTGCTGCGATGTGTTGCGGTGGGCGGGGAGGCTGAGGTCGGCTTTGGACGCGGGCGCGCCTCCCCAGTGACTGGCGCTCGTGTCCAAATGCAGTACAGTTTGTGCGCAGTCTCCGTGGGCGTGGATTGAAAGCATCAACACGATGCTCGTATTTGCCCTTGTTAGTAACGTTAATCGTCCGAACGTGTTCGTGCAGGCAGCACTTGTGACCTGCACCGGCTCACCGCCTGCCCAAGGCTGGTCTGGCGTACCGCAGATCTGTGAAGTCAGCCCCCGCCCCGCTGAACACGCCCACTGGTGATTCACCGCCACCGCGCCCACGCGGGGCCGCCCCTGTGTGGAGCGTCGCCGGCGCCGCCCGGTCCGCTAACCCGAGCCGTGTCTGTCGCAGGCTCGGCCCGCTGATGGCCACCTTCGACCAGGTGAAGGAGTCAGGCCAGATGATGCCGACGGCCGTGCTCTCGCTGGGACCGGCCGCCGACGGTGAGTCGAGAGTCGCGGGGCCGGCCGTCGTCGCCGCCGCTGCCGCCCGCTCACCCTTCCGAAGCACGCGCGGCGACCATGGCGGTGGCCGCTGCGTGTTGTAGATCCTATCGAGCGCGTGGGCTCAAGGCCCCGCAGAACCTGTCGTAATAACGCCTTGTTTGTGCACTTGGCGCTTCAAAGTGTCGTTGCCGGACCGTGTCTCGTCGTGTCTTAGCTCGGGCTCAGCGTGCGGCTGCCCAGCTCGCTCGCGTCTGGCGGCCAGATGCGCCACACCAGCCAGATGGATGCTGTCCCGACCTTGTCGGATCGGGCCGGCAGAGCGTGGGAGTCGGGCTGGGGTCGACGCGCAGCCATGTGCATGTGGACATCTGTCGGCGGTGCGAACGTTCCTAGTTTATGCCTGGGTCGCTAGGTGTCAGGATGACCTCGTCAGCCGTCGTGCCCGGCGGAGCCCCTCCCCTTTCCCTGCGGACCGCGCGCTACAAATGGAATTGGAGTGGCTGCGACGCGTGCGTTGCCATTTTCTCTTGCCAGCTGGTGGAATATTGATTCACCGACCGTCATCACGCTGGGCGGAGGGCAACGTACTTCCGCTATGGACCCGGGGGCAGTTGTGGACGCAGCGTACTATCATTGAACACGAAAGGCTGTTTTGTCGCTGCTCGTGGCTCAGTAATAGGTGGCGTCTGACGTTGCCCGTCATTGGGGTCTATTTTTTATGGGTGCTACGCGATCACAGGTTTGTAGTTTGTCTAAGGGAAATCGATGTGAAATGCGTGCGGCTTTAACCAATCACCGTGATGATGTATGTGTGCGTGGGGGGGGGGGGGGAGGGGGCGCTACTGGTGCGTACGGCACCAGTCCAGCCTCGATTCGGAGAGCGACCACCATTGAACCTATATTCCTATTCCTATTCCTAAGGAATAGGTAATAGGATAGCCGGCCGCGATCGCCTCGTCCTCGGCCTTGGAGGACGGCCTGGCGGGCAGACTGGTTCCCTGACGTATCGGTCGTTGGCCGCTCACCTGATCGGCGGAGGCACTGGCGCCTCACCAATGAGAGACTGCTTGCTCCGCACACGGCCTGATGTACACAGATTGTGGTGCTGATGCTCGAAATCGCGGAAGCCGATACCCGTTAAAAAGGGGGCTGGCTGGTCGGCCCGCACAGTCGCAATTCCAAACCCATATTTTCTAGTGCTATTTAAAGCGATTCCATGCCAGTTGGAGGCCGGTCGTCATCATCGGCATCGGCCGTGGTGCTGTCACAATCTGCGGTGGCGCCCGTGTGATGCTTCACACTAGCTGTCGGCAACATCAAACCATCGAATTTGGGGTGTCGGTAGTGTAGTGGTTAACGCGTCTGCGTTAACCACTGCGCGTCTGGGAAACCGGTGGTACGGGGTTTGATTCCTCGCGGTGCCCGTCCTTCCTGCCAGGGTGAGAGGCAGGCGACGCCATAAACCCTCAGCAGTTGAGTGCGTCGTAAAGCCCCAATGACACACACACACACACACGCACACACACACACACACACACACACACACACACACACACACACACACACACACACACACACGCGCGCGCGCGCGCGCACGCACGCACGCACGCACGCACGCACACGCACACGCACACGCACACGCACACGCACGCAAGCCATCGAACTGGCCCGTGAGATACTGAGGTAGTTCGAGCACGCAACGTTAGCAAGGTAGATGAGTGGCAGTAGTTCAGAAAAGCTGGAATGTGATCATTTAATGTTAGTGTGCTCGAAAGCGTGAACAACGATGCGACTCGATTAATTACATATGCATGATATGCCAAGCACTTAACCGAAGTGTGCTCCAGGCAGAAGCTGCATGCTAGTGAAAGCTGGGAAGCTCTGCCGTGCAGCCTTCATGGTATTCCGTGCTGCGCTCCCTTCCTGCACTCGTCCGCCCGCCTGCGACACACGGCCTTCCAAGCGCCTGTGGCGCCGAGCGCTGCGGGTAGACGGCAGTGTCATACGGTGGAGAGTGCCACCTTCTCATGATGTCACGCCATCGCCTCCCCCTTCCTGCCGTCCTCTTCCCTCCCCTCCTCCCCATTCCAGCCTCGTTCTGTGTGCACGGCCTCTGGAGACTGGGGCGCCACCAGTCAGCGGCCGCAGGGCGAGGGCGAGCCTGCCCCGCCCTGCCGGCGGCGCACCAGGACTCGAGCGCGGCGTGACTGCGCTGCCCGGAGCATGGCGCTGCGCCACCGGCTGCGGGCTGTGGCAGACGGCTGTGGATGGTGATCACGGTAGTGATCGCGGCGTCTCTTCGTTGTGCGCCCGTGGCGCCAGGGCTGTCCGTGGCCTGCTCGTGGCGCGAAAGCTGCGACTGGCCGCTGTGGAGCGCGCTCGGCGACAGTGGCGGCCGGGCGGGCGTGAGACGCCTGGCACGATGGCGGCCGGGACGGCGGTGCGTGGGAACGTCGGTCAGGTATGGAGGCGGCCGGTGGGTGCTGCGTGGCCGCTGGTCCGCCGGCGGGGTGTCCTGCCGCTGGATGGACGTGGCCAGCCAGCAGACCGTTGAGCCGTGCCGGTGGAATAGGCCCGTGTCAGCCGTCTCCGCGTGAGACAGCTCGCAAGCATCAGCCGTGAGAGCTGTTCACGTGCGGTGGTAGGCAGTGCGACCCTGTGTACGGGCTCGTTCTACGGACGGTTAGCCTGGACGCTGGGATGGCTGCCGCCGGCGGCGGGACGAGCCAGCCTTAGCGGGCAGCCGGACGGCTGGCGCCACCTGGGCTCGGCCCAGCCGTCAGCTGACTGCCGCCGGCCCGGTCCGGCCGGAAGCCGGCCGCTTCCGACCGGTGGGGAGGCTTTCAGCAGCTCGTGGTGCTCCCGCTATCCGGGGGTCGGGTGTTAAAGTCGCTCTGGTCGTGACACCGACCATCATGACCCGTTCGCGAGTGATCGGCGGCGGTGCATCCGCCGGCATGACGCGCACGTGGGGACCACCGGTGGAGCGGTGTGTGGTCGGCGAGGGAACACCTGGGGCCGGCCGGCGGGCGATCGCAGCCGCCCCGCCCCCTCGCCGGCTCTATTTCTGTGCACGTGTCGCACGCCGAGCCTCATCATGTCGCCCGGGCGTGTTGTGCGCCGGAGCGTGTAAAAATACCGCCAGCCCCTGGACGGCTAAACGGGCGTGGAGCAGCGGCGTGAGCTCTGGAGCCCCGGCTGCCGGCCGCCAGCGGCGGCGGCTCGGGCCGGAGGGCACCGCCGGGCACCCGCACAACGCGGCACGCGCATCGCAGCGTATGGTCACCCGGCTAACCTGACCTGACCTGACGCGGACCGACTAGAACTGACCTGGTCGCCGTCGTGGTATAAACCTGACCTGATCACTGACGTGGTCTTGACCCGAGCTGACTTAATCACCTCTGCAGCGCACGCAGCGCGCGCCGACATAGGCGGGTCGGACGTGGTATGCTTCAGCCGCCAGCGGCACGCCGTGTGTCTCACACCGGCCGTGTCAGCTGGGCCGATACTGTTTGTTCCACCCTCAACACGACTAGGGACTTATATGGAATTGAATTGAATATACATGGCAGTCGTTAAGAAAGGATATATAAGAACAGTAGAAATGTTTTTACTTCGACGAATCTATGACCAAGGTCCGTGACCGAAATTTCATTCAAAATACGTCTTTCGTAACGGCTATCGCCATATAATTGCTGTAAGTTCGTCTCAGTTGAATTAGATATGAGCACGCCTTACATTTTATAAGCCCTATCATTTTAAAGTTATTTCATGAAACTGTGGTTTTATATATTGGTTTTGGACTCCGCAATTACCTAGAATAGGTGTACTCGTGTGGTGATTCAAAGACCTCTCAAAAGCCACAGCAAGCAGCTTCGCCAACTGCGCGCAATGGCTGCGGCGTGGACAGATGTGCTACGAAGCGCAGATCATCGCGGTCCACAGTGACCGATTGAGAATCATTTGACCCACTAGTAAAAGAACAACGGGAGACACGTCCCCCAGATTTGTCAAAGCGGGCCTTCCTTTTCATCGGTGTTGGCCTTAAGATATTCTTTTGCACCTGTCCCCTAAAAACACGGTTTTTGCCCAGGTTTTCCCATCAGATCGCCATCACCCCTGGAGTATGTGGGAGGGACCACACCGATGATTTGGCCCATTGAGAGTTTATTACTGAAACGTCTGCAATCTAGCTGCCGTCCCTTCGGTCAAATGCATAGAATGCAAGGCGATCATTTGGCGTGTCACGACTCGAGAACCGCATGTGAAACGTTCACCACAGGCAATCGTCATGGCGTTATATGGCCCGATAAAAATGCACCGATGTTATCTGGCGAAGAGACGCCGATTCATCTTCCAAATTATAGTTGGCACCACTTTCGTGACTAGGTCAGCATCCATCCAGCAAGCTGGGGATGTCCGTACCCCTGGTGCCGCTCTGGTGTCGCTCTAGCAGTTCACTGAAGCGACAAAGCTTATGAGAATTGAAAGCGCCTTTTCGGCGCTTCATCGGGCCCTAAGCCGCAGGGCCTGAGCTGCAGAGGGCAGACTCGCCAGCCTTCGAGACGGCAGCGGAGGGCGTGAAGGCGCTGCTCGGCTCGGCGACCGAACGTCTGCGGTGTGAGGTTCAGTCATGCGCTTAGTGGCCGCCGTCGGGCGGGCGCTGAGCCGCGGCCGTGACGCCCGCCAGTATTCGGATTTGGTGTTGTCCTGCACAGCGAAGTGTTGCGTTTCCTGGTGCTGTCGTGCTGTGCCGGTTGGAGCTGGCGCCGTGGCCGCGCCGGTCTCCGGGCCGCGGGCTGGTCTGCGGTCGTGCCGACCTGTCGTGACCAGCGGTGCGGTATTGTCTGTACTGGTCCCGGCGGTCGGGCACTGGGGGCGCCGGGCCGAGGCCAATGGCGCTGTCGCACTCACGCCCTGGCGGTGTGCCCGCCCACCGGGATGGGAACTCGGCCGGCGGCGTGGCGCCGGGTAGTGACGCCGGCGGCTTGTCTCCGCCGCCAGCGGCAGCGCGACTGGCCCCGTGTGTGCGGGGCGCGCGCCCGTTTACACCACGTGGCCGGGAGCCGGCCTGGCGCTGACCAGGCGTCGGGTGATGCTACCAATGCCAACGGCTTCGGGCGGTCGGATGCCGCCCGCCAGCGACAGCGACGCCGTGGCCGGGGCGCGCCCGGCCGGACCTTTCGCGTCGCCTCCAGCCGCGCTGTCGGCCTGGGTCGACGCTCGGCCGCGCGGCGCTCAGTCGGTCGGGGTGCGGCACGGCGCGCGGACCTGGAGCGACGAGTGGACGCGACGCGGTTCGAGGCCAAGGCCTCGTGTGTGACGCGATGCCGGCGTTCCCGGCCGATGACACCAAGAGCGGCGACGAGGGCGTGGTGCTGGACGAGTCGGCCGACGCCGAGGAGCCGACCGGGAAGGCGACCGGCCGGCAGCGCAGCCTCAGTCGTGAGGCGCGCGACCATCGCGGCCCCAGCGCGCTGTGGGACGACGGCCAGGAGTGGATCCTCATTTTTGATCGGCTGCTACAGAGCCCGGCCCGCAGCGGCCGCGAGTGCGCCTGTCGGCCGCGCGAGCAGCACCGTGAGTTGGAGCCGGGCAGGCCAAACGCTGGCGGCCGGTGTTGACCGCGCCTGGCTGGCGCCGTCGTGCTGCCGGCCCGGTCTTCGACACCAATACTCGCACTGGCTGCTGACTCGCTCTGTGCACACTAACACTTCCTGACGTCAGGGACGTGACCCGACCTGGCCTGACCTGACGTAACGGAGTCCCCTGCCGTAGCTCTCACTTCCTTGTCGCTACCGACGTATGAGCGCCGCCGGTGGCTAGGCAGACAGCTGCTGCCACGGCCGTGATGAACGCGAGCCGACCTGACCTGGCCGGCGGCGTCGGCCGGCGTGACCGTCCGTCAGCTGGCGTAGCCGTCTGTCATAGCCGTCACTTCAGACACGCCCAGCCCGCAGCTGGAGCCGAACGGTCCCGATGTGGCTGGCGACAGATGCGTCGTGCTGTACTGTTTGACAGCCGAAGTCGGCTATCACGATCGGCCCGGCACGGCCGTTCCACTACGTGCCGTCTGTTTCGAGCGGGCCGTTCGAGAACCGGGAACGGAGCCTTGAGCCAACCTGTCGCTTGCGACCCCGGCTGCCGGGCGGCCTGCGCGGTCAGCGAGCAGCGTGTTTGTGGAGTCGTCGGCTCCCGGACGGTGTGCATCGCTGGACGGTGGTCGCTGGCAAGCCCCAGGGGGCCCGCTGGCGCCGACCGGTCCGGGTGTATGCCCCCCCCCCCCCCGTGCGCTGTGACAGGTGACTGGTCCGGGTGTGTCGCCCCCATGCTCGGTGACAGGTGACCGGTCTGCGTCATGAGCCGTGTTTACGTGTTAGTCACCTCTGTGCACGGGTGGCGCGTGACCCCTGTATGCGCCATGGCTGCAGAAGCCTCGATTGTACGCTGCGGCGAGGCCGGTCGCCTGGGTTACTGGTCCGACACGGTGTTTTGATACCTCCGGTGTGCGGGACGGACAGGTAACGACTCAGTCAATTCATGAGCTGGTCAGCGGGATGCCGGTGTGTCCCCCACCCCCCGGCCCGCTGTCACTGGAATGCATGGTTGAGAGGCAGCGTGGTCTATTTTACTCGGCCGCGCGGGCCGTGGCCCGAGTTGTCACAGGACGCCAAGGCGGCGGTATGAGCCTTGAGCGCCGGCGACGCGGCTGTTCCCGGAGCCTTGCCGCGGCCCCTTTAATACTACGCACCGAGGCCCGGCGGCAGGGCAGGCGGCCGTCGCCTGGCGCTGCTGCCCCGCGGACGAGCTGTGTGCCCCAGCCGCGCACGTTCCTGTCTATCTGAGGTGCGTCTCAGCGGCGGCTTGTGAGCAGTGGGCGCAGGGAGGCGCGTGCGGCGGTGGCGGCGCGGCGTGTAGGCTGACGTCGGCACGGCAACGCCGTCGGCCGCTCTGGGCGGCGGCATGCGCCCGCTCTGGTTTTTTTTTTTTTGTCTCGGCGGTGGCGTGGACGGTGCTCCGGTGACGCAGCGGCTCTCACCGCGCTCCCATCAGGGGTGACGGTGTCGTCTGCCGAGGTCGTCTGTCACGCCGTTCCGGCGCGGCTCTCTCGCCGTTGAGCGGCGTGTCAGCGCTCCCGCCGCGCGGCCGGGTCCGGTGGCTCCGCTCGTCGGGCTGGGGTCGGGCCCTGACCGGTGATCTATGACCGCCTGCAAGTAACACCAGCCATCCGTCAGCCCAACTGACGCGGCCGGCAAATATGGCGCGACTTGATGGCGCTCCACGTCTGTAGCCGGTGCCCCATTGCCGACCGCGGGGTCGGTGTCGGGCGACCGTCCTTCCCCATATCTGGGGCACGTCGGGGGCCCCATATCTGGCACCCGACGTGCCCCACTTCTACTGATGGCCGCCAGCGACGACGTCGTCTGCGATGCGTGCTTTGGTTTGATCTGTGCAGATCTGCGCGGCCGGCTCTGACCGGCGGCCGGCTGAACGGCGTGCCCTATGGCGCCTTTCGCGGCGCACTCGTAGTTCAGCGGCGTGGAACTGCTACCGAGCATCCGTCGGTGCAACGACGACCGCCCGTCTCATACATCGTACGCGCCGGCGCACGTGGCGCACGTGACGTGCAGGACCATTGTGCGACACCCGCCCGCTGTCATCTGCTGTCAATGGCGTGATGGGGACGTGCCACGGTCCGGCCGACGTGTGAGCACGGCATGGCGCGTGAAGAGGGCGCCATTCGTCGCGGCTGGCGCCGTCTGCAGCCAGGACGGCCGCCGCCGCCGCCGCCGCCGCCGCCGACGACGACTCATGCATGTACCCGGTGGCCGTCCGATGTCTGGTGGGCGTGCGATGGCTGGGTGGGCGCCTGGTCGTGTTGGGGGGGGGGGGGGGGACACGCCCTCAGCTTCGCCGCGACGCTGGGGACACGCCCTCAGCTTCGCCGCGACGGTGGCGATACGCGGTCGTTAGCGCCTGTGGCAATGCGCGGTCATGGCCGCCCGCCGGGTCAATACTGTTGTATCGCCAAAAATGGCGCAGGATAACCCACGGGGTCACTTATCATCAACATAGTTTGGAACGCGACAAGTAGGCTCGCTCTGCTAGCCAGGTGATGTCCACTAAGCATTACCACATTCACTAGTCTTCCGGATCTTGCTGCCAAAGTTACACTCTACGCCATTACAACAAATCAAAAATGTTCGGAAGGGCTTCATGTCGCCAGATCGGTCACCTTTTGGCGAAATGGGCCGAATGATTTTGCTTTCAGAAAGCTTGGATGGGCGGAAACCCAACACCATTCATAGGTTGTGATAAGATTATCATCACGTGTATCCTGCTCATTTGTCACGTTTAAGCAAGGTAACGTTGCATTGTGTGGCTCCTTGGTCCCGTGCATGGCAGGGTAGTATTTCTTTATCCGTTTTACTTGGTCCGTGCCAGGTAAGATAAGCGCAGGTGAGCGTATGCACACATATAACCGCGATCAGTCACCACGGGTGCGGTTTCTCAGTTCAGTTTGGGACGCTCCATCCTCCCAGCATGGGCCAAATTTGGGGGGAAACCCGTTTTGGGCGTGTTTGGTTAGGTCTAGCTATTTTCTACTTCAGCCCGCAGCTTCTTTTGCGAAACTACGCCCCTGCAAGTGGCACACCAACATTAAACATAAACGCGCGCGTATATCGTGTGGAATTAGTTTGGAGACGAGAAGAGAATCTAGCGAAGATCATCACGACTGAATGCATACCGGAAGCCCGTATTTTTCCACATTTTCCGGTGTACTCCCTGGCGTCATGGAAAAGCTGCTGAACAGCATTCACTGTCACTGACGTGGTGCATCCGCAGACTTGGATCTCGGTTTGGGCGCGCGTGCGATCTTACAGGAGGTGGCATGTTGACCAGTCTAGAGGCAGCCACCCCGGTAGTGGGACGAGTGGCCCTGCTGGGGCGCCTCAGGCTGGCGCGCTGGGCCTCAGTCCGGCCGCCCCGGCAGTGGGCGTGTGGTTCTGCCGGGGCACCTCAGGCTGGCGGGCGGTGCCTCGTTCCGGCGTGCTGTCACGTGCAGGCTGCGCCGCCGCCATCCGTGTCCTGCGGACCCGGCCCGAGCCGAGTCGGGTCACCGGCCTGGCCGTGATGCGTCGGCCGGCGGCCGAATGATCGGGGATGGGATGTCAACAGTGCTTTCCACACGGTGTCACTGGATCAGATTTAGACTGAGTGGTGCTGCGGCCAGTGGTAATTGAGCGGCGGACGTGCTGGCTGGTTGGGGTTGACACGCGCGGCGTGACCTTCTGCCGTGCAGTGATGTGGAACATGACGCCTCTCCGCCGGCGTATGCAGCACTGGCGTGCCGAGCACCGCGATCTGCCAGCCTTGGACCATATGCTTAGTTTGCGTGCGGCTGTGCCTTTGGTTGAAGGGACGAAGGGAATGGAGTAAGGCGGGGTTCCCCGTGCTGCATTTACCTTAGCGGGTGAAAATTGCGGGTTTTGAGTAAACTCCTGGTAAAAATGGGTCGAAACGGTCGTGGGAGAGTCATTATTTGCTTCATAGGAGTTTCTGCTGCCTGCATGCATGCATCCGTGAGGCAATGACATGTATGAGGCTCTAAATGGCGTTGGTACTAGTACCCACGTTCAGCCGTGGCGTGCAACGGAGGCAGACTTACTTGGCCTTCCCGCACAGGTGTCGTGCGCACTCACAAAACACACCCGACGTTCAATTATCCGAGTGGTGGTGCGCGCTCACGCTCACATTTGTGGATTGCATTATGGCGCACGGCTGGTGCGCCGGCTCCGTGCTCGAGTTCTCGAGCACGGCGGCAGTGCCCCACATCCCCGGCCTGCGTGGCGGGGCACGGACCCACTCGCCGACTGCGTGTGTTGTCTGCAGTCGAGCTGCTGTAGGATACTGGCCGGAGCTAACGAGGCAGAGGGAGAGAGAGCACAGCGACTTCTGGGAGGCCGGCAGCCGGGGCACTAACTACTCTGTAGATGTGCTGTTCACGGTGGTCGCCTCCCTGACCTCTCGGACGTGTGACGTTACAGCAAACCATGACATGCAAACGGCAATATGCGGCAATATTGGGCGCGTAAAAAGGGATTGTGCCGAGACCCGAGTTAGCCCCAGTGAGCTGGCGAACCGTCTCCCCGTAACCTGAGCCCGGGGCCGGCCTGTCTTGGCCGCTGCACACACGAGCCGAGCAGGGAGCTCGGCCCGGCCCAAGCGTGGGAGAGGAGCGCGTGGCGCGCCAGCGGCTCCACGCGCGCCCGTCTGGCTGCCAGCCGGCCGGCGGGCACGCCGCGCCTCGTCGCTCCCGCCCGGCGCTCAAGGCGGCTCGGCCGGCACACGACACTAGGGCATGGAGGCAACGACACCAGAGAGTCGGAAATCGCTGCTGAAACCCTCCCAATCACTTGCTGGAAAGCTCCGCCCTGACTTGAGCACATCATCCAAGGAATGGTACCTAGGAACCAAACACGATAGCGTTAACACGCGCACTTGAAGGTCTCTGAAAATCTTTTCGTTCTTGAATTTGGCTTATTCCATCACACCACCAAGATCCCAGAAATGATGGAAATTCTTAAGTTGGGATGGAATTCACATTTTAAAATTTGGTGATCCCAGGTCATTGTTTTGTCGGCCAAATCAAGTCAGATGTGTTCAAAATTTTGGTCAAGGCTCTAAAGGCCTCACTTGAGGGGGACCAACGTAGGTTATTCAGTATCTAAATGATTGATAGGTCACCACTGAAGCCACAGCACATTAGCGTTGGTTCGGGTTATTCAGTATCTAAATGATTGATAGGTCACCACTGAAGCCACAGCACATTAGCGTTGGTTCGGGCTATGCTGTATTACTGGTTTCGCCCACATTGCCATCGATTTCGCCCTGCCTTTGTCGTCCGGGCCCGCATGTTTGTAGGCCTCGATAGTTTCCCTAGCTTTTTACTGTTTTTTAAACGATACGCTGGTATGACATTTGAGGGCAACCGAAAATAATCTAATCCGCCTTTTTATTGACGTCTACTAGTCAAGATATATTTATGAATAGTCAAGCCAGCAAAAGATAAGACGGAATTGATCGGACTGAATGTCCTCAAAGCTCGAGGCATGGGACCGTGTTCTCTTCTGTCGGTTGCGGCCAGAGGAGCGTTGCATCATTTGTTGGCTGGGTGTGGGGAGCTGTTTGTGAGCGGAGCTCTGTCGCGTGCCCGCGCCCACTCGGTCAGCGCCCAGTTGGCGCTAATTATACATCTGGCCGCCGGAGATGGATATCGGACCGCGTCTTCGACCGGCTGCCGCCGCCGGCCCACCGACCGGCCGGCCGTGGCCCGGCCCGGGACGGGGCTGGCGGTGGCTGGCACGGGATGATCCCGACCCCGGTGACTGGCCCCCTCGCCTCATCCGGCATGTGACCTTCCGTCGTCTGCCCCGCAGGTGCCAAGAGAGACGGCGACGACGATGAGGTGGACAGAATGGCGGTAAGTTGCGCCGCCGCTCTGCTCCCACTGGCCGATCCTGCCCAGCTCCCGCAGGCTCTGCATGGGTGCCTTAGTCGAGTCCGCTCATTACCATGTAAATGCGCGCCGGGTTTGGTGGGCCGGCCGCGCCCGATTTGGTCGCTGGCCGCAGGTGATCAAGACTGGCGGCCGCTCCCCTGTGCCTGCCGGTGACAGGGGCTGTCCTGTGGTCAGTGTCCATTGCGGGCGCGCTGACAGCTGTGGCTGGCCGATAGCGGATGGGACGCCGGGACGCTGTGGAGGACGCCGTCTAGCTGCATATAAATACTTGCTGTAGCGACCCAGGAGCGCTGTTGGATGGACTGGCACCGAAGCTGGTTGTCTTGAGCAGTCCTGGCTGCCCCCCGGCAGTGGTGGTACAGTTCGCCTGTCTCCTGATGCTGGCGCCACCGAGCGCAGTGGAACGACATGACACAACGCAACCATTACGGCCGGAGCACGGACGGACGCGGAGCGGAGCACGGACGCGGGCGGCCATGCTTTGAGTCTGTCTGTCCTTGCTCCCCGTGTCCTCGTGCTGTGATGGGCGACGGCGCGGACGGAGCCGAGCGCCGCTGGAGTGGCGCCGCTGCGTTCCTGCAGGCTAGGCATGTTTCACGCCGCTGCGTGCCGCCGTCGCTCCGGCGTTTGACGCTGTCGAGCCGGTGGGTCCGGGTGGCCGGTGGGCGTCGGGCCGTCTCCTTGCCTTAGTAGCCGGACGGCCCGACGCGACCGCGCCGGTCGTGCCGTGCCGTTAAGCCACCGCGGGCTTGTTTGCAATCGGCTGGCGTCGGGGCGTTTGGTCTGCCTGAGCTCGGCGTGCGGCCTGGCCGCGGCCCCGGGCCGATTGTGTAGCCGTCCTTGACCGGTGGCCTGGTCAGCGGGTCTGGTCTGGTGGCCTGGTCAGCGGGTCCGGCGCTCCGTCGGCGCCGGGACCACCCCGGCGGGGCGACCGGTCGACCTCCTCACGGGCACGCTGTGCTCTGTTCCCTTTCATGCTTGCTAGAATAGCATACCTACTAGAGATAATTCATTGTCCCCCTGGTAAGTTAATGTTCTAGGATATGCATGGGAGCCCCCGCGTGCTGCAGAAGTGTGACTGGTCCAGCGCTGTGTCGCCGTCACTGCTGCCTCCGGTTGGCGTGTATCTGTCGTAAACGCTCGCCAGGCCGACGCTGAGCAGCAGCGACTGCGGGTCTGAGGAGCTCCGTACCGGCTGGGCGCGCCCGGGTCGTCGCCGGCGGTCGCTGGTGCCCAGGCACCGTTGCTGGCCGCTGCGTCTCACTGGTGACCTCTCGGCGGGCCGGGCCCGGCCGCCTCGGCCCGCTGTTGTGTGGCCGGCTGTTTGTTTGCGTGTGGAGGCGTGCGTGTGTGCGCCGGCGGTGAGGGAGGTACTTCATGTCCGGCGTGCAGCTGGAGAAAGTGGTCAGCGCACCGCCCTCGTCCCTTCTCTCTCACCGTGATGCGAACACGCTCGTGAGTTTGTCACGCTGTGTGCGCCTTCTCCTTTTCTTCGCTGCTGTTGTGCGTCTGGGCGTGCATCTCCATGTCCGCGACTTTCTTTGGCAATCCTCTCTGTCTTTGTCTCTTTGCTCCGTTCCTGTTGTCCATTCCACTCGCTAGTCAGCAGATCTGTCGGGCTCCGCTGTCGCACATTCTATGCGTTCTCGGCCACGTGTTTTCCAACGCTCCCACACAGTCAGGGTCGAGGCGACTGGCGCTGGAGCGACGTGACACGGCCCTCGGTTGACACTGCCACCATCTGACAGCCTGCGCTTGGCCCGTTACCACCGCTCGGAGCCGCCACCTGAGCTGGCGCAGCCGATGACGCGGCCTCCAATCGAGCTGTGCCCACGCGGTTTGAAGGGCTCGTTGTTTGTCGCACCCGTGGCGTTCCGCAGCTGACGCGGCCTCCAAGCGAGCTGTGCCCACGCGGTTTGAATGGTTCGTTGTTTGCCGCACCCGTGGCGTTCCGCAGCTGATGACGCGGCGTCCAAGCGGGCTGTGCCCACGCGGTTTGAAGGGCCCGCTGTTTGCCGCACCCGTGGCGTTCCGCAGCTGATGACGCGGCGTCCAAGCGGGCTGTGCCCACGCGGTTTGAAGGGCCCGTTGTTTGCCGCACCCGTGGCGTTCCGCAGCTGATGACGCGGCGTCCAAGCGGGCTGTGCCCACGCGGTTTGAAGGGCCCGTTGTTTGCCGCACCCGTGGCGTTCGGACAGTGTCGACCGATTCGCCAGAACAATGCATTGCCTCCACTTTAACATGGCGGGTCGTTCGATGTTGTCTTCGAATCGCTGTAAGAATATTTGATCAGGATTGGATGCAGCGTGTGCGAGTGCATTTATATATTTCGCGAAACGGATATTGTACAGACGCGGTGTCCGTCGGATCATGCCATGTGGTGGGCACTGGTTTTTCCTAGACGGTGTTGGAATATGAGTTGTGCGGGATGTTCGGTTCGTCCTCTGAATGAGCTCCGTTCGATTGTGTGAGCACTGTACGGACAAAGCCGTGCGGTTGAGAGTGCAAGGTCATGCAGGTGGTGTTTCACTGTTGCCGATTGCAATCGTCGATAACCCGTGCATCAGTTGACGCTGTAAACTAATGCCCGCCTCGTGCACGACCGGCGCTTGTGTGCCGCCGCGCCGTGACCCGACCTGATCGGCCGTGTGACTGGGCCGGACTTCTCTCTGTCCGCAGACCAAGTCGGTGGCGCCGCGGACGTCCAGCGCGCCGCCCAGCCGCCGCGCCCCCCAGAAAGCGGCCGGAGCCAACGGCACGCTGCCCGGCGGCGGTACCAGTGAGTGAGAACCGTCCCGGCCCGGCCCGGCCCGGCATCAGCACAGCTCGGCCACGTGTGCGCGATGGACGGGGTCTGCTCTCGCCTGCTGTGAGGGGGGACGCCACCCGCAGACCACTGCGCCATCTGCGACTCCGCTGGGTCGTCTGACGTGTCCGCCTTCGCTGTAACATGCATGCCGCTGCTGGTCTACTACTCTGCGGAGTCACTCACTGTCTCGGCTGCTGCTAGCATGCTTCGCTTGTTCTCTACTGCGCTGTTAAGTGTCAGCTGCAGATGTCTGTCGGCTTTACTTTCCTTCTGTTCGTACGGTGACTGAATGACCGCGGCCGTCTCGTTGCCACCGCAGGCTGCCACACATTCGCGGCAGCTCAGTCGGCCCAGGCTGTTGTCGTCTCTGCCGCGCTTTGTAGCGTATTTCAGAGGCGGCGGCCGCAACGCTGGCGCTGGCGCTTGACCTTACTCCGCCGTTCACCTCTCGCCACCCGTATTTTTCGTTCACCTCTCGCCACCTGTATTCTGCATTGCTGCCGCAATGTGGCCGTGCAGGCGGCAGCGTCGGAGCGCGCGCCGGGCCGCGGCCGGCGGAGGTGCAGCCCCTTCTGCCTCGCCGCCGTGTCGGGACAGCGGCCGGACGCACGGCGGCCGGGCCCCGGTGTGGACGGCGGAGCACGCCAGAACGTGTCGAAGTCAGTGCAAAACTCGCGCATCGCCACGGACACGTCTGGCATGTGGTGTATTGGTAGAGAGGTGACCCTGCTCTAGCTGTCTGGCTGACTTCTTTGCTGTGACTTTAGTTTTCTGTGGAGTAGGATATGAGGCACGGGAAGAAAAAGCGGGCGAATCTTCGGCATTCTTCGTCGTGTTTGGAAGAGACGAGACAAAAGCAAACGGAAAAAGAAGAAAGTGACCAAAATGTTCACGATTACCGCGGGTGTTGGACTGGCAGCTTCACGCGTATGCCAGTTTGTCGCGGGTGTTATTAAGCTGTCCTGCGGTTGATCGCAGTTCAACGCGCACTGGCCCGAAAGGTGTTGGCACATTGGCTCGTTTCCCTGCCTTCTCTCCCATCTCTGTATGCATTCAACGCACCGCGTATCAGCAGCAGCCTCATCCTACAACACTGCAATCAACAACAGGCCTGTGGAGCACTTTGCTAGCTTTTCTGTGTCACCTTTGCGGTTTAAAGTCTTTCTAAGATGCTGTTCGTAAGATTATTCGTCTCAAGTTGAGTCTTTTTTTCAAGATTGCCTGAGACCGGCGATATAAATAGTTGGCGAGAGGTGTACGGCCGGGCTCTGACCACCTGAGCCGGCTGCAGCGCGGCGCGGCGCGCTGCGGTCTGCCGTCGCGCCCGTGAGACGCAGCGGCCCGCTCGACAGTGGCGGCGCGGTCCAGTGTCGTGATCCAACAGTGGCGGCGCGGTCCAGTGGCGTGATCCAACAGTGGCGGCGCGGTCCAGTGTCGTGATCCAACAGTGGCGGCGCGGTCCAGTGTCGTGATCCGACAATGGCGGCGCGGTCCAATGTCGTGATCCGACAGTGGCGGCGCGGTCCAGTGTCGTGATCCAACAGTGGCGGCGCGGTCCGGTGTCGTGATCCGACAGTGGCGGCGCGATCCAGCGTCGTGATCCAACAGTGGCGGCGCGGTCCAGTGTCGTGATACGACGCGCGGAAAGCGGGCCGCCGTCGGAACCGGGCGTGCCGAGGCCGACTGCTGGCTGCTGCACGCGCGCGGGGAGGGCGGAGCGCGCGGCGACCGGCTCCGTCACAGGCACCTGGCCGATGCAGGAGATGCCTCGGGACGCGGTCTCTCGGCGCGAGCGGCTGGCGCCCGCCTGGCCGGCCCTCAGAGGACCAGCCGCCGGGTCAGGCGGCGTCGGGCGGCGGCCGTCGTCCGCTGCAGATCCGCGCCAGATAAACGTCGGCCATCAGTGGTAACAAAGGCGGCTGGGGTGCGCGACCGGAGCCCAGTTAGTTTTTGCACGCACGCAGGGAGGAACAGGCGTGCGGTGGCGCCTGGCCGGCCGGCTGGCCGCGCCAGGTGAAGGGCTTCCGGGTCCTTCAGAGCTGCTGTCTCCAGTGGGGCATATACGACGGCGCCGCAGTCGGTCGCCGTACGGACGCCCCGGGATCGAGCGCCAGTTGGTCTCAGTACGCGCTCGTAAAGCCCCAAAACGCCATTGTCCGGCCGGGGCGTAGTTTGTTGGTGTGTAGAGGTCCGATTGTCCCTTATGTGAAGGCCCATCCGTTGGCTGCCTGAAGGGATAGTCGGTCGCCAGCTGGTGGCTTAGAAGCTTTCTGTACGAAAACCTATGCCATATTGTTTTTGCCAAATGGCGGCCTAGTCGGCGCGCCGGTGGGTCCGCATCTTGACAGACAGTCTCATCAGGGCTAGGGATCAACCATAGGACGGTGAGCCACCAGAGCGAGCTGCTTCACGCTGCCCCAGCTGGTGGCTGCCGTGGTGGTTTGGGCGGCCGTGTCGCTGGCTGGCGGCCCAGACGGCGGGGTGGCGGTGCGGCTGGCTGGCCAGGCCCGGCGTGGCGATGGGCCATCGGTCGGGGGCACGGCCAGCCGCTGCCGTCGCCGACCGGCACCGACCACCAAACTGGCGCTGGTGCGGACGTGCCCGGACGGCGGTGCCTGTGGCCAGGCCCGTTAGCCATCACCCAGTCACATGCTAGTCCTATTAGCGGTCGTCCACAAACCTTGGCAAACTACCACAAACTGCGGGTGCCCATCTTTGTCCCTTTTTCGACTCCCCATCCGGTTGTCCAATGATTACCCGGGGCGGAAAGGTTTCAGCATGATTTGTAACCACACCCGAACCTAGTGTAGCGCTGTCCATCGCTGTTACGCTGTTCGTCGCTTTGTTGCGCCTCGTTGGTGCTCCATCGAACCCCGTCGGCACTCCTTGCGTGTCGACTATTGACGGACGTGCGGTTCGCTGCCGCTGATGGGTGGTCCGCCCGCGCCGCAGAATAGGCCGCCGCTCTGCATGTGAGCGGGACTGCCGGTGTGCCCGTGCTTTGCCGCCAGCTGCTCCCGATGGCGTACTGGTACCGCAAAGTGGTGGCTAGTACAGCCTAGTTATGGTGTTTGCTCGCTGCTTGCACACCACGTGCGCTCTTTGAACACTTGACATGCGGAGATAAAGCCTCGCCATGCGAGTCCGCTCGCTTCGATGGCTTTTACTCTAGCGCCACACGAGATGGAGTGGATTCCGCCCGCTTCCATGGCAGCTTGGAGATCCATTGGCTGTGTTTACGTTTTACCCGGCGTTTCGCCATCTCGTTTTGCTGAACGTTTGATGTCCAGGACACTGCTGGTTTTCTCGGGTGAATGGACTCCTTTCTTCTGTCACTGGCACCAAATCATCGTTATTTGCGTGCTTCTGGAGCCACTACGCACGTTCACGTAGTTGGGCCTTGGTCATATCCTGCTTCGAGGTAACTATGGGATCCTATATGTGTATTTGCACAGTGCAAATACTTAAAAGACCGCTTACAGGTACACAGTGGAATCTCCCCTCGCTTTATTTTTAGTGCATAGTTTGTGGAATGCGTGCGTGTGAAGCACGCATAACGGACAATGCCGAGTTACTAGTGCAGCATCCTGGCTTTGGCTCAATTTATACATGACCTGGTGTTATCCAGGATTGGAATTTGTTTCAGAATGTGGAGAAAAAAACGCGTGTGTCAAAATTTCGACTTGGCACCTGTGTTCCGAAATTTTGGCGAGAAATGGTGGCGGCTTTGCTCCTGTAGCGCGAGCAGTAGCTGTGAGCCGACCTGTGCTCAAGCCCTCAGCTCCGAGGCTTGCCCCGGGATAGGCCCGAGAACCCGTTCTAGGTTCCGGTTCACTGCACAGCTGGCGCGGCACCAGTGGTCACTTGACTTGCGCCTGGTGCGCCCGCGAGGCCGGCCGTCCCCAGGGTGGGGCCTTGTCCCGCCAATTTAGCACACTGTCAACGCCTGCAGGCTGGACTATTCGTCTGGTGGGTAATGCTTGGAAAAGTCTGGGAGAGCGCTTCAGCTACAATACAACGGCCATGGCGGGCCCGTACTCAAACTTAGTGTATGTAAATTGCTCCATCAGCTCTCAGAGATTATACTTACTTATACTGCTCAATAGCTCGTATTCTGGGGCATACTGTGTGTGTGTGTGTGTTTGTGTGTGTGTGTGTGTGTGTGTGTGCGTGTG
Organism: Pollicipes pollicipes; assembly: GCF_011947565.3. NCBI lineage: Eukaryota > Metazoa > Arthropoda > Thecostraca > Pollicipedomorpha > Pollicipedidae > Pollicipes > Pollicipes pollicipes. Next base: position 7,719,781 of record NW_023597054.1, read on the forward strand.
CGTGTGCGTGTGCGTGTGCGCGCGCGTGCGCGTGCGTGCGTGCGTGCGTGCGTGCGTGCGTGCGTGCGTGCGTGTGTGTGTATGTGTGTGTGTGTGTGTGTGTGTGTGTGTGTGTGTGTGCGTGTGTGTTTTGCCTATGTCGCAGATGGCCCACCCGTCCGTCGTTCACGCTGCTTGGTTCTAACCGTGCCGCCGGCTTCGCTGGGTAGCTCGCAGCCTCCGCCGCGCGCGTGTGGCCGGCGGCGATGGAAGGCAGCCCGCTGCCGCCGGCCTGTGTCTCCGCATGGCGCCGCCGGTACCGCTAACGGCCCCACTAACCCCCCTCCCCCTCTCCCTTGTCGCCGGGCGTGCAGATTCGCGGGTGCGAAGGGTGCCGTTGCTTGTCTCCGGAAAGTCGACCACCTCAGCTGCGCCCGCCACAGGTACGCGTGTCTTCAGGGCCCCTGGCCTCAGCTACGCCCGCCACAGGTACCGATGTCCCTAGTGCCCCCACCACCAGCCCCAGCTGCGTCTGCCACACGCACGGACGTCTGGAGTGCGGAGTTACAGGTGATATCGAGATATGGACGTTTTAAGTACGTCTCGGACGTATTGGCCGCATGTCTTCAGTACCCCCACCTCCTCCCAGCGGTGCCCGCTGCAAGCATGATCATCTGTGGTAGGTCCAGCGCGGCTATGTCAGGTGCACACGTCTGAAGCGCAACTGAGCTGCGTCCGCCACAGATGTGGACGTCTGGAGCGCCTGTCCCATCCCTGGTTATGTGGATGTCTTCAGTGCTGCCAGCCGTGTCCGCCCCAGTTGTGTGAGTCTGCAGCACGCTCAGCCGTGTCTGCCCCAGCCGTGGCCGACGGTGTGGCGAGCTGTTTGGACGGCTGGGCCCGTTTTCAGCGGCCGGCGCGATCGACGAGGCCATGTTCATCTCGGCGTTCGAGGACGTGCCCAAGGTGCAGATCTTCTCGCCCAAGGACCTGGAGGAGAACATGATCAAGATCCGGGACACGGTGAACCAGCCGTCCAATGCCTGGGACAAGCGCATCGAGGCCGTGAGTGGGGGCCTCCGCAGACCCTCGCGTCAGCTGGCGCACCGGGGCGGGACGGGGGGCTGCAAGGACACAGGTCCATCTCAAACATCGCTTTAGGCGATTTTAGGTGATCTTAAGCGATTGTGTTATAGTGGCAAGGATTGTGTGTGCCCGGTCCCGTCGTAAGAAGAAGTAGTGATGTTGTCTTTTTTTCATCGCGGTTTTTGCGATTTTTTTCAAGCGTTGGAGCGACGTTTTGCCGCATTGCCATCAGTACGCCATTTCTTTGATGAGATATGACCTGGCTGTGTTCATTTGGTCACAATTAGCAGCCGCTGCTGGCTGCCACCACTTGCCTGCTCCCAGCGTCATACTGAAGGATGACACGACTCAAGATGCCTCCTCCTCCTCCCATCCTGGCCGTGATCATGGGCTTGGTGGGCGCCGCGCTCGGTCGGCGTGGCCCGCAGCCAGCTGCCAGCCGGCGACGGTAGTGCAACTGCACCGTACCGCCTCCGCAAAGGTTAATTTTAGACTGCCGCCTCCGATCGACCCCACCGGCTTTGTACTCGGACACGAGCCATGTAGTGCCCACGAGGTACGCTGGACTCCCACAGAGAACGCTTTCCTTGGCTGAATAACTATAAGGGGGGGATTGGAGGGGTCACCACTTAGGGATTACGTGGGAGGGGGTCACCACTGACTGGTTACAGAAGCATGCTGTTTCACCGAGCACAGGTGCACGTAGCGCGCCAGAGAGAGCAGCGTGGCGCCGTCCACCCCGACCGCCGAGGATCGCCGACCGTCCCGGCTAGCAGCACGCCCTTCCTCACACTGACTGCCTGCCCTGTCAGCCCGAGCGGTGTCCTCACGTGGCCAGAGTACTGCACCTCACCGTCCTCGTGTTTTGTCCCATTTCTGTCGCCACTCCCGTGCTCTTCACTGTCATCGTGTGCCCTCTCCCCGTTCCCGTCGCTCTCCCTGTGTTCGTAGTCCTCTTCCGTCGTGGCTTTCCCGTGTCTGCTGTGTCCGTCGCCCTTCCCATGTGTGTCATCATCATGGCTGTCCCCCGTCCCCTGTCTGCCAATCGGCACGTGTCCGTCATCCTCGCGGTGACTGTCAGCCTCATGTCCAGTCGGCTCGTGTCCGTCATCCTCGCGGTGACTGTCAGCCTCATGTCCAGTCGGCTCGTGTCCGTCATCCTCGCGGTGACTGTCAGCCTCATGTCCAGTCGGCTCGTGTCCGTCATCCTCGCGGTGACTGTCAGCCTCATGCCCAGTCGGCTCGTGTCCGTCATCCTCGCGGCGACTGCCAGCCTCATGTTGGCCCTATTCGTTCCGGTGCCTGATACCCTCCTGGTCTTTGCCCTCGTTGTGTCCGTTTGGCACCCTCTCGTTGGTCACCCTCGTTAACGTTGCTGCCGTGGCGTGACGCCGTCCTCGTCTGGCGCTTGGAACGGCCGTCTTCCGTCCTCAGCTGAAGAAGCTGCGTGGCATCCTGATCTCGGGCGGCACCCGCTTCGACGAGCTGTACCAGCAGCTGCGCCTGATGGAGCCGGCGTTGCAGCTGACCGTGCAGGACCTCAGGTGGGGCTACCGCCCAGATCTTGCCGCGCTGGGCCGGACGTCGCACGCTCAGACTGTGCGCTTCACCTGCAGCTGCGCCGACTTCGGCTCCGGCCAGCAACTAGTTATTGATAGGGGCTCATTTCGGGTCGCTGGTCCGCCTTTGACCGGCCGCTGGCTGTTCGTTCGGCGCTGGCTGCGTGCCCGGCCGGTCGGCGGTGGGTCGCGACGTCTGCAGTGTAGCGCTGCTGTGGCGCCATCCCCGGCCCCCCGCCCGCCAGCGTCAGTGGCGCGGCTGACGCGCCGTGCCCTGTTCCAGGTCGCAGGTGGTGCGTGAGGGTTGCATCACGATAGCCTACCTGTCGCAGCAGCTGGGCCACCGCGTCGATCATGTCTGCCTGTCGCTGCTGCCCTACCTGATCGAGCTGATCCCAAACAGTGCTAAGGTACATACCCCGACGGCACAGCGCCCAGGTGTCCGCCGACTCTCCCAAGTCAAGCTCGACGACACGCTGCTGAGTGGTATTTATGATCTGCATCTTTATGACGCAACGCTCAGTCACGAAGGGGCAGGCTGCTCTAACTCACAACTGCTTCTTCGGTTTTGGAGAGCTACCATTCGCTTCTCATGAGCCCGGTTTGCATGGTGCCGGCCAGTCATGCGCCGTACGGCACAACTGACTGATCATACTGGCTACGGTCTAACTGTACAAGCATCTGCCTAGAGCTGCCGAGTCTGCTCGTGGCAGCCGTGGTTCCAATTTAGCAACACGGGGCGCGTGCCGCGGAGCAGGAGCCGCCAGTCCGGGCGCCTTCCCGACTCCTGAGCGGTGCTCCCCGGACCGGCTGACACTGGAGGCCCTGACGCGTGAGTCGGTGACGGGCGGCGTGTGACCGGCGGGCCGGTGTTGCCGCCAGGTGATGTCCACGTCTGGCGTGGTAGCGGTCCGCTTCATCATCCAGAACACGCACTACGCCCGGCTGATCCCGATCATCACGGGCCAGCTGACGGCTAAGTCGCGCGAGATCCGGCGCGCCTGCTGCGAGTTCCTCGAGCAGCTGGTGACCAGCTGGCCGACCCAGGCGCTGGAGCGGCACGTCGGCGTTATCCAAGAGGCGGTGCGGCGCGCCGTGGGCGACGCTGATAGCGAAGTCCGCGCCACCGGCCGCAGGTGTGCCGGTGGGCTAGCGGGAGCGGCAGCGGCAGGAGTCCCGCGGCGGCGGCAGACACGTTCAGATGCACACGGCTGCACGATACACCGGCCGCAGCGAGACAGGCAGACATGAACACAGAAGGGGGACAGGAACACATGAGTGTTGGGGACACTGTGCGGGATAAGGCGTGCGTGGCTCGCGAGTTCACGACCATGTCCTGCTGGTTGCACCGCACTTAGTGCGTGTTACCGTGTCACCATCGTTAATTTGCGAGGTTGGCGGACATCATGCCTAGGAAGTTCAGTCGTAACGTGCTGCGCCCATTTCAGAACCTTCTGGGGCTTCGCCGATCACTTCAAGGAGCAGGCGGACTCATTGCTGAACTCACTGGACAGTCAGCATAAGAAGCTGCTGGCCGGAGAGATGTCGAAGTCTAGCTCAAACAATTCCCTGACGGGCTCTTGTGAGTACCTCTGACCGACCGTTGTCCCTGAAACAGCGCCGCGTTGTTCCGTCGTCGCTGGACGCTTGCATCGCGCATGCGGGGTAGGGCCGTGCCAGCGGGTGATGAGACGACTGCTGAGACGACTGTGACGGCGTGCGATGTCGGCGGGCCAGTCCGGGCCGGCCCCGCGCGCTCCGCTGTGTGCAGGCGGTCGGCGCCGCGCCGCTCTGACCGGTGACCGGCGGCGGCGGCGGCGCTGTTGCAGCTCTGACCCGCTCGCATCACGTGCCCGCCGGCTCGCGCTCGCGCACCTCGTCGCGCGCCGGCAGCCAGGAGAACCTGAGCGGCCGCACCACCTCGCTGCCGCGCCGCACCGGCATCCCGCAGCCCAGCCCGGCCCGGCCCGACAGAGGTGAGTCTGCTGAGTCGACTGTCCGCCGACTCGAACGGCGGTGTCTCCCGCCCCTCGCCTGCGCACGGACGGCCCACCTGCCCGTCTTCTTGTCGCGTCATGGCCGGCCTCCAGCTGTGTTGCCATGTTTGGGGTGGTCGTGGCCGCGAAGAGTTTATTTGTGTCTGTGCCATCCTGGACATCGTGTTGCCGCTTGGTTGTGACATAGTTACTTGGATTACGCAGAAGCGTTAATTTTATTACGCTTCTCCATTCTATGAGAATACCGCACAGTGCGCAATTTTCAGCGCTCACAAATCTAAGCGTCCACTGCCGGCCGTTCAGGCCGTCGCTCCCGTCGCGCCCTGACCTCAACCGAGTCGGTCGGCGGTCGGTAGTCGCCCCTAGCGTTTGGCGTAGTCAAGAGCGATTGACCCTGTGTGTCGTGCGCGACCAATGGTAGCGTGTTGCGGCCGCCGCGCTAGACCGGCACGCGTAGCTGCCTGGTCCCGGCATGCCCCACCCGGCTGGCGTCTGCCCCTCTGCCTGAGTGTGAGCGTGCAGTGTGTGCCGCAGGCGAGGAGTCGGCCGGCCAGGCGGCCGGCTCGCTCCGCTCCACGTCGGCCATTGACCTGCAGGCGGCGCAGCGGGCCCGAGCGCGTGCGCAGTACGCCGCCGCTCAGCGCATGCGCATCGGATCCGGCGTCAGCCTGCGTAAGTAGTCGGCCCCGCCGGCGGTGGCGACCTCCCCGCTGTCTCCAGCCCGGCCCACTGTTTATGGCGCCTGTGTTGGGTCGACGCTGTGTGAGGGAAGGCGGCGTCGGCCGGGAAACGGATTATGTCGCCTTAAGAAATGGGACCGGATTTTGAATCCCATTAGGAAATCATCATCCGCGTGAAGTATTTTTGCTTTGTGAATACTGGCTCACGATCAAGAATGATGGAAGTTGATGGAAATTTGTCCTACTTTGATGTTGTATTACTTACGGCGGCGTGTACATTTCACCTTGGCAGTTACATGCCGAGCAGTGCGTTTACAAGGGAACTGGATACGCGATAGTTGTAGTTCGCCAGCTTTTTATTGGTCATGGCGCCACTGAGAACGTGCTCCTTGTATGGCTCTATCATTAAACATAGTCTTGATTACAGTTTGGATCGCAACAACAGTGTCCGGATCTGACTGGGATGGCCGTGTTACAAGGCCCGTTTGGAGCCGCGTTGTAAAAAGATGTATGGAGGGTCTCAAACCTGTTGGGGATGGACTCGACATTGCTCGACATTTCGACATTGCTCACTGCAGAGTGGGCTGAATAGCCTCTGCTCGCCCACGGTGCGGTCCAGCACACTGAAGTCAGTATTACAAACCTCAAATATAAGCTGAATCGTTTGTGAATCTCACGTCGTAAGCATGTTCTTCGGAAAGCTCATTTGTTCCATGATATTGGTACTTGCGTAGCCGATGAGTGAAACAGAGCTGTGAAATGCAAGTACCTTTGGAATACATGCTTGCGCGGCGGGATTTAAAAAATAATATGAAATTGCCCTTGTGCTTTTAAGTTGGCTTCAAAATTGCGTGAGATGTTCAGTGTATTTGCTAGGAACATTATTCACATAGATAAGACAGTGATGATAGCCTTATTCTTCGGCGAAAATCCAGGAGAATGGAGATATAGTTGGGCTAATATTTTGGCAGCATGCGATTGTCGAAACAAAAGCAGAAGTGAATTGAATTCACAGTGAATTCAATTCATTTCCGATAGATGGGTTGTTATTTTGCCAGCATGCCTCTATCGGAACAACAGCAGAAGTGAATACAATTCACTTCTTTGAATTGAATTCACAGTTAATTCAATTCATTTCTGCTATTGTTGCGATAAAGGCATGTTACCGACATATCAGCCTATCTATACCTCAATTATCCTGGCTTTTTCTCCGAGGGATAAGGCTATTACTGCTGTCTTGTCAAAGTTGGCTTCAGATTGTCGAAACGCTGCGCGGCCTCGCCAGCGCAGTAGTGTGGCGGTCACATGCCGCTACACTGGCGCCATCTGCTGTCGCCTATCAGCAAAAGATAGCCCAGTCTGAGCGGCTCCCGTCATCAGCTCGGTGCGGGTACAGACCTCTGTGCGGAGCGTGGCGCGCGGTGTGGGCGAGCCCCGCTGGCCGTCGCGCGTGTGTGCGAGGCCGTCCGGCGCCACCGACGCCCACTGTAACACGCTGTGTCCTGTGCCCGGGCGAGCAGCATCGGGCGACGCGGCCAACGGTACGTGCCCGGGTGTGTGCCCTGCGCCCGTCCGGCTGCACGCTGTCTGTGGTCGGTCGGAAGCCTCCGCGGCCTGGCGGGTCGCACCGGCCGCCGGCTGGCTAGTGTGATGCTCCCAGCTCTTGTTAGAGTCGTGTGGCGTGGTTGTGAGGCGATTTGGCGTCGCAATAGTTTTGTCGTGGACTGTGTTTCTTTCGCTTTGTGGCTCCTTTTTGTTTTTCTCTCCACATTGGTGTACCTTCACTGCTCGGTCGCCGCCACGCCGTGCCCAGCTGTGGTTTTGTTTCGGCTGCCCGAGGCCGTTTGGGTTGGGCCGTGGCTGCCTGGCTGCGCCGTGTCCGTGTGCTGTGCCCTGCTCGGCTTGCTCCGCGCTGACAGCGCGCCCCGCACGTGTGTCCGGCAGCGCGGCCCCGCAAGCTGGCGGCGGCCAGCCCGGCCCGCGGCCCTCCGCCGTCGGGCGCGGCCGAGTCGCCGCGCACGCCCCGCAACCGGACCCGGGGCGTGACGCAGAGCCAGCGTGAGTACGGCGGCGCGAGCCGGCGGGCGCCGCCGGACCGGCGCGGGTCTCGTCGCGGCCTGCAGCCGGCCCTCGCTCCGGCGGCGGCGGCCCTGCTCCCGGGAGCCGCCAGCCATCTCCCACTCGGCTGCAGACGTCTGCTGTGTGGTTGCTGGTATTGGAGATGGTCTGAGCGTGAGGTTTGACAAGCTTCGACTGCCCATTGGTGGTTCCATTGACTAGCGCGCCTCAGACCGCTTCGCTTTAACCAGCGACTGGCTGGGATGTTTCCAGTAGCATCACTCCTCGCGCCCAGTATAACGTTTTAACCGTTCCATGTATGTCATCAGCGTGTGCACGTGAACTGATGTACGCTGTCCACCCGCGCGTGTGCGCGCTTGCGCTGACGAAGCCCGCCTGCCATGCCGGCAGCGGGAAGTCGTAGCGGCTCGCCGTCCTCCCGCCTCAGCTACGCCACGTACACGTCCGGCCTCTCGCCGGGCGACTCGCACACGGTGGGCCGCACGCGGCGTCGCTCGGGCATCCCGCGCTCCACGGGCACCTCGCGCGAGCCGTCTCCGCACCGCACGGCGGCCGGCGCCGCCCCGGCCTCCTCGTCGGCCGGCAAGGCTCGCTCCAGGTACGCAGTGCGCCAGGGAAAGGGACGGGAGGAGGCACGCTAGGTCTCTCCGAAGCGTGCTGACTGGGGGGCCGCACGTGTGACGGGCGGGGGCGGCTGCTGGCGTCTCGCCCCGTCTCGCGTGCGGCAGGTCGGTCGCCGGGATGACACGGCTGCCGTGGCCGCAGGTCGATAGCCGGCGGCACGGAAGTGACCGCCCACGGCAAGCCGGTCACCGTGCACAAGATCCTGCTACAGAGCCGCGAGGCCGAGTCGGCGCTGGCCGACGCCCTGGTGAGTGTGCGCGCCGCTCCCGTCACTCGCGGGCGGGGTCGAGGGCGGGGGCGGCAGCCGGGTGCAGCGCTGGGTCCGGCCGCGTCCCGCGCCCGTGGCAGACTGTGGTTCGCTGCTGGACAGTTGGCGGCATGGGTGCCACTTTTCTTGATGTGAACTCTTCGTATCTTTCTGTTTCTTTTCGTAGTAGATATCGTGTAACTTTCAGCATGCCTCATTGACATCTCCATATACATGCATTTTTTAGGTCTTCTGTTTGCCCTGCACCTATTACTTCGCCAATTTTGCATGCCCGGAACGCTGTTGAAGTGTGTACATAGTTGCGTGCGAGCTGGGCGTTTGATTGTTCTAACCAAGCCTAATGGCCGTGGCCATCTGTAACGCCCGAGCGGCGCGGTGTGAGCGGCCTGGCTCCCGCCGCCATGCGCTCAGTTGGCATGTGACTGACCCGTTCGGAGGAGCCGCCTCCGGACCGCTCCGGAGTCGGCCCGTGCCATTTTAACGCGACGCCCTTTCTCCGCTCCGGCCAGTCTGATGATGACATCTTCAACGATCCATTCTCTCTCAGCGACAGCATGCTGCTCAATGTAAGTGGCGTCCTCCCCGTAACCCGGCCGTCCAGCGGCGGCCGCCCGGCGCTGCATGTGGCATGGCTTTCTCCGTCTTCTCTGGCATTGTTTGAGCGTGCTGGGAACTGGGCAATTCCAGCAGGAAAGGCAGCTGCAGGCTGTACACGGTGTGGTGGTAGCCCGCAGTATTTGCTGGGTACCTCCTGAGATGAGCAGTGTACCGGGCGGGGTCCCTTGAAGAGGCTGCTGCCGGGTCATTGGCCATTTCACTTCTTTGCAGCACTTGGATATGATATCCGAGTTATTCCAGAAGTGAGCCGCGTGCTTTGCAGCCTCGCTTCGTGTTTTCGCTTGCCTCGTCATCTTCTCCGATAACCGTCCGACGGCGGTCTGTAGCCTAGCATCAAGCGGTGCTGTCGAGGAGCGTGACGCAGCAGGCGACCCGCTCTGACTGAGCCCGTCCGGCAGGCCACCACCCGGTCCCGGCCGTACCGCTCGTTCGACGAGCACTCTGACGAGTCGGAGACGAGCAGCGTCTGTTCAGAGCGTTCTTACGACTCGGCCAACCGCCGCGACGTGAGTAGCCGGACGGCGCGGCGGGTCTGCCGCCCGCGCCGCTGTCCGCCGCCCTGCCGGCCTCTGCGGCCGGTGGTCTGCTGCGCCGCCCGCCCGCACTGCAGTGTCCGCCGGGGGCTGGTGGCTTGTCGCCCGGCGGTGCCGGCCGCGATCAGCTCCAGTCTCGATGCCCTACTGTAGCTTCATCGGTGTTTGATGCTGTTCACCGATTCCGTGTGGTGACTTGAAGCGGGAAGCCTGCGCCGGAATGAGACAGTTCCTTGCTTGACTCATTAATACGCCTGGACGGTAGCGTAAGCACCCTGCTACTTGAGCTAACACATCAATCCAGTTGCCTAACACAGCTTGCCTTGGCTGGGTCCGTGTGCCACCGTGTGCGTTTCGCGTCTGTCCGTCTGCCAGCCCCGCTGCCGGGTCTAACGCCGCCTGCTCGGTCTGACGCGCGCCTTATGTGCGCACGCGCAGTACGCCGCTGGCTGGCACAGCGGCCCGCACAGTCTCTCCTCCAACCGGCTGCGAGATGTCTGGGAGGACAGCGGAAAGGTACGTCCTGCGCCGTCGCAGTAGCTCTACTGGCGGCCAGCGGTCAGTTAACGTGCGTGGCTCTGCGGCTGGAACGTGTGGCTGTGCGCACCATGGGCGTCACGGACCGCACTCAGCGGAGAGGAGGCTGTGCGGATGTGTTGCTCTCCTCATCTGCCGTGCTGAGGGCGCCCGGCCGTCCTCGTCGAGCGTCTCGGCCGCCGGCCCTGCTGCCGGCCCGGCCTGACGCCGGCTCCACACCTCCGTCTGACGCCGCCCGGCCCGCCAGGATGTGGGCGACGTCATCAACAGCATGGCGGCTACCCAGTGGGCAGACCGCAAGGACGGCCTGCTGGCGCTGCAGGCCGTGCTGCGCTCCAACCGCATGCTGACGGCCTCCGAGCTGAAGCGCATCACAGACATCTTCACCAAGATGTTCATGGATACGCACACAAAGGTGGGTCGTCGAGAGGCGCGCTGTCCGGTGTGGTGTCCGGCAGCCCTCTGCTGCTCCCCTCCCCCTCCCCGCCGATTGTAGAGAGGCGCGTGCCGTCCGTCAGTCAGCGGTCCATCGTCACCTGTGTATGGATCCCTGACTAGCCCATATGAGACTAATGTTGTAATTTGGGTCATGTGAGCAATGGCTGTAGATCCCTGCTCGGGCGGCATCCCATTTTCGTCATTGATGGACGCAGTGGTGAATATCATCGAACTTGCATTCCTAGGTTCTGCAACTCGCTTGACGTTGCGTCGTTGACCGGTACCTTAGCTGTGGCCGCCTTCACAAAGCAAAACTATTTGTTAAAAATTTTCGCGATATGGGAGCACACAACACAAACTTGGTTGTTTTGCGGACACTTCCCGTTCATCAGTGACTTTAGTACCAAACTCTGCGTCACGCAATGACGTCACCACGAGGGACAAGCCTACCGGTGTGTTCTGCGAGCACACAGGTTACGTGGAAGGTCACCGATATTCTCAAGCTTAATCAGCTCAATGACCCTTAATGATCGTTCCAGTCCTTGAGGTCGGCTGTGAACCGCTTTCCGGGCTGGATCTGATTCTGAACACGATGTGCCAAAGTTGGGTGTTGGTTCCTTTTTCGAAATGTTAGCTGTTTTGCTACTCTTGAACACCACGTCATGATCGTCTCAGTAAAAATTCACAAACGACATGATTCACCGGTCTCAAAATTCGCCCCAAGAAGTTGAAAAAGAATGTCGCTGTAAGCTCATTATGTTCCGGGCTGGGCCCATCTGCTCTCGCGTCTCCATGCTAGGAGATGTCATGGGGACGTCCTCATGCGGGGACTATTTCTAGCCCAGTTCTTTAAGCGCCTGGCATTTTCGCCTATCTCCAACACTTACGTATTGAACATCGCCAAAGGAGCGGTCTCGTTCGATGTGCGTTGCATCCTACGTCATTTCTCATCCCACACACGTGCGTCAGTGGCCAAGGAGCCGTCGCATCCTACAACCCAAATCATCATGATCTTTGCCCCGCGCCTCATGCGAAAGCGTCGGGCACATTCATGTGACATTCTGCACATGTGACCGACCGGCGTCCAGAGGACAGCTCGGTGGCCGGGTGTGACGCGCTGCCGCTGCCGCCGCCGCCGCACCGACGCCGCTGTCCTGTGCGGCCGGCAGCCGGCCGGCGCGCTGCCGCCTACCTCTTTGTGACTGGTGTGTCTGGCTGCTCGCGGCAGGTGTTCAGTATCTTCCTGGACGCGCTGCAAGAGCTGGTGGTGCAGCACCACGCCGACCTCGGCGACTGGCTGTACGTGCTCACCACTCGGCTGCTGAACAAGCTCGGCGCCGACCTGCTCGGCTCTGTCGTGCAGAAGATCAACAAGACGCTCGACATCGTCAGGTGAGAGATGGCCGGCGCCGGACCGCCGCTCGGCTCCCAGCAGGCGCGGCTGGCTGCTCTGCCGCGGCTGCTGGCGAGGGGTGGGTGCGATCCTGCAGCTGGGGCGCGGCTGGCTGCTCTGCCGCGGCTGCTGGCGAGGGGTGGGTGCGGTCCTGCAGCTGGGACGCGGCTGGCTGCTCTGCCGCGGCTGCTGGCGAGGGGTGGGTGCGATCCTGCAGCTGGGGCGCGGCTGGCTGCTCTGCCACGGCTGCTGGCGAGGGGTGGGTGCGATCCTGCAGCTGGGGCGCGGCTGGCTGCTCTGCCGCGGCTGCTGGCGAGGGGTGGGTGCGGTCCTGCAGCTGGGGCGCGGCTGGCTGCTCTGCCGCGGCTGCTGGCGAGGGGTGGGTGCGGTCCTGCAGCTGGGCATCCCGGCACCCTCCTGCACCAGTGCCGTCCCGGCGTGCTGGGCGAGCCTCCGACTGTGCCAGGGGCTGGTGTCCCGCTGTACCCTGGTCCCGCTTGACGGGGCTCTGACCACATGAGGCGGCTGGAGGCGTGCTGTGCTGCGCTCCGGCGATCTGACGTGCAATTTTGTCTCGGCCAGGGCGTCGTTCCCACATGACCAGCAGCTGCACTGCATCTGCCGCTTCCTGCTGGACCAGACGCAGACGCCCAACACCAAGGTTAAGATCGCCACGCTGCGCTACGTGCGCGCTCTGCTCGAGGCCATGGAGCCAGCCGAGTTCTCCTCGGGCGACGCTGACCTGCCCCTGGCCGTCACCAAGGTACGTTTGGCTTAGACCTGCTGTTGGCCGTCGCCAGGGTATGTCTGACCGAGACCTTCCGCTGGCCGTCACCAAGGTACGTGTGGCCGAGACCTGTCACTGGGTGTCACCAAGGTACGCCCTGCTCAATCCTGGTGTTTTGGTAGGGTTTTCCACGGGCTCCAGGCCGTGATATGGCCGCAGCGGAGGTGATTCCGTCTTGTGCGTCCTTAGCGGGCTATTGGCACCACGCCAACTAGTGCCTGGGCTACTGTAAAGACTCCGGAAGAAATGTCGACAAATGAAGAGCTCTGATATGCACAATGTGTGTGTGTAAAGCTCTTGCGATAGGCCACCAAAATCCGCAATGAAGATGAAATGGCATGTTTGACTGCCTTGATGCGGATGTTTTTTGTTGTTTTTTTGCGCACCGTCAGCTAGGATTATATTACGATATCTCTTGTGGGTGTTAGGGCTCGTGTGGGCCGTAAAGTAGCGTCAGCACGAGCCTCAGTGGACGTGTCGATCAGGGCGCTGTGGCACACCAGCCCGATGTTTTCGCTTCGCCTGACCCGGTGGCGCGCCACCCTTCGCCAGGTGATCGGCTGGACCAGCGATCAGAAGTCAGTGGAGATCCGCAACTCGGCCAAGGCGGTGGTGGTCGCCATGTTCGGCGTCAACACGCCCGAGTTCACCCGCTTGCTCTCCCAGCTGTCCAAGCTGTACCAGGTGGGCGGGTGGGCGCCCGCCGCCGGTTGACGCCGGTGGGGCGCGGCCGTGTGCCCTGCCCCGCTCCTCCAGCAGGCGGCGCGCTCTGTCGCTCCGCTCTTCGCACATCCGCTGTTTGGCGTACTGTCCGAGGGCAGGCTATGCTAGCAACTGTCGGCTTGTTTGGCCAGCTGGTGGCTTGTTGGCACCGCGTGCCGACTGTGGGGCCGGCCGGCTGCGTCGGCCGGGGCGGCGTCTGACGGTGCGCGTGCGCCGGCCGCCAGGACACGGCGACGGAGGTGATGCAGCAGCACCTGCGGCGGCGCGCCAGCATCGACCAGTCGGCGGCGCTGATGCGTGCCCGCTCACCGGGATCGCCGATGACGCCGTCCAACGGCGGCGGCGGCACGTTCCCGCGCGCTGGCGGGCCGCGCTCGCTGACACGGCTGCGCAGCGACCCCGACGATACGGAAAACCTCAACCCCGAGGAGCTGTACAGGTGCGGCGGCCGGGACGGCCGACGGCCGGAGAATCTGACCCCGAGCCCGCTCATGAGACGCGATGAGCCTGTCGTATTTTGGTTGTAGCAAGTTACTGCAGGCCTTAAAGTTATGTTCGCAAAAGCGACAGCTCGGTTAGCGCCAGCCGATCGAAGACTGGCTAACTGACTGAAGGCTGCCTGAGTTTCCGCCCGCTGGCGAAATCCACAGTTTCTGTGTTCATTGATTGGAACAAAAGTTAAGTGGTTCCATTGCGATCTCATTGGTGACGTAAGCGGAGTAGTGTATGATGGCACCCATTTGTGCTGGTACGGTAAGATACAAATAGGTAAGAAAGTATGTAGGTCAACTGGAGCGCATGGTGGAAACTGTTTGGAAACGCACGAAGGCGCAGTTCCTGGCATTCACTCGGGGCTTTTTGTTTAGTTCCAAACGCAAACGATCATTTGCTGGTTCCGTGCGGGTGAGCGTTGATTGCTTTTGCCACGCGGATGCATACCACGAAGTTTCTGGAGCTTGTGTCGACGCCTACGTTTGCTATCGCTAAAACTACACGAACAGAGGAACCATTTTAACGTCGACAATTTACATCGATCCCCCCCCCCCTCGCCCTCTCGCCGCCAAATTCGCAGCCGTTTGTACAGCTTCACCGTGGCAGCCCGGCGCGGCAGTGTAGGCAGTATGCTCATAAGATCGCGCTCGCAGCGAAACCTACCGGCCGCATTTAGAGCCGTCAGCTGGTGGCCTCTGTCAGCTGTTGGTGTCGGACGTCAAACCGCTGCCAATATGCGTCTGAAAACTGACTTTCTTCTTGCCGCGCAGCTGTTCCGGTGTCTTGCGTTCTCCAGTTATGCTTTGGGCAGTAAACAGATGTTACACAAGGTACAGGTTGACAAATACTACATTTTTGCGGAGTGCGCCGAGCTGACGTCCTTCTGCAGTACCCTGTGAACCAGCGGCCTCCAGAGTCGGTCCGGCTAGACTTCCTGCGGACGTGGTCCGGTTTTCGCGGAGTGCGCCGAGCTGACGTCCTTCTACAGTTCTACGTCCTTTCCTGTGAACTAGCGGCGTCCAGAGTCGGTCCGGCTAGACTGCATGAACGTGAATGTCCCGGGACGGAGCATTCATGGTCTCGGGACGGGGACATCCCGCCCCGTTGGGTTTCTTTTCCTGCGCACGTGGTCCGGTTTTTTGTCCTAGGAATGAGTTGACATTGAATTACGCATTTAATAGTTCTTGTTTAACATGCTCCTGTGCAGCTCCCCGCAGATATATGCATGCTCTTGTGAAGTTCCCCGCAGGTATTGGCATGCCTTGTTTAGTTCCTCGCAGGTATCGGCACGCTCTTGTTTGGTTCTCCGCAGGTACGGCATGCTCTTGTGTAGTTCCCTGTAGGTACGGCATGCTCTTGTGTAGTTCCCTGCAGGTATGAGCACGCTCTTGTTTAGTTCCCCGCAGGTATTTGCTCGGTTTGTCCCGGCATTACATTTTTTTACTGTTTACGTTGCTATTTACTACGAACATGGATAGCCAGAAATAAGTTCTTACGTTTTGACGGTCAGCAGCCCGCTTGTCACATCAAGAGTTCAGAATGTGCATTGATGACATCTGCAGGTCGACTGTTGTTTCCTCTCCAGCCGGCAGAACATTCGCAATGGGAAGTCTTGGATGGCGCACACCGGAGTGTAGTTTTATAGTAAAACACGTACACTCTTGCTTATGCATATCCTAGCGCACCGAAATACGGCAGGCTTATCGCGTTGGAAAATAGGTGTGTCAAGACAGCGTATCATATAGGCGTGAACGCGCGATGCGGAAAAGCTCCACCCCGAGAGGCTGAGGAGGAGCTGGGACAAATGGCCTGATCCAAAGAGATGAAACCCAGCAGGTAGCGTACCAGACGGTCTAGCATTGTCTGCAATGCCTGAGAAATGCGGCTTCTATGAAAGGAGATCGACTGGGTGATGTGATGGCCTGGTGAGGTCTCAGATGGCTTGAAATGTGGTGGTCTTAGCAATGCCTTGTTCGTTTTCAGCCATGCCGAGCTGATCAGCGTGGATGGCTCTATCACGCATTAAGCCGTCTTGCATTGCCTTTGGGTGCATTTTGTGATGATCACCGTGTATGGCTTCACATAAACTATCTTACGTCTGTGTCTCTCCCCGCCTTCATGTTTAGCGATGGGCTTCAAACGTTAGGTTCCGGGTGAGTCACTACGTCACCTTGTTTTGTGTCCGTGCTTCTAAGCTGTCAGTAACTCCGTAACCATGGTCTTCGGTGTTGAACAACACAGTTGCCTAGTTCCTTGTGCTGCGAATGGTCATGGGATGTCCGCGTTGCTTTGTTATGTTGACAGAAGGCAATGATGAGTGCGCATTCGCCTTATAGCGCCAGCAGCCCGATCAGCCCGCATTAGCCTTCGTGCGCCATACAATGTTCGCTTGCAAGCATCGCTGCGTACGCCTGGGCCCCGGCACCGTGGTGGCGTGCAGTCTGTCCAACATGGCTGGTTCACGGTGGGCGGGATAGCGAAGCGGGAGGGGAGCGGGCGTGCGCGGGGCCGATGGCGGCCGCGGCGCCGGCGCTGACGCCGCGCCGCCCGCCGCGCAGGTCACTGCGCCGCACCACGGCCGAGATCCAGAACTACAGCTTCGACGGCCGCGACGGCGGCCCGAAGCCGGAGTCGGAGCCGGAGCGCGACTCCACCTCGCAGGACTCGGGCATCAGCCAGATGTCGCTGGCGCTGGACCGGGCCGAGCCGGAGCGGCGCGACGAGACGCGCTCGCCAGCGCGGCCGCGCGCCGTCGGCGAGGCGGCCGCCGCCGACGAACTGCCGGCCGAGCCGCTTGGCGACGAGCACGAGCTGGTGATGGCCGTGCTGGCCGAGCTGAACGCCGTGCAGCCGGACCGGTGCACACCCGAGCGCCGCGCCGCGCTGCTCTCGGTCTGCCGGCTGGCCAAGCTCGGCTCGGCGCAGCTCTGGAGCGAGCACTTCAGGTCGGCATCGGCTGCCGGCCGCCCAGGCGCTCTGCCTCGCCCAGTGTTACCTGGCTCTGTCTCACCCAGCGGTCCCCGGCTCTGTCTCACCCATTGTTACCCGGCTCTGCCTCGCCCAGTCATCCCGGGCTCTGTCTCACCCAGTGTTACCCGGCTCTGTCTCACCCAGTGGTCCCCGGCCCTGTCTCACCCAATGTTACCCGACTCTGTCTCACCCAGTGGTCCCCGGCTCTATCCCACCCAGTGTTACCCAGTTCTGTCTCACCCAGTGGTCCCCGGCTCTGTCTCGCCCAATGTTACCCGGCTCTGTCTCACCCAGTGGTCCCCGGCTCTGTCTCACCCAGTGTTACCCAGCTCTGTCCCATACATTGGTCCCCGACTCTGTCTCATCCAGTGGTCCCCGACTCTGTCTCATCCAGTGGTCCCCGGCTCTGTCTCACCCAGTTATACCCGGCTCTGCATCATCCAGCGATCCCAGTGTTACCCGGCTTTGTCTCACCCGGTGTTACCCGGCTCCGTCTCACCCAGTCATCCCCGGCTCTGTCTCACCCAGTGTTACCCGGCTCTGTCTCACCCAGTGTTACCCGGCTCTGTCCCATCCATTGGTCCCCGACTCTGTCCCACCCAGTGTTACCCGGCTCTGTCTCACCCAGTGGTCCGCGGCTCTGTCTCACCCAGTGGTCCCCGGCTCTGTCTCACCCAGTGTTACCCGGCTCTGTCTCACCCAGTGGTCCCCGGCTCTGTCTCACCCAGTGTTACCCGGCTCTGTCCCATCCATTGGTCCCCGACTCTGTCTCAACCAGTGTTACCCGGTCTCACCCAGTGGTTCCCGGCTCTGTCTCACCCAGTGTTACCCAGCTCTGTCTCGTCCAGTGGTCCCCGTCTCTGTCCCACCTCGTGTTACACGGCTCTGCATCATCCAGTGATCCCCGGCTCCGTCTCACCCAGTGGTCCCCGGCTTTGTCTCATCCAGTGGTCCCCGGCTTTGTCTCATCCAGTGGTATCGAGCCCCGTCCCACTCATGGTTTCCATGCACTATGCCGTGCACCGCGTTGCATACAGTCAAGCCTTGGCCCCCAGTTATATCGCACAGTAGCCTCCGGTTCTGTCCCAATGTATGTTTCAACCAGGAACTCGCTTTACCGCCTGTCATAATTGGTTGGTATATATACGTGTGTTCATATTTTCGTTCGTTGTTTGACATCGCAAGTGCAATCAGGACATTCTGGGCCCCCATTCGTTCCGCCTCGGTTGCGCGCGCCGGCCTGGCTGGCGGGCCGTGGCGGCCTTGGCCGTCTCTGACGGACGCCACCGGTCGTGCCAGGACGCTGCTGCGCCTGCTGCTGGACAACCTGCGCGACGGCGCCGGCCCCGTGCGCGAGCTGGTGCTGGCCGCCCTCACCGAGATGTTGCGCCGCGACTGCATCACGCCGCTCTTCCACCCGTTCATCGAGCTGATTTTCCTGCGCGTGCTGGACGCGCACCGCGAGCCGAGCGAGCGGGACGTGGTGCGCGCCGCCGAGCAGTGCGCCGCCGTGCTGGCTGGCCGCCTGCCGCCCGACAGCGTGGTGCGCGTGCTCAACCCGCTAATCCAGACGGGCGAGTACCCGGTCAATCAGGCGGCCATCAAGACGCTGACGCGGCTGATGGAGCAGCACAGTCGGCAGCTGGTGGCCGGCTGCCTGTCCGAGATCATGCCCAGCCTCCTCAAGGTGAGCCTGCCGCGCCGCGCCGCGCCTCCCGCAGACAGCTGCCAGACACCGGCACCGGGCCGGCGCGCTGCTGCAGGACAACAGCCACAACGGTGTGCAACGTCAAAGGTTTGGGTGCATTTCAGTGCCGAATCTTGCGGAACCAAACTAGGGCCAGAAAATATGGTAGGGCCTGTGAATAGTTTTCAAGGATGGGTGAAGAGATACAACCGTACTGGGACAGCAGTAGTGAAGCATTAGCTTGTGGTGAAAGTACTAGTAAACATTGGCTTGTGAAACCTAACCTGTAACGCTAGTGAAACTATCAAGGAAGTTGGGCCGCATACACTAGTAGCTATCATGCAATCATGTGGCAAGATGCTAGCACCAGCGAGGTATTTTTCATAAAATGTTGCTGGAAAGAAAGGTAATATCGTCGATACCGCAGAGTTTCCAGGACTCGGAACGTGGTCTAAATTTTTGGGCGGGCGAGGGGTAACGTTTCCACCAACAGGAGTTGCTTATCTGCCAACTTAGCCTTCGTGTGACCAAACTTATTTTTAGATCAGCTGCCTTTTTGTGATGTGTGTTTCCGTATCCGTGACGCCTATATATTCCAATTTTGTTTAAGGTAGGTTCTAATGTATCTTTAACCTGTGGGATGCATATATACCTATCGAGGATACGTTGTTATTTCTAAGAAGTGTGTACAACTGGCCGAATGTGAGCACGCATGGATGCGCGGCCACTGGTACCTGGAGGATCGTCCGTTTTCAGACATGATGTCCAGAGAGCTGTGGCATGTACCATAAAAACTATTAGGTTATATTTTGGGTTAGGGTTATTTTTGGTTGAGGTGTGAAAATGGCAATGAGTTTGGCCGTCCAAAATATGACGTAAGGTTCTGCACCAAACTAAGAGTGAGCTTCAAGCTGCTCCGGCTCTTGTGTGCTTAAGGCTGTTACCACCGAATGAGCGCGGACTATGTGCAGTACGTGTCTGGCCTTGTTCACGCCGTGGCTGCACGTGCCGTGCCGTGACGGTGACTGTCCGTGGTGGCTTCAGGCGTATGACAACAGCGAGTCGTCGGTGCGGAAGGCGGCCGTCTTCTGCATGGTCACTATCCACACGCTGTGCGGCGAGGAGGTGATGCAGCCGCACCTGGCCACGCTCAACGCCACCAAGCTGAAGCTCCTCAACCTGTACATCAAGCGGGCGCAGGCTCAGAGTGGCCCAGGCACGCCGCGCACCAACCCTGGCTCGCCCAAGTAGCGGGCCCGCCGGTCGGCTGTGCTGCAGGCCCCGGCGCTCGGCGCGGACAGCAGCCAGTGCGCTCGCCCGCCCACCCGCGTGCCAGCTGCGTGATGGCGCCGGCTCTCGGCCGCTGAGCGGGACTCAGTTTTCCATTTTTGTTATTTGCCATAATAGTGCGCGCGGGGACGCTAACGGCGGTGAGTGGGGTGCTAGTCACACTTAGGTGAGGGAGGCAGAGCGGACCGCGCGGCGCCCGTCTGAGATTAACGTGTACTAAACCGGCCGGCCGTCGCGTGCGCGCCGAGCAGTGGCCAGAGCGCGCGACGGTGCGCGGCCGTCCCCGCCGCCGACGCCGCAGTGCGCGCCGAGCAGTGGCCAGAGCGCCGGTCGTCTGGCGCGCGCCGGTGTGCGGCCGTCCCCGCCGCCGACGCCGCAGTGCGCCGCGCCAATCGTGAGGGCGACGCCCCCAGAGACTGATCAAGCTTCTTTGCCGAGAGAAATCTGTGATGCCGCTGCTTGTACGGGCGGGACAGCTGTGTAATTATTTTATTGTGTATTCACGACCTAGAAATAAACGTCTACATAGGACTCGCTCATGGCCTCTAACGTGAATGCGGTGACAGCCCGGCAGCCTGCTACAGCCGTGTGACGTCAGCATACAACGCTCAACAGCTGGTCCAGGAGCTGATCCACTACCTTGGGTCCTGGGTGAAAGGTGTCGTTGAAGCACCTATGCACCGTGCCTGGATCTTCGAGTTCGTTGCTCCGCCGGCAGGTGTCTGTGTAAAACTTAATGACGTGCGGCATGTGAGACGTCCAGATGTGCAGGTTTGGGATCTGCAAACGCGGGAAAACTTATCACCGTGAGGCTGGTGCCGGATGCTAGCCACTTTTTCAGAGGGAATGTGAAAGCGTTGAAGATATTGAAGGAAACGCCATATATGATTAACTATGCTCACTTATAATCAGCGGTATACTTTTAAGAGGAAGGCTGTCACAGTCAACACAGTTTCTCTGTTGAGTAAATATGCTCCTCAACGCCTCGATGCTTGATTGCGTCATTGGACCTTGCATAACGCTGGTTGAGAGCCAATTGGCGACCATTATATCTGGAAATCCCGCTCACGAACACCAGATGTGAACGACTCGTCAAACATCTTTTTCTTGGTAATCGACGCATGGCTTAGAGAACGGCAAGATTCGAATGCCATTATAGCGTCATGGATGCCTGGGCGACCTTAAAATAGTAACCCTGGAATAGTCGGCACATCTTCGCGGAGCGTGTAGCTCAAAATACTGCGGGGCTTTAGGTTTTCAGGACAGGGCTGTGAACTGCGTGGAATGATCTCCAAGATGGTTGTTGCTGTCAAAAGAACCATAGAAATGTGAAACGCTCCCTATAGCGCGTAGCTCTCAGCAAGGTGTGAAACGGCATCGAACACTACCATGCAATATGTACGAGCCCGGTCGGTACGATGGAGCAATAGTGCAGTATGAGGCCAGAGGCCACGGCAGCTCGCTTGCACATCCTGCACATCATGCAACGACTCCGATGTGCAGGCGGGAGGCCCGTGCTGGATTTCTGGCAGGTGTCATGGCCGCCGGCCGTCAAGACGTCCGCTAATGCGTGACGTTTCGTGAGAGGGTCGCGCGGCGGCATGATCAGATGAAGGCTTCAGATGTGAAAATACGTCGCGGGGAGAGCGAGGTAAACTATGCCACGGCGTCCCAGCTAGTGCGCGGTTCTGGCTTGGTCGTGCCCTCTGCAGGATCTCCGCGTCTGGGTCAGAAGGCTTCGGCCGCCTCTCACCGGCGAGAGCAGCTGCGTCAGGAGCGCATTGTGCGCCAGCACGGCCGCGCCGGCGCCCAGGTCGTACTTGGCGCGGGCCCGCAGCCGGTTGGCCGGGTAGTCGAGTAGCAGGACGACTGTACTCTCCGTGGCGGCCAGCCGGAGCAGCGGCGGCACCACGTGCTGCCGCAGCCGGGCCGCCAGCCGCTGCGGCGCCGTCCGGAACGACTGGTCCCGCACAGCGTCCCTCAGGCCGATGGCTGCGCACGGTTGGACGGCGCGGTTACAGTGAGGGCCACCGGGCTGGGTGCATTCAAGCAGTTGGCCGCTGGATCAAGCTGTCGAAGCTGCCAGACGTGAATAGTGGCGGCTACAGATGAAATAAAGTGCGAAGAAAGTGATACTGAAAACCGAATGATTATCCATGACCCCAAAATAGAGACTTAACGCGTGTCGTGTGGCTCTTCCAGGGACTTGCTTAGGTCACAAGAAAACGGCTGGCGCCAACGGTCATCCCCCAATCCGCCCAACTTGGCATCCCGAAGTACATTTCGTGCCAGAGAGACCACCGGACCTCGCCTCACCCAGCACGAGCATGTCGGGTGTGAGTCCGGGCCGGGCCGCGTCCCACAGCAGCTGGCCCAGGTGGCGGTTGACGCGGTCGCGCCAACGCATGTCCAGCCGGAGGCCGGCGGCGTCCGCCGCCCAGCTGCAGGCAGGCTGCCGGCCCGGGCGCCGGAACACCTCCACGCAGGTGTCGGCTGTGCCGAGCGGCCAGCCGGCGGCGCCCGGCGCCGGCTGCCCCCCGTACGGCGGTCCATGGGCGGGCGCGGCGCGCGGCCGCAGCCGGCCGGCAGAGCGGGCCAGTGCTGCCCAGAAGAGCTGCCAGACGCGCGAGTGGCCGGCCAGCAGCAGCTGCAGCGGCCGCCGTCGGCCGGCCAGGCAGCGGCGCAGCTCGGCGCCGGAGAGGGCTACCGCTGGCGTGCCGAGTGTCGCTGAGAGGCGAAGACGCCGCAGGGCCACGCACCGATCTGCTGACGGGGATGGCTAACAGTAACGAGACGCCTCTCTAACAGCAGCGGCCGGGGCGGTGTTTGGGGGGCCATGCCCCTCCCCCTCCCCCTCCGGAGGTGACGGAGGCCCGGTACGTTTTGGCAGTTTGACACCCGTAGGGCTTTAAAAAACAAAAAGCAGTCTCTCAGACATCGAGTGGATCCCGTGGCCTGCAAAGATCCCCCGAATCAAATAACAGCGTCCACCTAGGAACGGAAAGAGGCTTCTTGGCTGGATGAGTCCTTTATTACCCGATTTGTTCCGCTCCTAGACAAAACTCTCTCTATGCCACTGGTTGACCGAGACGGTGAACAGTGACGAATCGGATTCATGAAATACGAATGCATAAACATTCCAAAAAAATCGCGGCCCTCTGCCCCGCCGGTTTTTTAATATGCCCGGGGACGGAAATTTTTTATATATCATGTCGGGCCGGGTTCAGACCCTGTCTTTAGTTCAAATAAAAATTTTGCTATAACAAAAGAATTCACCAATATTGTTCGATTCAAATACATCACATCACCAATGACCATTGTCACTCCAGAACAGTTACGGGTGAAGCAAACATCATGCAACGAGGCTGTGCATGATGCTATGATGCCGGGCACATGTATACAAAACGTTTCAAGGTGCGTAATGAACAGGAAAATACGCAAAATTGCAAGGTTGTATCTAGTTGCGTTGTAAAGCTCCTGAACAACACGTCGGTGAAAGTGGTGATGGCACGTCACAGGAATTGACAAGAGCGTACGCAGAGAGCAGCCGTACCTGGTTTAAGGATTTTACATTGTTGTTCGTAAAGTGCGACTCAATATCAGTTTTTAACTTTTCCTTAAAAATGTGTGATATCCATAGGTTGCAAGCACGTGATGTTTCAATCACCTAGTCTGGTTTTTACTCTCGGCAGGGAAGACAAAAACATTGAATGTGTTCGGACAGTGTAGGGCAGTGTCCTAGAGTTGCCGACTTTGGGTGTAAAGCAACACCCTATGAGGCGGAATTTTTCACTCCTTTTCCCCATATTTTATGTGAATTTTTCACTCCTGCCTGACATTGTCTAATCGCACATGCCAAACCCCTATTTCCCTTTTTGAGGTTTTCGGACGTCATCCAAAGCCGAGCTCACTTGAAACCACCAAGCATAAACGAGGCTCCGCAGAACCTGGACTCCTATGGCTATGTCCTACCTCACCTACATCTGAATCATGTCTATGTATCCACAGAGCAAGGGCACCAGGTACCTCCAAACCCAAGAACCCGAGCGACCCCACCCGCTTGCACACATTACGTTTGGTTTGTTTACAAAATGTATGGCAATCTGCAGCTGTGCGCCAAATGCAAGGTTTTCGCGCATCCCCCACTGTTTTGGTCTCACCACTACATCACGAAAGCAGAGGCTGGTGCAAACACCAGCAAGGCCTGGTAGGGAATTTTACTCCACGTACTTCTTTCTTCCCGAAGAAACTTGACTACTAAATCGCATCGTTCCCGAAACGCAAGAGAGAAAAGTTCAAGAAATGTCTTTTAATATAAACTTACAACATGAATGTCACCATCTGAGCACTTATATTAACAGATTTTAAGTCAAATCAGCTGATTACAAAAATTTGCGAGAAAAGTACCAGTATTTATATTTATTTAGCTGCTTTTGTTTTTCTTGGCATCCTACCAGTGTGATACCATTTTATTCTTCCCTCCTTTTCGATTGCCTTTAGAAGTACCATCTGCTGCTTAAAATGTTGACCAATTTCTCTGCACAGAGCTCAAATTGCAAGCTTGTACGCATTTCATGCATAAATTGGATAAATTTGCCGGCCGCCCAAACATGTTTGATATGCACCCCAGCGTGAACAATTCACAGTGAATGAAGGAGACAATTTGAACCACGGAACTTATTTTTGCCGCCATTTTTACCCGCTTAAACCTTCGGTTAACCGTTTTCTTGGTTCATAGCGGTGCTCAATAAGGATAAATCCAAGCTTTTCGAGTTTCTGACTTACCATGCTACCTGGCAAGGCTCAAAATAGCCTTGCGTAATGCTGCCTCTGTATGGCATCATTAGAACATGCTGCCATACGGAGCCTTGGGACAGACCTGACGCAGCTAATACAGAAGTGTTTGATGGCGAAATTCTGCCCTGTGAAGATGTTGATCATGCGCACCTCTTACTTGTTTCGCATTTTAATCTCGAAGGTTGGTGGGCATGATTGATATTTATATTTAGGGGGTGAGTCGGATGACTCGGTCTGCCAGCAGACCATGCAAAAGGTGCTGAATTTTGGTTTTTTGGGGAGCAGGAAGAAGCCGGTAAGTCCCCTGTGGACCAAGTAATTGCTTACCTTGCCTGCTTTCAGCACATGATTGGTAACCAGAGTTAGCCATTTTCTGTTTTAATGCATCGAGTTTTGCCATAAGACAAATTACGATGCCTCAAGGCATGCAATTGGCTTATTTTGTTCCATAGTCTTGGTTATTTGCCCCAAATTTCTTACAGTGGTCCCTCATGGCTACTTTAACCAGAGGTTTTCTATAGGTGTTATGGTTTGCTGACTGGCAAATGACTGTACTGTATATATGTACTATATTTTTAACACAGGGATACTCTAAGCTGCATAGCAATTATGAGTTAAATATTGCTATGTAACAAATAGTCAGACCACCCCATTTGAAATGTGAAGCCAACATCTCAAACTTTGTCATTAAATATGAATAAACAAGCCCAAGTGGATGTATTTGCTGCAGCTGGAAAGGCAAGTAGCAATTCTGGCATGGTCATCTAAAATTTATGCTATTTTTGGAAAAGAGAGATTGTTTTGTAGAGCATACCCATTTTCCCCTTGACATAGGCTAACCATGACAATCAAAATACATTGTTCAAAGTGATTTAAAGCGTTTTAATTTGCATATTGTCAGCCTGGTCTGATGTCAACAAGCATGGAAAAATGAACGGAATAAAAATGCAAGTTGAAACCAGCCAAAAACTAGCTTTAAATGAGATGTTTTTATCACAAGTGCTGCTGTCAACAGATAGGTGAGCTGAGATAATGTCCATCATATGGGCTACTCTAAGCTAGGTTAAGTTGGTCAAGTGCATGGCAAGTGGCAACAGGAATTGTACAAGAATCAGTAACTCACAACTGCTGCTGTGATGCAAACAGGTTATACAGGATGAGATGATGTAAGGCCTCTTTAGGTTAGGCATAGGCTACTTTCATGGAAATAAGCATTGGTATTGTGTAAGAAACGGTGACAAAATGCTTGTTTTCCCTGACCCCACCTTAACAGAAGCCAGAATTATGTATATTGTGTTTGACTTGGTGCTGGACTGATGTGTAGGAGTCCGATGTGTTTTTGTTTGAGTGTTTTATGCTTGTTGACTTTTCTGTTGTTACATTGTTGTTGAATTTGCTTTGCCTTGCTTTGTTTTGTTTTAAAAGTGCTGTGGAAGGGAATTGAAAGGTGCAGCATCAAATTATTAGTGTTAGTAATTTGTTATGCTCATAATACTGTCATGAAATTACTATGCTGTAACACGCGCCCGGTTGGCCAGCTAGATACCCTTCGCTCGGGGGTGGGGCGGGGGGTTATTTGATCCCCCCTCTGAGATCTCGGGAACTAAGAAAGCTATAGACACCAAATTTACAGGGTGTCTTGACTTTTACGTGAACTCACTTAGGTTAGGGTTCCAGCTTCCTAGGTCATGACCTTCAGGTCAAATAAGGTCAAACAAGGTCAAATTCCAGGATGGTCTCCAAAGCGCCCCCAGAATCTAGGCAACTGTCTCTAAGCAAAAGGTCACAAGCCCTTTTGAGGTCATTGACCTTGTTTGAACCTTCGAAGGCCATAGTGACCAAAAAGATACAGGACTGCTCTGCGTTTTCATTTCAATAAGCGACAAAGATTACGCTATGCAGTATGTTCCTAAAACAAAACGTTCGACCCGGGTCGTCTTAGGTCAATGGCCTGTTCCGACCTCTACGAAGTCAATTGAAAATGTATAATGCGGTTCCTGCTGTCAGTAAATTCGAAATGAGCACCAGAAACTATCCCATACAGCAAGCCCTAAAGAAATAAATCATGTTGGTTTTGGCCTTGGTCTGACCATCATACCCGACCTCAGGTCAACGTAATTTGTTCATTCAATATTTGCGGTGCCTAAGAGAGCATCTCAGATGTTTATGTATTCGTTAAACAATCCGTTGTTGCATCAGATTAAACGTTTCCCTAGAAATTGCCTTCGCTGAAACCATGGGCTGACTTTGACCTGTCATAGGTCAGCGATATTACAAGATACATCTAGAATTGGTATTCAAACGATCTGCTATGCAATTTTCTACAGCTTTGCAAAATGTGGTGCTGCTACGCCGCGCTGTTCAAAGACCATTCGGGAAAAGCCCTGGGGGGGGGGCGATTTGCCCCCCCCCCCCACCCGAGCGCGTGTTAATGTATTCTGTTTCACTTTAATGGACTAAGATGTTAAAGGACGAAATATTTTTGTCAGGTTTCTGATATTACGTCCATGCCAACCTGAAATAGATGTCTTTGTTTGCTGAAGCATCCGTCACGAGCTCATAACTTCCGTCTTTTGTGAATTTATTTTTTCACTCCCGCACAGCCTTGTTGCGATGGAGTTTTTCACTCCCACCCTAGTTTAAAAGCGATTCTAGCTCTCTGGTGTAGAGGAAAATCACTGAGTGGTCTTTTAAAATCTTAGCAGTATCACACAAGCATTCGTAGCAATGCGATCCTACCGATGTGAGGGAGATTCATTACGATAAAAATTGCAAGCATGGGGTCTTAATGAAGGGATGTGCGAAGAAGACAATTTCTCTCCTGCAAGAAAGTTGCTAGCCTTAGAGGGACTGTCCCCTCCGACGCGACGATAGTCGGGAACACGCCCCCCCCCCCCCCCCCCGACACACCGAGCTCTTATGGCAATCTCACTGATCGCTGTGGGTGTTTGTTTTGCACTTCCTGAGATTGGTGACTCAGTTATCTGGCTTTGCTTCTGTAATATGTAATTCCCTTTTTGTTACTAAAATTGGCAACACCGCCAAAAGACGTGCAGTCCAGAAACGAAAATATGTGACCATACATTGACCCGGCATTGAACGGGCTCCTCAGCGGCATACCATTGGCCGGAGGGAGGCAGATATGACCCCTGCCTATGTCAAGGGCGACCGGGCCGAATAGAAAAAAATCGAATTGCATTCGATGGTGTCGTGGCGTGCGGTTTCAGACCGCACAAAAAGACCGCACAAAAGGTTAGGTTGAGGTGTGTGTTAAGGTCACAGGCCAAGGTCAGATTAGAAAAATGCTACTTTGGGATATTTGGCGGCTTCCCCAAGGCATCTCATTAAGAAGCGTACAAGCGTTTGCACGCTTGCTTCGCTGCGCTAACTGATAAAACGTAGACATCTATTATCTATCGTTTGCAGTTGGATTCCTGGTTCTGGGTACCCTGGTTGCCGAGATATCGCGTATAACGTGAAAGATTTGGCGCAGGCCGCACGGTGCTGGCGGTCTCTGGTGGCTCTGGCGGTCTCTGGCCGGAGAGAGCGCATTTCGCCTGCGCTCTCTGCAACACAGGCTAACCTATTCCATGAGACCGGTGATTGCTCGTGTTACGTAACCGGTTATTTTTATCCATTGCCTCAACTGTCCGCTTTTGAGTGGTGGCAGAACACACTGCGTTGTATTGAACGGCATTGCATTATATCGAAAAGTGAAAACGGTCGGTATCTACCAAATCAATTATCCTGGCTCGCGCACACGTGACGCTACAACTCATACACGCTACAATACCACGTGACTGTCCGTTCGATTCTCCATCAATGCATACTACTCTTGAATGCAACCGTGCCCTGGGTGCAGAGATGTATAAAACGTGCAGAATTATGGAACGGAGCAAAATCCATCATCCTGAGTAAAAGTCATCAATCATCATGGTTTTAGGTGCCCTGGTTGCCGAGATGTGGCGCAAAATGTAAAAACAGCCGTTAATGACCAAATCTATCTTGCTGACCCGTGCGTGCGTTACACGCAACACGCGCGACATGATAATTCAAGAAGCGTCATGTCTGTTCGATTCCCTATCAGTGCATGCCAGCCCCTAGTGGCTCCGTGCCCTGGGTGCCGAGATGCGGCACAAAGCGTGTAAAACCCCCATACGGTTTCCCGCTCAATGGTCCACCGCAGCATGCCAGTCTCGTGTTATTACGTGCCATAAGAGCGAAAATCCTGAGTAAAACGTAAAAATGGACAAAAGTGGCCAAATACATCTTCGCAGCTAATGACCTCGTGTCACATGACACATGCAGCATCACATCGTACATATCTGAATGATTGTCCATTAGATCGCCTATCGGAGCATGCCAGTCTCGACGTACTTTATTCCCTGGTTGCTGAGATGTCGCAAAAACGTGTAAGCCCCCCAAAAGAGCAAACACGTGTAAATCCATTGTTCAACACGTGGGCGCCATGACATGTGGCACGTGCCACCACACCTTACCATCTCGCTCCTTCAATCCATCATCGAAGCGCGTCAACCCAGAGTGTGTTCGCGCCATGGGTGCCGAAATGTGACACAAAATGTGCAACCCGTGGAGGAGAGCAAAATCCATCTGTGAACCCGTGACACGTGATACGTGTGACCGTACTACTTCGCATGGTGCACCACCATTCTCGTGTCGCTGCAACCCACCGTTGTCGAGGTGTTGGTGCGAGATGGCATAATCGGTCGGAGGCAATGCATTACGGTTGCCAGTCACGTGATTAGACGACCGTTTAACCTTAAAGCAACGTTCGGCGTCTGCCGAGACACCGGACACCGCCCTTCCGTCGCAGAGTAAACAGCCGCCACGCAACCCACTAATCTAGGCTCAGGTGTGTGATCAACGACCGGTGTGAAATCTCACGGTGTGATATCATTGTACCCTGATCAAACATGCTGCGAAGGAAGGCATCCAATGTTACACGTGCCGCACTAGGTCTACAATGAAGGTCACGTGCCATGCAATTGATAGCTGAAACCTTGGTCGATGTGTACACTCCGGTCTATCTATTCAGCGCCAACTAACACCCTTTAACCCCGCCGCCAGTCACGTGGTCGTCGGTTTGCGTGTGAAACTGATGAACGGATTGTGCCGCCCCGTCACCGCATTGCTGCGGCAGACCTGAGTCCCGTCGCCCGCCGCCGCGGGCCCGGCCCGCCTGGGCATGGGCAACATGCTGGGAGGGAGGCATTTCAAGCCATATATCGGTCATCGCTGTAAATAAGCGCTTGAGACTTGGCACAGACATCCTATACAGTCGCATCTAGGACACCTCATCTATTTCTTCATAATTTTGAGTTTGAGACCAACTTGGTACTTTTGTGTACGTATGTGTACTTCTCATAACTATTTTTGCTTTTTGACATCCCAATATTTAAATGTACGATATGGAAATAACACAACGACAAATCATATGTATTATGGACTAACCGGCTCATATTCCCCGTTTTCAGGCATAACATATGTTCTCTCGTTCGGCTGCTGTCAATTTGTCTATGGCTGTGTGCTTTTGTAAAAAATCAGCAGACATGGCGTCGCTCTGACGTCACTCACGCTTGGTCTATAGTGGTCTCATAATTGTTTGTTTCACACAAGGGGTAGAATTTATTAATGAACCACTACTAAGAATTTCCGTAGCAATATCTCAAAGCAATTTTGAATTATCACGAATATTGGAAAGGGGGAAGATTTAACCACAGTTTAATGCCGGGTTACGACGCCGAGCACGGGATAATGAGGAAATGGTCTTTCCAGTAGTCATGGGTGGCATGCTCTACCACTTTCAACCTTTCCAGTAGTCATGGGTGGCATGCTCTACCACTTTCAACCTTTCTAGTAGTCATGGGTGGCATGCTCTACCACTTTCAACCCCAGCCCGAAAGCCGAACCATCACCCCCATCCCATCCCAACCTCAACCCCAACCCCAACCCCAAACCCAACCCCAATCCTAACCACAACCACAACCACACCCACAACTACCACCAACTTACCTCACCAACGCTATCTGCAATCCTGACGCCACTGTTCATGGGCAGCGGAACCGGGCAGCACGTCCAGCCAACAATGCGCACACCAGTTCCAACAAAGGTTGGCGTTTGTACTCACTGATCTGCAGCCGAGAGACAGCCAACAGCACCGAACCCGGCCTGAACTGGAACAGCGGGCCTCCGATCGCGTCCGGCCCCGTCGCTCGCCGGCGGGTCGGTGACGTCGCCCCGCCACTCACCGTGTTGTGTCGGCTCGGCCGGCGGCTGGCCTCCGCCGGTGAGCAGCAGCAGACAGCAGCAGGAGGCGGCCAGGACCGCGGCCAGCCCTGGCAGTCGGCAGCGAGCCATCGCCGGCCGCCGCCGCCGGTGAGCAGCAGCAGACAGCAGCAGGAGGCGGCCAGGACCGCGGCCAGCCCTGGCAGTCGGCAGCGAGCCATCGCCGGCCGCCGCCGCCGGGGTGAC
The DNA here is from genome assembly GCF_011947565.3 of Pollicipes pollicipes. NCBI lineage: Eukaryota > Metazoa > Arthropoda > Thecostraca > Pollicipedomorpha > Pollicipedidae > Pollicipes > Pollicipes pollicipes. The sequence goes on from NW_023597054.1 coordinate 7,750,810, forward strand.
TGACCGGCGGACGGCTGCCCGCGGCGCGCGGCGCCGCTCAGCTGGCGCCTCGGCACCAGTGACGTCGCAAACCCCTCGGAGCGTACCTTGGAACCAAGTGCGCTCTGATCTTTTGTTAACCATACCAGGGGTGTCGATTTTTGTAAATGATTGGGAAGGGGGGGGGGGGGCAGCTGAGGGCACGACGATTTAACCTCCCCTTCGCGACCTAACGTTTGTACCAATCGTCAAATAACTATTAAAGGGAATATCGCTCTTTTCTCTACCAAAATTCTCTACCAGGCCTTGCCGATGTTTGCACCAGGCTCTGATTTCGTGGTGTGGTGGTGAGACAAAAAAATAAAAATGAAATACGGGATGCGTGAAAACCTTGCCTTTGACACGCCGCTGCCGATTGTGATGCATTTTGTAAACGAACTAACCTTAATGCGTGCAAGCGGCTGGCGTCGCTGGGGTTCTTGGGCTTGGAGGTACCTGGCACCCTTGCTCTGTGGATACATAGACATGATTCAGATGTAGGTGAGGCAGGACATAGCCATATGGTGTCCAGGTTCTGTAGAGCCTCGTTTATGATTGGTGGTTTCAAGTGAGCTCGGTTTTGGATGACATCTGAAAACCTCAGAAAGGGAAATAGGGGTTTCGCATGTGCGGTTAGACAATATCAGGCAGGAGTGAAAAAATCACATATATGGGAAAAAGGAGTAAAAATTTTCTCCTCGTAGGGTGTTGCTTTACACCCAAAGTCGGCAATTCTAGGACACTGCTTAAGATCCTATACATACTCCTTTCAACTATGAAATTCTTCTTTTAATGGGTTTCAGCGAGGAACCCGTGGCGTTATAATAACGCCTCTCGACTCCTGCCATTTCATTGATCATGTGACGGTGAAGGCCAAGCAATATATGACTGTCGAGTCTTCCATACGTGGCATTCGTGAGCACGATTTCCAGATCCAGCGGTCCTCAATTGGCTCCCGATAGATGTTGTGCAAGGTACGATGACGTAATCGAATATTGGCGTATTGAGAAGTACATTTACTATACAGAGAAATTTGTCGTTGTGTTATCTAGACTAGCCTTTTCCACTTAGAAACATATCAATGGGTACAAGTTATGTTATTTCATCACATCTGTTGCTTGCTTCAATATCTTCAAACGTGGGACATTTCCCTAAGGAAGTGCGTATACGCCCTCCAGAACGGAGGGCGGTTACGCACCGCGCTTGTGTACCCTCCAAAAGTCTTTCAGATGGTTGTACGTGTCAAGCACACGCGGATTGGAAGCCTTGGAGGAAAGAAAGTGCAAAAAATGCAGAATCCCTTGCGAAAAGTCGGCTCTATGCGTGATAGACACCAAACGATCACTGGTATTGTAGCGCAGCGAATTACGGCAGTGTTTCGACATGTTTCGCTGCGCCGTTTGGAAATATAGCCAATTCACGAGTGGATTGCGACGAGCCAAGGCGTGTGTGTTGCATTGTGCCTGAAAGCCTGCCCAGCCAATACACTCCCATCGTTCTGCACCGAGCGTGTATGCAACAAGATTGGCGACAGGGGATATTAATTTCGAATTGTTATTTTCACGCTTAATTGCCCGCCATAAGTTTTAAATCCCGCCTGAGCAGGGATGGCGTTGCCGACGCTGGCATTGCCGCAGTTTGATGTGACGCACCCCGATCAGTGGTCTAAGTGGTTCCGTCGACTGGAAAGCACGTGTCTGGCGATAGGAGTAGAAGGTCCTGCCCGGAAAGGCCTACTTGCTCCATTTTGCTGGCCCTGCAGTGTTTGATCATCAAGAAACGCTGCCGCAGCCCCCGTCTGTCGCTGGAGAGGCCGCAGATGATGTCTACAAAACGATGTGCAGGCAGCTCGGGTCATATTTTGTTTCGCAGAAAAATACAGACGAGTGCGCTGTGTTCCGCCAAACGATGTAAATGGAAGGTGAGTCCACCGACGCGTTTGTGGCTTGCCTCAGGCACCTCGCCAGCACTTGTGATTTCACCGATTCCGCCCGGGAAATCCGCCAGCAGATGATCATGAGAGTCAGAGATCCCAGGGTGAGGGAAAAGGCCCTGCAACAGAAAATGACACTCGAGGAATTGCACTCGCTTGCAAGAGGCTTTGAGCAAGCCAGAGCCCAAGCCCGTGCCATTGAAGCACGCCATTCAAACAGATTTGCCGCGCTACAGGCAAATGTGCAGGCACAACACGTAGTGCAAAAAAAGCCCGTTCCAAACATGGTGCAAAAGAAAGTGTGCCAAAGCAACCAGCCCCGTCACAGCGTCTCGAACACAGAAAAATGCACAAGATGCAACAGCCCGAAACATGGCCAGTGAGAGTGCCCCTTAAAAAGCAGGACTGCTTTCACTGTGGAAAACGGGTTCACACTCAAACAGCATGCCACAAGCTGCAACAAAGGTCAGCATGGTTTTACCAGAGTAAAACAGGTCGACCAAGCACACAATCTGCAAACTCAGCATGAAAGCCCACCTGAAAAGCTCCTCCTGAGGATTAACAAGTCTACACAGGAGACAGCAGCAAGTGAAAACCGCCTAATCGAGACAACAGTGCAAGTGGATGGAAAGCCAGTGCAGTGGGAAGTTGATACTGGTGCAACAGTGCCAGTGATGTGTTAACAGCTGTTCCGCAAGCTGTGGCCAAACAGGAAATTGGAGGAATCCTGACAGAGAATGAAAACCTACACTGGTGAGCCTATCTCTGTGGTAGGGGAAGTCAAGGTGATTGTTGCAAGCAAGTGACACCAGAGTTCAGCTACCCTGGTTGTAGTGCGTGGATCCAGCAAGCCCCTACTGTGTAAAAAATGGCTCTCCAAGGTGAAACTCAACTGGCATGCAATCTTCCACGCGAAGGCCTCACTGGAGGAAACAGCACAAGAGATGCTGAAAAAGTTCCCAAATCTGATGAAGCCTGAGTTGGGGAAATCCAACACTGAAGCCCACCTGGAGATAAATCCGAGCGTTAAACCGGTGTTCAGCAAACCGCGATCGGTGCCCCTGGTTCCGCGACCACTGGCGGAAGAGGAGCTGGGTCGTCAAATCGAAGCCGGAATCCTGAAGCCCTGCAAGTCAGCACAGTGGGCTGCACCCCTCGTGACAGTGTTGAAGCCGGATGGCAAAGTGAGACTGTGCTGTAGCTACAACCTAACCGTAAACAGAGCCAGTCACTTGGAGCAATATCCACTGCCCAAAGTGGAGGAGCTTCTCAACCAACTTGCTGGAGGTCAAAAGTTCACCACAATCGACCTGGAACAGGCGTACTTGCAGATTCCGTTGTCAGAGTCAAGCCAAGACTGCACAGTGGTCAACACACAGAAAGGTCTTTTTAAAGCGACCAGACTGGCGTATGGAGTTAGCAGTGGTCCTGCTATATTCCAGCGCGACATCGAAACCCTGCTAGCTGGCATCCCAAACCACGGTGTTTCTTGATGACATTTGTGTCACAGGTCCGAACGACGCTGCACATCTCGCTAGCCTGGAGGAAGTGTGAGACGACTGGATCAGGAGAACCTGAGAATCAACCCAAGAAAGCGCTGGTAGTTCCTACCAGAGGTCTCCTTCCTCGGACTGCGGATCGACAAGGAAGGTCTGCCCCCAACAGAACAGAAGGTGGCAGCTGTGCGAGACGCCCCAGATTCTGAAAACGTCTCGGACAACTGAGGACTTATTTCGACATGCTAAGCCACTACAGCCGCTTCTGCCCGAAGCTGAGTGCGGTTGCCGCACCGTTGTATGCACTCCTGAGGAAGGATGTGGAGTGGCGATGGGGCGTAGAGCAGCGGGACGCCTTCAGGGCAACGAAGGTTCGTCTCTCAGAGGCTCCCTGCCTCGCACAATGCGACGGTAATGCACCAGTCATCGTGTCAGCGATGCCAGCTCCTATGGCCTAGGAGCTGTGTTGTCTCAGATGATGCCAGAAGGAAAACGCCCAATCGCCTTCGCCTCCCGCCGCACTCTGAGCCAAGCTGAAAAGAATTACATTCAGATCGACCGTGAAAGTCTGGCTCTGGTATTCGCCGTCAAGCGGTTCCACGGCTTCGTGTATGAAAGACCTTTCACGCTCAGAACGGACCACAAGCCGCTCCTGGGGCTCCTCGGAAAAATCAGGAACCTGCCAGAAGCCGTCCCACCACGCATGGTGAGATGGAAGGTCGCGCTGGACGCCTACCAGTACCAGCTGGTACACGTCCCCGGCAATGCAGAACAGCATGCAGCAGAAGACGCCCTCAGACGCCTGCCAACCTCTGAAAAGGTGGCAGAGGCTGCAGTAGCTCCGCTCATGGAAGTCATCCAGATGCTTGAAGCTGTTGATGGACTGGTGACTGTGGACGCTGTTCGAGAAGGGACCAGAAGAGATACCGTTATATAGATAGATATATAGATACGTTCCCTTTGAAGTTCTGCACTACACCCGGTACGGATGGCCCAAGTCGTCAGAGGTGTCGCCAGCTCTCCTGCCGTACCAGTGCCGAAATGCCGAACTGAGTATCCAGGGCGGCTGCTTGCTGTGGGGATGCCGAGTGGTGGTGCCACCACCGTGCCGCCAAACGGCACTCGACCTCCTTCATGAAGGGCATCCTGGCATTTGCTCTATGAAACATCGTGCCCGCAGTCAGATCTGGTGGCCTGGGATGGACTCAGACACAGCCGAGCTGACCAAAGTCTGTGATGCATGCCAGCTACACCAGAAAGCAGCGCCTAAAGTGCCCTCTCAACCATGGAGGTACCCAGACGCTCCGTGGGACAGAGTACAAGTTGACTACGCTGACTCTGTAAAAGGCAAGACGCTCCTGATCGTGGTGGATGCGTATAGCAAATGGCCAGACGTCTGGATAACCAACGACGTCAGCACAGGAACGACCGTAGACCACCTACGGATTATCTTCGCCACGCATGGTATCCCCACAGTGATCGTGAGCGACAACGGTGGCTGCTTCACCAGTAAAGAGTTTAGCGACTTCACAAGCGCCAACGGTATCCGTCACGTCTTCACCCCTCCGCTTTACCCTGCGTTAATGGTCAAGCGGAAAACATGGTGAAGCTCGTGAAAACCGGGATCAAGAATCAATGCCCTACTCCTCTGCTCACGAAGTTCCAGAGGTGGTTGTTCCAGTACAAGAATACGCCGCATACAACAACAGGGAAAGCCCGAGCAGAGGTGCTGTTTAAACTCACCTGCTGGCAAATCGCTCCAAGAACGCACCTGACGCAGCTCCACCCGTCGGAGGAGAGGCAGTACCGTAGCAGCACAGCGAGTGGTTCTGTCAACAGATCGCTCCGTACGGGAGGCCCAGTCTTCATCACAGAAGTGACTGGTTCGGCCTATAAGTGGCTCCCAGGAACCATGCTAGATGTCTGCGGACCATCTTGCCAGGTTCTGTTGCAAGATGGCCGTCAGTTCCGTCGTCGCTTTGATCACATCCGTCCCCGTTATACGTCCGGAGGGGATGGACTGCTCGAAACAGAGAAGCACTTCGCATCTGGTAGCCTAACGTCGCAGCCGTTCGAGGCTGCGCCCAGGAACGCGACCGCATCACAGCCGACTGACAGCAAGCCAGCGACGTTCGCTCCGTCCGCGGAAGCTGTCAACTAGCCAGCGACGTCCGCTTCGTCCGCGAAAGCTGAAACCAGCCTCCCGCAGCCCAGTGGCGCGCGAATGACGGAAACAGCCAATCTGGTTCCGCCGCCTGCTCGTCTGGTACGCAACCAGCGCCCGCCACTTTGCCTGGACTTATAGTAGGCACCGTTAAGCTAGTTTTTGCCAAGAAGGGAGGAGTTGTGGTATTGTAACGCAGCGAATTACGGCAGTGTTTCAACATGTTCCGCTACGCCGTTTGGAAATATAACCAACTCACGAGTGGATTGGGACGCGCCAAGCCACGTGTATCGCATTGTACCTAAAAGCCTGCCCAGCCAATAAACTCCCATCATTCTGCACTGAGTGTGTATGCACTAATCAAACGACTGAGTGTGCCCCAGCGGGCCATTATATGGGCCTCCGATAAGAGTGTAGGGCCCTAAGCAAGTGACAGAGAATTGGAAACGCCCTAACCAATGTAGAGGACCCATGGGCATATCGCGAGTGTGTCGGTAGGTTGACCGATACCCACGTAAAGGGTCCCTGAGCAACCGAGAATACACCGGAAGATTAAGGTATGGGACCCTGGCTACCGCCCATAGGGTCTTCCTGGTGAATGGAAAGGATTCGCAGAAGGCCCCGTGATTGACAAGAGTTCCCCGGCGCCTTAACAGGAAGGGCTCCGACAACAGCGCAGGGGCCTCTGAGTAAATGCAAAGAAATGAAGGACAACGTGGAATGCTCCTAAGCGACCGAAATTGACGTGCAGGGGGCGTATAGGTTCCCCGGAAACAGCATGGGGCCCTAGACGGCGTAATGGGGCTTAAAATTTCCAGTTCACAATTTTTCCAATCATTGAGTAATTTTTGAGACTTCTCATAGGCCCTCCACTTTTGCTTACAACTTCTTGGTGGGCTGAAAGTCCAGAGATGCCCAGTTTTGTTGCGTTTTGTGTAAAAAAAAACTGCACCTGTTCGGCCGGCTATCGGCCCCCCTGAGCCGATGGCCCCTTCGGGGCCCAAGGGGGGGGGCGGGCGCGTGGCCCCCCTCTCTGGATCCGCCCCTGCTTGTTACCGTACGTTTTGGGGGATACTTTTGTTATTTTCCCCTTTTTTGCTCCCCCCGAACTCAGTTTGCCCTTGATGTCGGATTGGCGTGGGGAGAAAGTGATTGATCATAAGCCCGAAGTGTCATTCAGGTGACCACGACGAAATCTCAAATGGGAGCACCGTAAATCCGATATGGGACCCGAAGAACTGGCTAAATGTCATCGAGGGGCCGCGGGTCAGACCCTCAAATACCAGCCAGAGGGCCCGTCGCACCGATTGGGCTCCGGCCTGCGCCTGGGAGTCCATTTCCCAAGCAGGGACAAGGTCAGGACCCGCGATTTACATTAGCGGATGAGCATTTTGGGTCATTAAGGATGCATCTGCCTCCACGGGGTAGATGCCAAAATACTGTCTGGATGTAGGCTGGTGAGAATTCGAAAGTGAATCGATGGCTCAAGCGGCCACAGATTTTTCGTGCGCCTTGATTTCGCCAAATTCTTTTCAAAAGATAAGACTTGTCGCAGTATTCTAGGCCGAAACAAATTTGGAAGCTTGAAATTGCCAGAAAAAAAACTGACAAAACCGTAAAACTGGAGATACTCTGTTAAGAACCAAGCCAAAAATGAAGGCCTGTCTGTCATGTGTTTCTTATCTGGACCCTGCTTCCGTCCGCCGTCGGCGGCCACTGCCCCGGCCCGACTGTCTCCCGCATGACTGTGAACTGATCGCATGGCTGCTTTGTCGCAATTTCCTGGATCAGCATTGCTATCAATTGGTGTGTGAAACATTTGTTGGACACCTGTAACAGTATCCTTTTTACGAATTATCTTCTCTCACACCACACCACAGCATAAAAATAGCCTTTGGGAAGCTGCCTACCTTAGGTATGAATCGGCCCAACGGACATTTCATTGCCCATCATTCAACGTAGACGACCATGTAACCCGACGGAATTCGGAAGCTCTCTCATAATTTTTTATCTGGGTTCTACAAACATTAAGGACATCGCGAAGGTCTTAATCGATATGTCTGATCAAAATCTGTTCGTGGTCAACAATGTGTTTTAAGAGGCCAAGCCATGTTTGTCTGTAAACGTTCACTATTCAGTCAGAATCGATTAGCGATACAATTTATGTCACGCGTTTTTTTAATATGCGCGCCTTCAACTCTTAGCAACAAAAACCTCCACACCAGGCGTTGCAGTTTCCATAGTCCACGGAGCGTTAGCTCAGCAGATAACTTGTAGTCTCGGCCTTTCGGTGCACGAAAATGATGACACTTCCGAAATAATTGTCTTTTAACACACTAGCTGATTATTAATACAGGTTATGTGACGTAATTTTGAGCATGTACACCCGGAAATCTTAGAAGCAAAAAACTCGACCTAGGGTGTGGCAGTCTCCGTAGGCCGCGCAGCGTCGACCTAGCAGCTAATACTGAGCCGTGGCCAACGTGTGGACGAAAATGATGACGCTTCTGAAAGCAGTATTTTTGAACGCCTCGTGCCATCAAATCTTACATTTAGAAGGTAGTCTGGGCTCATATTTCACCTGTGCGATTTTTAGACTGACCATAAGAACGGATTGGCCCTTAAAGCACCGCGCAGTGCGGCTGGTATCTGGTGGTTGAACTGGAAGAGTAAAGGTGGAATCTCTACGTTTCGTGTTTCTGTAATTATTCATCTTTCTAGGAGACAGATTAACACGACGCCCGCTTGGTGGCACTTGCAGTGGTCGAACCCGTTCGGTTTTGCGGAAGCTGCAGCCCATGTCACCCATGTTTTTGCTCTCGAGGCTGCGGGCGGGTATGTTCACCTCATCGGCACCTTTTGATGTTATTTTTTTCACTAATCCACTCTAAAAAAATAAACGTTCTCAGGTATACATGGGATGACCTTGTTTTCTTGTTTTAAGCTCATTTCGCCCACTCCACTTAACAATAATGAACCCTCCACTCTACTTAACAATAGTAAGACCACTTATTTCCTTCCGAGCAGGGGGCCCCTTGAGTAGAACACCAGGGGCACGTTGCCGCTTCCGGTCAAGGGCTTAAGGGCCACTCCGCCCCATCGCGAAGTGTCTTCTGGCTGTCGCTCTGGCGACAGGGAGCAGGATCTCTGGTCCATCCGGAGGCCAGAAGGACATATATTACATTGTTCAAAAGACCTCCTTGGCACGGGAGGCCTTCTGACCCGTGCAGTTGGCCCTGGATCAGCACAGAAACCCTCATTGACACAACATCGCTGATCGCCGCAGGTGGTCCAATAACTGTCACTTAGCTCCGGTTTCATGTTTTTTTTTTGCGTGTGTTCTTCAGAGATATTGAGGACTCCCTGAACGTAGATTGTAGATTAAATGGAGGCCCAAATTTGTATTATCACAGCTAATCCATGTTCTTCTTAAAATGTTCAAGATTCAGTCAGTATTGATCACTGGTAAAAACTACGTAACCTGGTTTAAACGTGCGCGCTCTCAAATCATAGCAACAACAGCCTCGATACCCGTCGTTGCAGTCTCCATAGACCGCGCGGCGTCGGCCCTATGGCTGTGGCACTAAGTGGTGGCCAATGAGCAATCAAAAAAGGTGACACATCTTGTGAAAGATGGCTGGCGAACTAGGTAAATCGGCATGTATGTTTAATGTAGTGCAAAAGTAAGCCAAACATAGCCTTAATCTGAAAAGGTGTGTGTGTGGGGGGGGGGGGGTCGGTTAACATTGCTGGACCCCTTTCCCACCTCGAAACGTGGGCGGGGGCATGGCTCCCCCAACCCCCTTCGCGTTCCTACGCCCATGCTTTAAGTTGAAGAATGTTCAGGATTGGACCGAAATTCCGGCTGGAATGAAGGCCTATTAAGTTGAAGACAGCACAACAACAACCTATATGAACACAAGTGACCTTTCCCAATATCAGATGGCGGCGTTACGTGAGGCGTGGCTGATGGCGCGAGCAGGTCTGACGATGAGGCGCAGCTGGTGGCGCGAGCAGGTCTGAAGGTGAGGCGTGGCTGATGGCGTGAGCAGGTCTGAAAGTACTTCGGATCCTGTCCTCAAGTTTAACCTTGTTTGCCTTTATTTGACCCGAAGGCTGTGACTTGGGCAGCTAAAATTTAACACAATTGATTTCACACAAAGTCCTTCTTACCCTGTACATTTTGCGCCTCTTGCTGTCTTCATTTTTGAGACCTCAAGGTATCAATTTTCCATAAATATCCCTACCCCGAGCGCGTGTCAACTCAGCAGCGTTTACCTGGCGCGTTAAACTTTTTCAGCATTCTGGCTTTGGGATGGACGACGAACGCAGTATGTCTCGAAATCAGCATTGCTGAGCGGAAAATAAGACACGAGGCGCGCTGACACATCCCTTCCTGTGGGCGCCCGTCATCGGGTCCGTAGTCATCGCGCAACAAGCGGTCGTAAAATTGTTTGCATAAAATTGTAAAATTGCACCAGAATTAATTAAAAGTTATGCAATATTGCACAAAGTGTGTCTGTCTCTCCCAAATGTAACGTTTCACTGCCAGCTGCTTCAACTGGTGTAGCAGTTGGTGCGAAAACCTGTGTGGGTCATGCGTGGACCGGCTGATTCAACAATGCAAGTGGCCGAACGAAGCTATACAGGCTGCCGGCTGACCGCCCGGAGCGAGCCGCGGCTGCGCCGTGCCAGGAGCTGCTCCCCTCCGCACCGCAGTGGGGTACGCGCGCAGGGCAACGGTGTTCTGCCTGCCCCAGACCAGCGGACATCGCGGTAGCACTCCGACCGGGCTGGAATCGGCCACAGGGTATTTCATGTCGCAAATACCATTGAGGGTCACTTGCGTCAGCTCAGTCCCCGACACCGACCCCGCTCGGTGCGGTCCGAGTAGCGGCCAGGGGATGTTGCTAAATAGGAAGGCAGGTATTTCCATCACCACTTCCATACGATCGCACCTCGCTTAGCCTCGGTCCAGAGGCTCACCGACAAACCAGGTACCGCAAACAGCAATGACCTGTGGTGCGCGCCACAAACAGCCAGTATGAGCGAGTACTATGTTTTCTGACTGTCACAGCCAGGCTCCGCTATTGGCCGTACTTTGTGCCAGCCCCGCCTATCTCGTCGATGCACTTGCGGGCAATATGAGAATGGGTGGCTGGGCGCTGGTCGCCGAGTCCTGGGAGTTCAGTGTGACCTGCAGACAGCCCGACAGCCGGTCCCGCCATCCGGGGCGGCCGCGTCACAGGCGAATCTGACCAACAAGTGCGACTGGCGGGAACCTCGGGTGGACCTCTGGGATCGAACCTGGTTGAAGACATGACCTGCAGCACCGCCGAGGGCCGGCCAGCATCGCGGCCAACCTGGAAGACGTGTGGGTCACCGGGCGACTGCGGCCGCCTCGCCCACTCGACCCCCACTGACGCGGCGCGCGCCCCGGTCGCCTGGACCGCTACTGCTGCCCTGCTGCGTCTGCTCTGCGTCTGCTCCGCTGGTCGTCACGTTCAGCCTCAAGGTGAATGACTCCCTGAACGGCCAGGTTACCAACACGGTGCGCAGCGCGGCCGCGCCGCTGCCGTCCGTCACCGTGTGTCCGGGCAGCCGGAACAACACCTTGCTGAAATCAGCACGCGCATCCTGGGGTGATGGCAGCGTCAGCACGGAGGCGGTGCTGTGCGCCGCCGAGCCCCGGCTCGACTCCGTCCTGGTGCGCTGCCTCACCTTCAGCAACCGCAGCTGTCTGCCAGCCGGCGGCGACGGCGCGTTCGTCTAGGGCCGCTAGCGGCGCGTGCGCTACCCGGCGTCCGGCGTCATCTGCCGTACACTAGGGACGCTGCCTGTCGGCGGCGACGGCAACGAGCTTCGTCTGCGCCCGCGCCTGGGCCTGCGCCTGCTCCACAGCATGGCAAGCAGGAACAGCTTCTTCACGCTGTTTGTGCACGGCAGCGGCGTAGCCAAGACGTTCTACGGCGGCGGCGTACTGAGCGCATACTATCTGGTATGAAAGAGCATCGACCAGGAACTGACGCTGACGATGTCGGAGACGAACCAGGTGGGCCGACGCCAGAATCCGTGCCGGACCGAGCCCAGCTACGACCGTAGCTAGGTAACTGGTCACCGTGGTCTAGGCTACCGCAGATAAACACTGGTGTCTCCAGACTGGACGACCACCGTGATTAAGCCACCACAGAGCGCCAATGCGGTCAGGTCATCACAGGTCACTGGCGTCATCAGGCCACCACTCGCCGCCGCTGTGGCCCGGTCTTCACAGATCATCACGTGACCAAGTCACTGTAAACCACTGCAACGAGCGTGATGCGGACCAACTCCATGATTAATTATCACAGACCACTGTGATCATGTCAACACCGACCACTGGCCGTGATCAGCTAGCTGCAGGCTATTGTCGCAACGGCAGGTCATAATTGTTGTGTTGTGCGAGATGGTCACCATCCTATGCCTGGTGCGTTATTTACAGAAGTTCGACCCAAAATGCAGCAATGCCCGCCGCACTATCTGCGAGGCTGACGTCGCACATGTTTGCAGACACTACGAAGTCTCCAGTGCAGTGTATACAGGACAGCTGTCAGTTGCGACATGATATGTGCAGCATTGCCAGCAGAAATATAGCCACACGGTGTTTGTTGTGCTGTCTGCATGTCGCATGGCTACAGCGCTGTTACTCTGCCGCAGTGTCTGCAGGACTGCCGCTCGCTGGCCGCCTTCTCGGCCGCCAACTGCAGCGTGTCCTGGGACTCACCGCAGCCTGGCCTGGCGCCGTGCGCCACCAGAGCGCAGTACCACCAGCTGCTAGAAGCGTGGCGCAACGTCGAGCCCGCCTGCCGCTGCGCCAGGCCGTGCACCGCGCGCCAGGTGACGCTCACCGCCTACAGTGGCACGTTGCTCAACACCGGTAAGCCGACTGGGGCGGCTGGTACACTGCAGCCGGCGGCCATGGCCCGATGCCCACAGCGGCTGGTACACTGCAGCCGGCGGCCATGGCCCGGTGCCCACAGCGGCTGGTACACTGCAGCCGGCGGCCATGGCCCGATGCCCACAGCGGCTGGTACACTGCAGCCGGCGGCCATGGGCCGACGGCCGGACTGAAGCTGCGGCCTGCTTGTGTCAGACCTGACCGCTTTCCCTGCACGCTGGCACTGGCAGTGTGGCGGCCACTGAGTATGTTCGACACGTAGCCCTGAAGTGCCTACTTGCCTGCTGTGAAGATGAAGAAGTGAAGGTGGTCTGCTGATAGTTCTCTGAGTGATCGAAAACTAAACACTGCATTACGCCCGCCGGCGGGTGGCTTCACGAACATCCAGCTGCGTTTTCCGTACCAGAAGCAGCTTTTGGAGGAGCAGCGGTCTTACCTGCTAACTGACCTGCTATCAGACCTCGGCAGCACTATGGGCCTCCTCCTAGGCTTTTACCTCACCACTTTGGTCGACCTCGGCGACAAGGCTGTGACATGGCTGCTGGCCTGCGGACGCCAGTGACATGTGACATGTGACGCGGACGCCAGTGACATGTGACACGTGACGCGGACGCCAGTGACATATGACGTGACGCAGACGCCAGTGACATGTGACATGTGACGCGGACGCCAATGACATAGGCGGTGGCAAGTACTTTTTGGCGCGGGGGCGTCAACAAGCTTAACCATTGCTGATCAGGCCCATACTCAGGGGCCTCACAGTCCAGCCCCAAAAATTTTCCGTGCATCACGACCTCATGTCTATAAATTGCATTGCTTGGTCTATCACCTCAAGTGTTCTCAGCTGTTTTGGGCTCATTCAGCTGACGGTGAAAACAAACGCAATTCTTTATGCTGGTCGCGTAGTCTTGTGTTGGTATGTGCGCTACAGGCGAGCCAACACTTTCATTGCACGGTGAACACCCGTCTCCTAAGAAGTGCGAAAAAAACATTTGAAGGATTCCAAACGTTGATAGGACACACTGTTTCATCAACATAGCGTTACTGGACCTTAAGTGGAGGAGACAAGTCGAGGACTCAAATGTGGCAAACCGGTCCGCAAAAATGAAGTGTTGAGCATCGCTGGATTGAGATAGCTGGGTAGGGTCAGAGTTACAGGTGCGATTCATGATTCGCGGAACCAGGCGTACCACGAACAAAACGCCGGTCAATGTTAACCTTTCTTTGTATCACCGAAGGCCGCATGAAGATAGACCGTATCACCAAGGCCGTATTAGTATCACTTGCCCCCTGCAGTGTCCATTAATGTGGTAATTTAATCAGCGGTTTATTCATCGATGACATCGGATTTCCCTGAATACTCGCGTTGTGGTCAATTGTGACAAACGAGCATCGAAAAGGACGTTTGTTTTGCAATATTGTGTGACCTTCAAGGCCAAAACCAAGGTCAAATAACGAGGAACTTCATATCACCAAAAACTTATCGACTTCCTTTTATTTGCAGCCTTCAGAATATTTGCAAGCACAAGAACTAGCTCCTCCAACAAGTTCCAACCTGACAAGGTCATCATTCGGGGCCCAAATCAGGCTCAAAGGGTGGGAAATATGAACAAAACATATCAGCCGATTTCAACTTTTCAACATCAGAATACTCATAAGCGCAAAAACTAGCATCCGTCAGAGAGTCCTGACCTCTCAAGGTCATCTTTCAATACCAAGTCGTGCTCAAGGACGTGATCTGCATATCACTATCTAATTACCGAGGGATCTTAAATCGCCGAAGCTCCCAGTCATTTAAACCTCAGTTTGACCTTGAGGTGTAACCGCGAGGGACCAGGACTGTTTTACCTACCCTGGATCCTTCTGAAATGGATGTTCTAGTGATTGTAAATTTAAAACTAGACCGTTATTCTTAAGTAATAAGGAGTTCCCCGTCCTAAAAGCCTGAGTATGATCTCGAAGAGTGACCTTGCGAGATCAGGACTTGTTGACGGGTGCTAGTTTATGCGTTGGTAAATATTTCTATGCTTAGGAAGTTCAAACAAGCCAGTAATTTTTGAACGACATGAAGCTCCGCGTCCTTCAAGCCAAATTTTGCACTTAAAGGAGGTGACCTTGAGAAGCTCGGGAATTTTTGACTGACGTTAGTTCCTGCACTGGTGAATATTCTGATGTTTAAAAAGCTGAAAACGGCTAGTGATTTTTTGGTGATGTAGAGTTCCCCGTCATTTGAGCCTTGGTTTGACCTTAAAAGGCAGCCACGAGAGGTCAGAACTTTTTTGACAGACACTAGTTTTTGCGCGTTTGAAGTATTTTGATGCTTGAAAATTCAAAATCAGTCGGTATTTTTGTGTGATATGGAGGTCCCCGTGCTTTGGATTTATTTTTACCTCAAGCGTCACGTTCTATTGCAACATAACTGACATTTTTATGTGCTCGTGCCAAAATTGATTATATGACGTGTTTTTTTTAGAAATCGGAATTCGTCGCAGAATTAATCGTTGTATAAATTCTCAAAGTCCTCCGCAATCTGAGCCTTATTTTGACCTAGAAAGGAACGTTGAGAGGTTGAGATTTTTTGATGAACATTAATTCCTTCTGTGCTTTATATTCTGGTGTTTGAAAATCTGGCATATGCCCGGGTGGGGTTCAAATTGCCCCTCTCTCCCCGAAGGTTTTTCCGGAATGGTTTCCGAACGGCGCGGCGTAGGCGTGCCAAATTTTGCCTAGCTATAGACATTTGAATAGCAGATCGTGTGGTATCAAAATGTTAAATGTACCTTGTAAGGTCGCTGACCTACGGCAGGTTAAAACCAGACCACGGATTCAGCAAAGACAAGCCCTAGGAAATCGTTCGATCTGATGGAACAACGGAGTGTTCGGCAAAGCCATACATCTCCGAGATACTTTCTTCGGCGACATTACAGTTTACTGACCGAATTCCACTGATCTAGGGTCAGGCACGAAAGTCAGAACAAGGTCAAAACCAGCCTGTCGTATTACTCCTACTTAAGGTTTACTGTATGAGGCATTTCTGGTGCTCATTTCGAATTTATTGATAACAGGGACCGCATAAGACATAATTAAGACATAATTAAGACATAGGACATATTCATTGAACTTTTCAAATATCAGAGTAGGTCAATAACCTAAAACGACCCTAGTCAAGATTTTGTTTTTAGGAACATACTGCCTAGCGTAATCTTTGTTTCTCTTTCAAATGCAAAACTCAAGACCTTCTTCTGTGATTTTGGTCATCATAACCTTCGAAAGGTCAGGCAAGGTGACTGACTTAAAATGAGCATGTGAGCTTTGCTTGCAACAGTTATCTAGGTTCTAGGGGGGTTTGGAGACCAACTTGAAGTTTGCTCTCGTTTGACCTTATTTGAGCAGAAGGTCATAACTCAGGGTCCCCAAAATGTGGCCTTAGTGACTTCACGTACAGGCCAGTACACGCTGTAAATTTGGTATTTTTAGCCCTCTTAGTTACTGAGACCTCTGTGCGGTCAAATTGACCCCCACCCGGGCGAAGGGTATCCAACCGGCCACCGAGGTGCGTGTTAAAATTATGTCGGTAATTTTGTGGTGATGTGGAGTTTCCCATGATTTGAGACTTAGTTTGAAGTTGACGGATAATTTCGGGTCAGAATTTTTTGACGGACGCTAGCTCCTTCTGTGGGGAATATTCCGATGCTTGCAAAATAAAAATCGGTCAGTGATGTGGAACTTCCCGTCCTTTGAACCTGAGTTTGACCTTGAAGTGTGACCTTGAGAGGTAAGGCCTTTTTACGGACTCCACTTCTTATGCTTATGGATACTCTGATGCTTTCAAACTTAAATTCGGCCGGTAATTTCTAGTGACATTGAGTCCCCGGTGCCTTGGGCCTGAATTTTATGTTGAATGAAGACATTTAGAGATCAGGACGTTTTACGAACGCGCGCTTGTGAATATTTTGATGCTTGGAAATGTAAAATCGGTCAGAGATGTTTTAGTCATAAGGGAGTTACACGTCCTTTTGCCTTGCTTTTGACCCTGAAGCTCACATGATATTGCAAAATAAACGTCATTTTCGATTTTTTCGTGCCATAATTGATCAAGTGTCGTGTTTTCAGGTGGTAACCTTACCCTTACCGTTACTATGCTGCGTTAATTTGGCTGCATCTTTATCATTTTTGGCTACTTGTCATAGCGTGGAGGGCTAGCTACCTTAGTACGCTTCAGGGGTTGCTATAATACTGTAAAGTAGTCTTTTTTGGCCGCTAACTTCGTTAGAAGCCCGGGCTGGTTAAGTTAGTTTCCTTTGATTGGTACCACTAGTTTCATTGGTCGATTATCTTAGTTTCTAACGTTTGTTGTACCATAGTGGAGGGCTTAGTTGTAATCATGGCTCGCTGGGTTTCAAGGCAAGTTTTTTTCTGTTGCTCCTTTGAATGAAGCCGAATTTAAGGCTGTGCGCATAACTCGGCCCCGATAGACAAGGTCACACACGCACTCGCAGCTCGTGCTGACCCCTGTGGTCTGCGTCCCGGTCTGTTCAGCGACGATGTTCATGAGTCGACTCCCGCCGCGAGATGAAAAAAATAGGGACTGGTGCCATGTGTTTTCCTTTCTCCAGCTGGTTTTGTTCCGTGCTATGGCTAACCTTATACTTACTTTTGATTGGGTAGTCTACCATTGCTATATTTGGCTACTTGTCATGGTGTCTAGGGTTAGCCGCCTGAGGACCCTTCAGGGCAGGGGCATACTTTCGCAAAATGAATGGGGGGAGGGGGGGCCGAAAAGTGAAAAAATGTTTAATGTACCCTTCAAACATTCCAACAGACGGATTCCTCCCCGGGTTCGGTCAACTTTTTCTCAAACTTGGGGCAGCCCATGTTAGGGTGCCTGGAGCCCACCCACTGAATAGGAAACTACATCCCTGCTTCAGGGGCTGTTATAATAGCGTGAGTTAATCACTTTTGTTAACATAGTTGCCGGATAACACAGGTGGGTAACATGGGTGCCGCTGCGCGGACACCGCTAGTTAGATCCATTCCGCAGCTTACGGGCGGGGTTTTGCGCGAACGTCATGTACATGCCACCTTCTTCTTTTCTGCATCATTGTCCGTCAAAAATAATGCATAAGACTGTGTAACATAACCTAGAAAATAGGCGCATTGAAGACCACAGCATGTCTTTGTGCAAATAATCAGTTTGGAAACATTGGCCAGTGTGTCACGGACTATCTCCAGATAAAAGACGCAACCATAGGGGGAGGGGATCATATCGTCCTGATGGCCTACCCCATAGGAGACCTTGGTGTACGTTCGAGTACAAGCAAAAAACCATAGGGGGAGGGGATCATATCGTCTTGATGGCCCACCCCATAGGAGACCTTGGTGTACGTTCGAGTACAAGCAGAAAACCATAGGGGGAGGGGATCATATCGTCTTGATGGCCCACCCCATAGGAGACCTTGGTGTACGTTCGAGTACAAGCAGAAAACATGTTTACCTGTTATGTGCTGCACAATGGGAGCAATTTACGACCCTAGGCAATTATAAGTTCCTATCAGCACTTGTGAGCATGCGCGACAATAACCGGCAGGCCTAAAACGTGACCAGGAGCAGGGATATTTGGCCATAAATGACATCAACAAGCCCATCATCAAAACTGCGGAAATTTCCTAGTCCTTCCCATTGTCAGTCCCGCATAGATAAGCCACTAGCAATGACCTTATTCCCCGTAGGAAAACTAGGAGAATGGAGATATAGATGAGTTGATATTTTGGCAACATGCCGTTATCGATGCGAATAAAGGTAAATTCCAAACTGCCTGCCGCTGATCCCGCTCGAGCTTTCAGGTTTGTTTTTTGAGAATGGTGGCCAAGGCTACCGCCGTTAGCAGGTCCATACCCCGACAGGTCCATCCCCTGACAGGTCCATCCCCTGATTTCGGCTGATTAAGTGTTCAAAACTAGTATTTGACCACTGGCTAATTAGTCTTTGTTTTTCATATCTCATGAGCACTGGTTGATTGCTTTTCCTGCCGCTGCAGAGCCATACCAGCCGCACTCGTCACGATGGTTGATGTAGAGAGATCAAAATATGTTTCGAAGGCTTAACGCTGTTTCATGCTGGGGCCGTTACCGCTCCGGAAGTTTTTGCTTGTCATTCCTTAACCATACGCCTTGGGACCGCGAAATTTTGAGACTTTTCATATACTCGCTTGGTGTTAAAATCAAATAGATGTCAGTCGAGGGGCTGGTTTTTCGTTTATTTTCGTCGTATTTGCTTTTAGTTTGTTTTTCAAATTCGCTCTGTGAGTAGGAACGGATCAAGAATTTCGTCAGGGGGGAGGGGGCACGCAACATTATGCTCCCCATAAAGTTTTGAACCTCCTCCCCCAAACAGCCTCGTACTTCAGCCTTTAACACGCGTTCGGATGGGGTCAATTTGACACCGCGAAGGGTTTTCCAAAATTATTTCTGAACGATGCGGCGTGGTCGCGCCACACTTAACATAGCTATAAAAAATGAGAAGCGCGTCTATTTTTAAGTAAAAATTGTACCTTGTAAAATCGCTTAACTATGGTAGGTCAAAGTCAGGCCGCGGCTGCCAGCGAAGAGCATTTCAAGGAAGCCGTTCAATGTGATGCAACAACGGAGTGTTTGATGAAACCATGCATATCTGAGATAGCCTCTTAGGCAATAACCCGATTAAATATAGATTGCCATACATTCCATTTATATAAATTGAGGTGTAAACGTCTGACCGAGGTCAAAATTAACCTGCTTTTATGTGATGGCTAATATTTTGTAATATTTCAGCAAAGATTTTGCGAGGATCCAAGCAGCTATTGGAAGGCCTGAGCCAACATTGGGGACCGCACAAAACGTTATCAATCGACACCACAGCAATTTTTATTGATGGCTGCACACATTAATACTTGTTAAGGTTGACAGCTTCTTCGCCAGCTTTGCGTTCAGGAACACAAAACTACTCCGCGGCCACCGGTAGCATTGTGGCAACAATGCCTTCGTTGAACGCCAAGAACTGATACAGACAGACTACCTGACCACTGCCATAGGTCTGCGAAGAGTCATACTATTCGTGTTCTCTGCGGTACTACCTGACCACTGTCATAGGTCTGCGAAGAGTCATACTATTTGTATTCTCTGCGGTACTACCTGACCACTGCCATAGGTCTGCGAAGAGTCATACTATTCGTATTCTCTGCGGTACTACCTGATCACTGCCATAGGTCTGCGAAGAGTCATACTATTTGTATTCTCTGCGGTACGCAGACCACAAACTATATTTGACATCTTCGTGCCGATGTGCACATCGCCATATACATGCATGCGTATACATACCAAGAATGGAAGGAAAGCGTAGGACAAAAAAAAGACACCGGGGAGACAGCTAATCGCCAATCTATGGGTGCACATGGATCGACACGAACGGCTGGGCTCGCTGTCGATCGTCCTGGTTCAGGGAAGAAGACTGCGTGTTCATTCTTCGTTGACACACCAGGTGAAAGTGTGCCTGCTTTATTTATCTGGAGCTGGTGCAGGCCAAAAGCTTGGATTTAATGTATAATCAGTACATACACGCAGCTTATTGTTATTCATAAAAGCGGTGATAGCTTTCCTTCCAACGTTGTCCAAAACATGTAGTTCTCTATCCGCGATATATCAAAGCTAATTACAGCTCCAACGGCTGGTGACCGCACGTATAGGCCCAGTCGAGAATTGACCGCTTTATATGCAAATATTAGTTATGCCTGGCACACAGTTCATGTATGTCCTACATGCTTAAGCAATGTAAGTCCTACAAATCTCCCGATAAAATTCCAGCAATGCCGATCGTTACACTGCAGTTGATCGTCAAAGGCTTTATTGGCAGTGCTCAGGCGAGAAGGCTATGGCTTCCCACGGGCAAACATTGCGACACGACTCCCGCGCCGTATGCGATAGTTTGTGGCGGTGACAGTTGATAAGCTGAGCACCCTTGAAGCCGCGCATTTCGAGGTCAAGTTTAAATGCACCGACTGGTGTCCCTGCGGGACGTGGGATGCCGCTGTGTTTGGATGCATAGTGGCGTTCGTGTGGCGTTATATTTCAACCCTTGCTTAGATGCCCTCTGCCCAGCTTCTCGCAGTGTGTACAGTGCTGTGTGAATTTATTTTAACTTCGAAGATGGTGGACATACATTCCTTTCACAGGCACAGCATTTACATTGAATGCAATGAGGGGGCGTGTTGAGCTGCCCCCACGGAGACGCGCTGTCTTGGAGCGGACCTTGCCGCCGTGCCGCCGGCCACGCTCTAGTTCAGGCTTTATCAAACGGCTTGTGTCGCTGCCACCCGCCCGGTGAGCTGAATTTAAACGACTCGTTTCTTTTATTAAGCATAATTTTTGCAATATTAGCGTCTGAGACGCTACATTCTGTTAATCTGTCTCTGTTTCATGTTTGCAGCCGATTCGCCTGCGGTGATCGGCCACCTGACAGTATTTATCCGGGTGCAGATGGGCGAAACCGCGCGACGGTGTGAATTAATCCCTCACACGCACGAGACTTGGCTGCACACCTGCGCCATGACCAGCGCACCATTCCTGCGTGCAACCACAACCCCCGAGCGCAATGTTTCCTGCAAACCAGCTACGCCGGAGGCTGAGCCGAAAGTAGAGGCGCCGCTGCCGCGCCGGGCTCGGAGGTCAGTCACCGCGCCTCCCGCGCATCATCCTCATGCGCATGGTCGGCCGCCGGGTAGTCGTCGTTGTTGTGGTGGTCGTGGTGCCGGGACGCGGAGCGAACGGGTCCCCGCTGGCCACGAACCGAGCTGGTCCATGCGGCAGGCCGCCAGGCAGAGGCACGACTCCAACACGTCTCACCGGTCTGACCACGGGTACTCGCACGACACCGCGCCTGCCGACTCCCACTCCTCCCCCGGTCACACCTACTCCTCCCCCGGTCACGCCCACTCCTCCCCCGGTCACGCCCACTCTTCTTCCGGTCACGCCCACTCCTCCTCCGGTCACGCCCACTCCTCCCCCGGCCACGCCCACTCCTCCTCCAGTCACGCCCACTCCTCCTCCGGTCACGCCCACTCCTCCCCCGCCCACGCCCACTCCTCCCCCGACAACGCCTACCCTCCTGGTCGCGCCGCCGGCTAGTGAGCCCATGAAGCCCGCCTGCTGGGCCGAGTTCTGCGACAGACCGCTGAGTGAGTTGCCCTGGTTGGAGTTCTGCGCGGCCACGCGGCTGTTGGCGCTGACGGCCACGTCGTCGCCGGCAGCGCCGAGCGGCCGGCCGTGGCCGATCAGCAGACCGCGCGCGCCCTGCTGGAACGCGCCGCTGCCCGAGCCGACACCGGCGCCGGTGCTGGCCGCGCCGCCGGCCGTCATGGCCCTCAGCTGCTGCTGCGTCTGGGTCTGCACGCCGCCCAGACCGACCCGGGCAACTGCAACAGGGCAGTCGTCACACGGACGGCGGGGCACTCGGCCGGACTGGGGCACGCACAGGCGGCGAGGGACTCCACTGTACCAAGGTCACGCACAGCAGCCGAGGCACGCAGGGTACCAGTGGATTCCGATATACCGGTAGCGCAGTATCGGGGAGTTTCCCTGTACCGGAGCAGACACGGCAACTGAGGCACACGCGGCAGTCGTTGGACTCGAATGCATCGACAGTGCAGGATCATGGAACTCCGCCGTGGCGATATTCTGTGCCGGACAGTCGTGACGATATGCTTTGTCGTGAATCAGCGGCGTTGCCGCATGCATGTGTGCAGGGGGGAGAAGGGGGCGTTGGTCCCCTGAAGGTGGCGGGGGCCCTTGGTGCCAAAGGTCCCATACTTTTTGGCGTCCGCATGACGCTTAAAGCATAAAACGAACCCGAAAGACATGCAAATTGGATTCTGAGCCCTAATGCTCTCGGAATCCCCGAAACGGCCCACAGAAAGACGGAGAGGGCCCCTTGGCTGAAGTGTGCCCCTATATGTTCCCCTTGGGACGCTATTTGTAACGCTCCATCTGCTCAGCGGTGCATGTTTCGTTCTCCACATTTGAAGATATTGACTGTTGTACTTTTGGGCGTGGGCGTGACTGGAGGAGGAGTGGGCGTGGGCGTGTATTGACTGTATACTTTTAAGTGGAAAAGACTGTTCTAGAGAACACCATTTCTCTGTTTTCTAAATATGCTCCTCAATGCAGCATTGTTGATTACATAATCATGTCTTGCACAACATTGATTGAGGGCCAGTTGATGGCCTTTATATCTGTACGTCCTGCTCACAAACGCCAGACATAAACGGTTTATCAATTCTGTTGTTCTCCCTTGATCGCCGCACGGGTGGAAGGGAGATCAAATTGACCCCCGAAGGTTTTACATGGTTGTAGACAGTTCAATAGCGGATCGTTTGATATAAAAAATTGGGTGCACCTTGTAAGGTCGCTGACCTATGGCAGGTCAAAGTCAGGCCATGGTTTCAGCGAAGTCAATTTCTGGGGAATCGGTCATTCTGATACGACAATGGAGTGTTAGACGAAGCCACACATCTCTGAGGTGCTTTCTGAGGCAGCATTAATATTGAATGAGAAAATTACGTTGACCTGAGGTCAGGTATGAAGGTCAGACCAAAGTCAAAACCAGCCTGTTTTATTGCTCATGGGCTTGCTGTATGGGATAGTTGCTGGTGCTCATTTCGAATTTATTGATAGCAGGGAAGGCATTGTACATCTTCCATGGACTTTTTAGAGGTCAGAATAGTTTATTCACCTAAAACGACCCAAGTCAACATTTGGTTTATAGAAACATATTGTTAAGCGCTATCTTTGTCGCTTATTCCAGTGCAAAACTCAGAGCAGTCTTGCATGACTTTGGTCACCATGACCTTAAATAGGTCAAACAAGGTCACTGACCTCAAATGAACATGCGATCTTTTGCATAAAAACAGTTATCTAGATTCTGGGGGCACTGTAGAGACCAACCTGGAACTTGACCTTTCTGACCTTATTTGACCCGAAGGTCATAATCTAGGAACCTCAAAATTTGACTGACGTGAGTTCACGTACAGGTCCACACACCCTGTGAGTTTAGTGTGTCTACCCTTTTTAGTTCTCGAGATCTCAAGGGGGTAAATTGACTCCTCCCCCATCCGTGCGAAGGGCATCCTAGCAGGATTTGAATGACGTCGCTATGACATTATGGATGCCTGGGTGACCTTGACATAGTTCCCCGACGTAGGCTGCGGCGGGCATGTACATCTTCGTGGGCGTATAGTTCCATACAAATGTGTCATCCTTAATGTCGAGCAGGTCGTCGATTTCTGCTGAACACGAGTGTCGGACTGTTGCTAACTCACACACTCCCCCCCCCCCCCTAGGCGAGGTCCTAGTTTGGCCACTGTCGTCAGCTCAGCCGTGCCGGTGAGGCTCAAAATACACAGCTGTACCGAGCACGCGCGAAGCTAAATCTAAATGTGCTGAATATACACAGAGGCAGAATGCACAACTGCACAAGGACATGCGGGACAGGATGCAAGCCTGTGTGGGCTCATACGGAAACAGGGCACACAGCTGTACCGGAGTCGACTGCGGCGTGTATGTACATGCCTGTACAGGTTACATACGAAACAGGTCCTACACTGGTCAATTGGGGCACGTACGGGGCGGGATACACCTACTCGCGCCGAACATATACGAAGGCTTGGCGCGTATCCGTGATGGAGAGAACAGGGGCGGGGTAGATGCCTGTGGGTACATGCGGAAGACAGGCGCCCTCCTGTATCGGCGCACACCCAAACAATGTACATGGTCTGCACTGGGACGCATGCACAGTCACGGTGCACATCTGCATCACGGAGGAGCAGTCAAGTGAGTGGGAGCGAGAGGGCTCACAGGAGCTCCAGAGCAGTGGCGAGAGACGGGACTGGGTCGGCGGTGCGGGGCTGCGGCTGGCACGAGGAAGGAGACGTGCCTTACCGGACCCGATGCCGCGCACAGTGGCCACGTGACCGTGGCCGGCGCTGGCGATGTTGTCGGAGCTGGAGACGGAGCTGGCCAGGTTGGCGTTCCTGCGCAGGCCGGGCACCACCACTCCGGCCTGCAGCACAGCCGCTGGCCGAGCCCTACCAAACGAACACGGCACGCTCGTGAGTGCGCGGCGCTCAGCTCAGCAAAGACCGGAGCACTCAAACCCAGCCAGCCTCAGCAGGCGGAGGCGGACCAGCGGAAGTAAACTTGGTCAAAAAGTTTGTTGGGTTTGAGTGCCGCTGTCTGGTATTTGAGAGAGAGAGAGAGAGAGAGAGAGAGAGAGAGAGAGAGAGAGAGAGAGAGAGAGAGAGAGAGAGAGAGAGAGAGAGAGAGAGGGGGGGGGGGAGACGGTGCAGGTCAGTGAGAGTTGATACCAACATGCAGGGGTGGAGCCAGAATTTGTGACGGGAGCGATGCCACGACTTGGGAAAGGGTGTTTTTTACGAGCGGGTCCCAGCCCAAATGACAACCTACGCACTGCCAACGGACCAACAGATCCCGCAAAGGCTTGTACGTACAGCGCACAGCGTATCAATGAGCTATCGCTGCTGGTTTGCCCCGGCGTCCGTCGCTTCAGGTGCGTACCGTACCGTCGTTTCAGGTGCGTACCGTACACATTCGCTCGGTTATCCGCTAGACTTGTTACCAAATTGCGGCCGCTGTGCTCTGCATGTCGTCACCCAGGTATGAAGGTCAGACCAAGGTCAAAACCAACCTAATTTATTACCCTAGAGCTTGCTGTATGGGGGGAGTTTCTGGATCTCACTTCAAATGTATTGATAACAGGAACCGCATTATACATCTCCCATGAACTTTCACAGTTCAGAACAGGCCGCTGACATAAAATGACCCAGATCAACATTTTGTTTTTAGGAACACATTGCCTAGCGTAATCTTTGGTGCTTATTCAAATGGAAAACTCAAATCAGACTTGCATGATTTTGGTAACCATGACCTTCGAAAGGTCAGGCAAGACCAACGACCTTAAATGAGCATCGGTGACCTTTTGCGTAGAACAGGTATCCAGGTCTGGGGCACTTTGGACACCAACCTGGAGTTTGACCTTGTTTGATCTTATTTGACCCGAGGTTCAGGGTCTTGGCGCCTCAAAATTCGATGCAAGCGAGTTCACGTACAGGTCAACACACACTGTGAATTTGGTATCTCTAGCTCCCTTAGTTTCTGGGATCTCAGGAGCGGGGGAGGTCAATTGGCGCGCCCACACGAGCGAAGGGTATTCAGCCAGCCCCCCGGGCACGTGTTAATGCCACTGCCAGAGGCACCGTTTACCGTGGTGGATCCGACGATGCTGCCGCCGCCCCTGGTAGAGGCCACGTTGCTGGATTTAGTTAGTGTTATCACCTTCTGAGGAAAACCTGCCGGCAGCACAAAGTGCACCAGAAATGGTGGGGATGGTGACAACAGCATGGTATGCGATCGTCACATTTGTTACATGGCCAAGGGAAGCAAAAGATGTTAGTTGCATGCCCCGAGATAAAGGCGTCGGCACGCACTGTTGAGCGTATATGTGCGTGCAGCCCACAGGGCGATCAGCCAGGCCGTTTTGTGACGCCCTAATCTCGGGAATACCAACCCGCTGTCTAGCTTGGCGTAGCCTTTTGCGGACGGGGTTGAGAACATCTGTTGGGAACGGGTTTGACGATCTGCTTTGCGATGCACTCAGCGCTGTTCGAATGGAAAGGGCCTCTCGCCTGCGGCCGCTCAGTCGGCCTGCGGTGACCGCGCGCTCGGGCCGGGCCGGGCCAGATGGTCGGCCGTCTCACCGTGGACGCCGCCGGCGGCCAGCACCAGCAGGGTGACCAGCAGGGGGCGCATGATGCCAACTCAGGAGCTGACGGACGCTGTGTACGCGCCGCGCGCGCGCGCCGTCCTCTTTATACCGACAGATGTCTCGCAGAGTGACAGGGCAGTCTGAGGCGCGGGCGCCGTCCTCTTTATACCGACAGATGTCTCGCAAAGTGACAGGGCAGTCTGAGGCGCGCGCGCCGGCCGCCGGCCGCCTCGCAGCTGCCGCACAAACCGGCAAAACCGACGCGACGGAGGATTATAACTCGTAGCGAAAGGTCACCCAAATATTTGGAATGAATGATCACTCGTTGCATTTGGCTATATCACAAAGGTATGGTATTATCCATGTGACATGGTAATTGTCATACTGCGGTCTGCCACTGGCCACTGCATGTCGTCAAACTCATCCAGGGGCTTGACGACGGGAAGTGAGGTGATCGACACGGCCCGTGTGCCGCGCAGGTACACAGGTCTAACGGCCCTTGTCACATGACAAAATGGCCGCATTGTCTATCGACAAAAGACTTTCAGATAATGGAAAGCGGTTGGGTCCAAGAAAAAATAGAATTCTACTTTGGACTTAGCTTCCCAAGTCTATCAGAATCCAGCCTTGATCAGCCTCGTCAGCTGACAGGACCAATCGTTTGGCCTGTCCAGCCGAAGCACCGTGGTCCAGTCCACGGTTCGACCACTCTACGGTTCTTCTAAACTGAGCGGCTTAACATTTTACTTCAAGCCGTGGCCAATACCAGAGCGTGATGTGTCCCTGCGGACCAATCGGGTGTCACCACAACTTATTACGTCGGCGCTGGGAATCATCCTTGTGCTTAATGACCGCAGATACTGCGGCGATGTTTTCATCTGCTGCTGCTGGACTGCTTAGGACTAAAGTTATTCATGCACCAATAGCTTGAACAGCTTAGGACTAACGCTATTCATCTAGCAATATCAACATTGGCCCGATTCAAGAATCCGAGATCAGTTGTGAAGGATACTACCTGGAAGCGCACGACACATCGAGCAAACATCCCCTGTGTCTTAGCCCTCGGGCAATAATCCCCCCAACTTGTGATCCAGTATTTTTCACTTTCTCTGTCGAGAGTCATGCAGCACTGTTTGTGTTGCATGGCTATCGATGCCAAGTTCCCATATTGTTTCATGTAGAAACGCATCAGGCCTTCGCGTATATGTATTGGACACAGATTTATTACACGTATAATACTCTATTAGTATTACTGTCCGGGCTACGAGTCCCTATCCCGGGACTCGTACCAGGGCCGCTGGTTTGCAAGTCAAGCATCCTTTCCCCAGATGGCGGAAGCGGGGCTTAGGACAGAAGGCACGATAGAACATTGCTACTTGGTTCAAGGCTTCCGATGGTGCCCACTCTATAACATCACCTGCTGTTTGGCATCAAATGTCATTTCGCGCCGGTGCGAAATCCACATCGAAAATTGAAGCCAACCGCCAGTTACTGCACGGATTCATAATGGCATGCGATATCTTAATTCGATGTAATTTAAAAGTTGTGTATTTGATCAACAGCCAAACCTATTGATCCAAGCCATAGACTCAGTTAAGTGCCCACAACTTTAAATTTGATTTAGTGAAAAGCCCGAATAGGCCATTCATCTCCATCACCACGCAGCACAGCATGGCTGACCAATTTGGCATCTACATAAGCTGTCAGGCTATGGCCACGTCCTTTCGCTCACCTTATTTGACTTGATTCCGATATTTGCACCGCACAGCTATGGCTTCGACTCGCCCGACAATATCACAGGAAGCAGTCTCATCCTGGCTCATCGAAGGTGTGGATTGATTTCGGAGTTGATTGCGACTCTCGCCGAAATTAGCCACATCTGCCATGCTGCTTCAACGAAGTCATGGAATTTATACCAAGGGACTGAATTTTTCAACCACGGTTAGCTTAATCCTGACATCGATTTCGGCGGAAGGACCCATCCAGCGACTAGCGTGCGGTGGCTTTCACTATCGCACTCAACGATCCCGCAAAGTTAGATTGGCGATAACAGTTTCCAGACGTTGGGTGCGTTCGGCAGACGGAAATTTTTTCGACGCATAGTTATCTCTCCGATAATCATCCACAGAGACTGTCTATTTACATCGGCCGGCCCAGAAAATATTACACAGCTCGTTCCCACACCCGCCATACGTGGCCAACGGTCACAGCTGGGTATAACGGAAAAGATCCGTCGAACGGATGAAGAGAATCCGCTGCCGGTCGAGTACGCCGTACAAAATATCCGCTGGCCGTCGAGTACGCCGTACAAATATCCGCTGCCGGTCGAGTGCGCCGTACAACTATCCGCTGCCGGTCGAGTACGCCGTACAACTATCCGCTGGCCGTCGAGTACGCCATACAAATATCCGTTGGCAGATTAACAATCCCCTGGCGGGACCCGAAAGCTGGCGACGTGCGGTCCCTCTTCCAAGCATTTGGAGTTCAAGTTTCAGGCCGGTGAAGCACGTGACCTACTGCGAACGAGAACGGCTCTGACGGCGGGGTCGCCGGCCGCGTCGAGCTGCTGGCGTCGGACGCGGACCGCCGGCGCCCGCCGACTCGACAGCTGACACGACTTCACAACAGAGCCATCAAACCGTCGCGTTGCCGTGTTTCGCTCCGATCCACGACGGCCGCCCTAGTCGCGGGAGCGCTAAAGCCCGGCCTGTCAGCTTCCCGGCGAGCCCCGGCTGTTACACAAAGCACCAGGGGAGGCGCGCTGCTGCGTAGGTGGCAAAACAACAGCCAGCTCATGCCTGCTGCGTAGGTGGCAAAACAACAGCCAGCTCATACCTGTATTTCAAAACAACAACAATCCTAATGAACGACGCTGACAACGGCTGGACAAATGCTTTGACACCGAGGTGAGGTAAAAACGTACAAATGTTCTGAGACACACGTCAGATCCACGTTTAAAACACCTGCGGCCTCGAAAACAAGAGCCCAAGAACCATTCTCCTTTCCTTTTCCTAGACGATCTTGGCGACGAAGTGTCGAAGACCGACGTGAAAACACACAAACACGCAAATACCTCAGGCCTATGCACATTGCACTTGGTGAGCATACCGATCAGCACGCCGTTCAAAGCGATGGGGTCACACATAGTCAACGGCACAGCAGCGGTTCGGCGCATCCCATCAGCGGAGGAGGACGGCCGGCCCGAGTCCGACGTCACCATCAAAGCGCGTCCTCAGAGACTCTGGCCCGTGCGATGACAGCCACCGCCGCGCGGGCGCCGCCCCCTCCCGCCCGGCACGCGTCGCGACCGGTACGCAGCGCGGCGCCCCGCCCGCTCCGCCCACCCCCGACGGCCGTCCTGACCGCCGCGCACCGCTGACGGACTACTGAGGCCCGCCAGCCGGGCCGGCTCACGTGTAGCCCAGCAGACCGGAGCCCACCACCGAGCTGGTGAACATGACGAAGCTGGTCCACCACGTCAGGTAGCCAAGCAGACCGCGGTAGAAGCCGGGCGTGAACACCTGCCGAGCAGCGCCAGTGCGGGTCACCCAAGGGTCGCTGGAGCCAATGCGTGTTTCGTAGCACCTGAGGTCACCACAGTCAAGAGTAGCATGCGTGCTCCGGAACGCCCGGCTCACACCCGAGCGGTCCGCCAAATATGGTCCGGAGCCTTCGGAATATTAAAAAAACAACGCAAATACAAAGCGTGCTGGGGAAACACTGCGTACCACGCGGCTGGAAAGAACCGGACCAGTTCCTAAACACATGGGTCATACAGGAGTCACCAACGACATAGAAGCCTCTGACCACTGGGTTCACAAACAAACCATCAGTGACACGGGTGTCCAGCAACGGCGAGAGCGCGGTTTCGTCAGTCACAGACATGTTCCTCAACACCAGGGTCACACACGAATCACCGGGGTCATACACGTCCCCTGCAACAATTGGAGTCGCCATACACACATGCCATCGGTCCTTACATTCCGCAATACGGGTAAACACGACTGATCCCCGGTCCTGCCGAACAAAGGTGCCCGGCAGGACCGGGGCCACGCACCACTCACCAAAGTCACACATGAGCAGAGGTGATATGCAAGCCACCCAAACCGGGCCAGAACCAGCCGGGGTCAAACGCTTTCAGGAACACTGAGGTCGAACACATTCAGAACATCACGCAAACACCCCACAGGTGTCATTAGGCCTAAATCACACGTTCTTGGGCGAACGAAAATGTTATAGGAGCACTCAAAAGCAAATTGTTGAAATCCTCCTCCTCCCCAACAAATGAAAATAACAAATGAAAAGCATTTTTAGATACCTTCAGGCACTCATCATTCAGCTAACTGTGCAAATTACGAAAAAAGAACAACACAACAATGCTTCCAAGTCTAGTTTAATTGCCGTGAGGTAATGCCTTCATTTTAAGAAAAACAAATAACAATGACGTGTCACGAAATTCACCCAATACACATTACTGCTCGCTATAGCGGCAACTCGAGCCCACGGCTCTGAAATAGAAATCCAGATAACACCGTTGAGCTTACATAATGACAATCACTACCACAAATCCAAGCAGCGCCTGGAGCGTCGCTATCGATCAAAACCAAGTGCATGCACCGTCCTCCCCGGCTGACGCCTGCCGGGCCGGTCAGCGGCGCCCTCCAGCCGACAGCCCACCCGCTTGACGGCTGCCAGCGTGAACGTCACGTGCTGTGTGGCGGAGTCCAGCTCTGCCGTCGGCGCCGGCGGCGGCGGCGGGGCGGCTACCATGGCCGGCGCAGCCGTCGGGTCACCGACCCACGAGTAGCCCCCTGCAGCAAAGGCGCAGTACCGCTTGCAGGCCGCGCAGCTCAATAACTCAACCACCACACAACATATAACTCAGTTACTCAAGACATAATCCAATCTGATCATAATAACATATCATATAATATAAAAACAGCTTAACAACTAAAAACCTGAACGCCTCGCCGGTGATGCTCTTTATCTGCAGGTTTGTTTGGTAAGCCTGAGTTTGGCTGGTAAGCCTGAGTTTGGCTGGTAAGTCTGAGTGAAAACGATGCACATATGTACCTTGAAGAATTGCCGCTAGCACACGATGACGATGATGATGATTTGGGGATTTAGGGCGCATCGACTGCTGTAGGTCATGCAGCGCCCGCCGCTAGCACATGAATGACACGATGGGAAACCGGCTATTTGTGGCAATACTATCCCGTTTCTGCGGGATATATCCTGTATCTATGGCACTCGACTCACCGAGCGATTTGTACATGAGGGTGAAGTAGAGACTGAGGATGAGCGGCGTCACAAACTGGAGCGCAGCCACGCATACGTAGTAGTACACGCTGACAATCTGCAACACACAGGGGGGGGGGGGGGGGGATGGAGGCCAGCAGGGACACCGGTATACAGCCCAGGTTACAGACTACCTGACGCAGCAATACTCATTACGAATGTCGTTCACTGCCTATAGAGCACAGCGATATAATATTTGTGATACAGCGCCCGACCAGAGCAACTAACGGCGCACGTTGTCCCCCGATCCGGCGCGGCCGCCCCTCACACGCCAGCTGGTCGTGCGCGGCCCACCTTGCGCTGCAGCTCGGTGCTGCGGATCCGGCCGGCCTCGGTTCGGAGGCGTGCCAGTTTCTGCTGGCTGATGTCGAGGTAGGCCTGCAGGTGGCGCGGCATCAGCGCCAGGCGCACACACACCGTGGCCGCCAGCAACCAAAGGCGCAGGCTCTCGAACCAGGCGCCGCTCATCCTGCCCACAGACAGACTCCGTCTCGTATCCAGCCCCGCTCGTGCTGAAATCTCAGGGCCACCGAGGCAGTACCGAAGAAACGTGAAAGAGACATTCCACAGATCCCAGGGACGCTCTCCCGGCCGTCTAAAATTACTGAGATTGACATTAATAACATGGATTTATGGTCTGAAAACATTTTGACTGACATTTTTACATTTTGATAAGTTTTCTGAATGATGACTAGTTTCTGTAACCCGTAACCCGATGGAAACTGGTGGAACTGGTGGAACTGGCGGAAACTGGCGGAAACAGGCTCCGGGCTGAACGTGTGAAAACTGGTTATAGGAAGAAGCTTTTGGTGCTTAGGTCACGTTCCATCCATGCCAAGTGTTAATGGAGGTATGAAACAATGACGCCAGTCCAAGGGCCAAACCCAATCAACTGAGCGGCAGACAACTACGGGAGATGTAAAAAAGCAAATTTCTAAAAAAACAAAAACGTAAGCATCAGTCTTCCAGCAACAGTTAGGAACAGGAAATACTTATTTCTAATGTTCCGATAGGTTCAGAGGCTTCCGCCAGTTTTGCCTCGGGCCTGTGGGCCGACAAACCGGCTGCGTGCTAACGGTTTCGTGCAGTTGGCAAGAATGGATGCTATCTGCTTTGAACAGGTATTTTTCAGCAACGAAACCACCCACACCGCAATCAATATTTGGCAGTTTCGAAAATCTAATTTGAACTTGGAGAACCCAGGTGTGCGCACGTTCTTAATGAATCAATACAATGCATTTGTGTCCCATGTATACTTGGCAAAGAACGGCACAGTATAGAACAGACATTTCAACCGCTTCACCCGCTGCACCGCTGCAAGTTTAGAATCCAGTGGGTTTGTCAGCTGCGAGCATAAGCGTTCCGTTAAGGCCAGCGACCAAGGTGAACCGCGACAAGCCGGCTTTCCTGCCGTCCCTCTCTGGGCTGTGTTTGAATCAGATGAGAACAGTATCCGGACACTGGGCGCGGAGCACAGGCTCCACCGAAAAAGACCATCGGACACTTACAGCGGCGCGCCGGTGGAGGGCAGCGCCCGTTCGGCCAGGTACTCTCTGGAGAGCGGCCGCACCCAAGTCAGCACGTTGACGAGTGGCATGACGAAGCTGAGGTGGTACAAGAGCTGCAGCGGTCGGTTCTCCTGGCACAACCTGTCGGTTATCGAAAGAGCACTGCCAAACCAGGCCTCTGCTCTTCCGTCTCACTCATTCTATTTTCGCCTTCAATTCGTTGCTCTCTCGCTTTCTGCCCGTCACAATCACCAAGTTATGGCCCACTCCCCTTTTCTCTGTCATTCCGTGTCAATGTTGAAAAGCGTCCTTGAGTTCCTGCCTGGAGCGTCATTCACACCCACATTAATGCTGGCAACGGCTCCAAGCTCAAGGAGTCAGCTCTGCTTCAGACTCGTGTCGAGGGAAGTCTCCGACCTTTCTAAGCTGCTGACATTCTATTGACAGGATCACTGTTACGGTGGTTCAATATAAATGCCTCGTCCGCCTTTGTGTTTGTCTCTGTCGCGCCTTACTTCTAGGACAGACCTGACCTGCTTATTATTTTGTCCTTTAGCGGACCTCAGTCCAGAACGGCGCCCACACTTACCTCAGACAGTCCCTGTGCATGCGTGTGTAGCGCAGGCCTGGGAACATGAGGATAGCGCCCGCGAAGCCGGACCACGCCGCCAGCAGCAGGCGGAACGCGAACATGGACGCCGGCCCGCTGAAACGGAGCCGCCCGCCCGGTCCGACCCGGTCAGGCGGAGCGCACCCCGCACCCGGCCAACTCCGGCGAGGCTGAACACGGCCTGCACCTGTGCCGGTCCGACCCGGTCAGACGGACCGCACCCCGCACCCGGCCAACTCCGGCGAGGCTGAACACGGCCTCCACCTGTGCCGGTCCGACCCGGTTAGACGGACCGCACCCCGCACCCGGCCAACTCCGGCGAGGATGAACACGGCGTCCACCTGCGCGCGGTACGGCCGCCAGGTGCTGGCAGCGAGTCATCACAGCCAGCACACGCTTGGGCGCGGGCTCAAATCACGCGTGTGCCATACCGTACGATCGGACGAGACCGGCGAAGACAGGCCGCGCTGACGCGGTTTAGAGAAGCGTTTGGACATGCTGCTGCACAAGTCTCCTGGTTCGGTCGGCGACGTCGGGACTGCGATAGTGAACGTCAGCATCCCTCACAAAGGGAAACAAGGGGGGCGGCTACCTCAAGAGACACGAGAGGTGGCGCAACCACTTCGGCTGGGGAGTCCAAACTGCATACTCTATGGGGCCCCGATTTTGTTAACCTCCACTCCCGTCCGGAGGAACGCTCTTGCAGTGTCGCCTGTTGCAGCACTCCGCAGTTGGGCTGTACGGTGCTGTTTACCATACGTTATGCTGGCCCGCTGCGGGTGTGGTGCACCGGTAACATGTCTCGCAGATCACGATGTGAAGGGCCTGCACCCACCTGGAGCCCATCCCGTGCGCCTGCAGAAAGTGCGTGGCACTGTCATTAAAGCTGTCGTAGGCCTGCTCCAGCTCCAGCTCCAGCAGCTCGTCGCTGGTCACTAGGATCACCATGGAGACGACAAAGTAGGCGAGTCCGGAGACGGCGCAGATTTCCAGCTCACCAGAGCCGGCCGTCGAGCGGAAGAACATGGCCGTCAGTCGTGACAGAATCTTTCTGCGACGGTCGGTCAAGGAGAACCAACCGGACACAAGCCTCGTCCAACCGACGCCGGTTTGACACCAGGCTCCCCCCCCCCCCCCCTCCGCCGCCCACGCCTGCTCAATGGTCTGATCTCCCACCGGACCCTGCATGGTGGTATATGGCTAGGCTA
Source organism: Pollicipes pollicipes (assembly GCF_011947565.3). Taxonomy (NCBI): domain Eukaryota; kingdom Metazoa; phylum Arthropoda; class Thecostraca; order Pollicipedomorpha; family Pollicipedidae; genus Pollicipes; species Pollicipes pollicipes. The sequence goes on from NW_023597054.1 coordinate 7,785,788, forward strand.
TTGCGGCGGGGAGGGGGGGGGGGGCATTTTGTTGTTTATTGGTGTTTTAGGGTGCGTAGACAACAATGACCGTTTTGCGCCGAAAACGACATTTTTACTTGATTAGTGAGGAGTGAGAACGACCTGGTACTCCGTGTCTTTTACGAACGAGGAACGCTTTTTTGAGCCAAGAAAGGAGGAGTTGTCTATAAGCACACCGCTAATTGTCAGAAACGTAGCCTGTGGTTCGAAAAGAAGTCAACGTTCTTTGACAAAGTCAGACTCTGCTACAACAACTCTGCCGAATATGCAGAGTTGGTGAGTTTCGAACAAATGATCCCATCATCTGCAGAAAGCATCAGTGACCTAGCGCTGACCCGTCCGTTCAGACGCAGGGTCCCGCGTGAGGTCGGTCCGCCTCGAACCGGTCCAGCCACCGTTAGCGGAGAGCCGACCCGGCTGCGCTCCCCCACCCCTCTCGCGCTCGTCTGGGGCCGGTGGGGCAGGCGCCACGCTCCGGGCGCTGTCTGAGGTCGGCGCCACGCTCCGGACGCTGTCTGAGGTCGGCGCCACGCTCCGGGGGCTGTCTGGCAACACCGGGCGTTTCGCCGACCCAGGTACGTTGTATGTGCAAGTCTGGCAGGGCACAAAATTCAAAGCTTCCCAAAATCGAGCCACCAAAAAAGTAAGTAAGCTCAAAGGCATCCAAATCAGCGTAAAATGAGCACCGAACAGAGTGTTTCGCTCGGCAGAGACTGGTTAACAAAGGTGCCGGGTTGAGCAGGGTCTCGTGGACCGGCGACTCGACGGCAGAGAGGATACATGGCGAAGCCGGCGGCCATCAAGCACCAGAGTATGCTCAGGTTGACCTCGTCCTTGGGCGGCACCAGGTACGTGTAGGCCTGTAACAGATCGGAGAGCTGGCTTACCTGAAGCCCCGCCAATGGCCAGAGCAACAGCAGCCTGACAACAGTTGACCCAACCATCCAAGCTGCAGCACACTCGACACAGCACACCCTAGCAGCCACATGGCCCGCTTGAAATGCATTGGTACAACCACCCACAATCCACTTTTCGCAGCAACTTCGCAGGGACGACAAGGACGACAACGCCGTTCTCACGCCTAGCACTTCAGCTCTCGAGGCAAATCATAAATCGCCCTGCCGTCTTCGACTTCTCTTCATCGCTGTTTGCTTTCATTGTTACCTGGCCATTGCATGTGTTACTCAACGTTCTGCGAGGCGCCAATACTGTGCATTCACCTCGGTGATCGCATACACGAAGACCGTGCAGACGGCGAAATCCAACAGCCACTGGTACTCGGCATAGTAGTTAAAAGCGATGACCTCGAAGTGTTCCACCGGGGATGTCTCCAGCTGAAACAAGTGGTCACAAAATAGACGTCATGCCTGTTGTCATGTCAGCTCAATGCCTTTTTAGAGATTGAATGCACGGAAAACATAAGTGTTGAGCGTTATACGTAGCAGATAGCAACATCTCCACGTAATTCCTGTGCCAGGTTTCCTTTTGTCCTAACTGACTCAAGGCTATAACATATCACGTAATTTTCGTTTTAAAACACATCCTATAGCGAGCTAATAAAAGCACAATGAACCAGCAATGCTGCCAAACTTTGCGCCCTGGCGTTGTAGCGCCGTGACTCGAATACATCAGTGCAGGCACATCACGTTTCGGTGGCACAACTGCTGACAACGAAATATTGGTTTTTGGCGTAAAGACCCTCGTTCTTAAGATGATCAAGCTGCGGACATTTCTGGTGGGTCACATCCATTTCAGTTATGTTATGTGGCTTGTCCCATACTCAGTCGCGCGTGATGCTTACACAGACCACTTGAGAGTGTCTCACCTTTGGGGCATATTTAAAAAGATTGCCTATTGAAACCTCACGACCACTTATGTCTTATATCACTGTGAAGTGCCACTGTCGCACTGTCAACACAATCAGGATGTCAACTGTAATGATTGCGAATCAAAATTACACTGTCAACGCTTTGTAACAGCACTACACTTTTTCCCTGCGGTTGTCGCGATCGCCGTCCTCATGACAACCACCGGGACACTTCTACTGGTGTGAATAAAAGAACGGTTGTGATTGGTCCAGCGGGCAGCAAGGGCTTGCTACCAAAAAGCGCATTGGTTGAAGCATGGACCCATGCTTCCCTATGGACCATGTAATACTCTCATAGCGAAAGCGAAAGTGCGCCTCGAAAAGGGTCACTGCGGTAGACGTCATGGGGAAGAAATGAAAGTCAAAGTATAACATATCGCTGAATACGCGGGATATTAGCTTCATGTTCGCATATATATATATATATATATATATATATATATATATATATATATGTATGTATATATTTTTGTCTACACAGTGTTTCAACCCTCCGTAACATCTATTACACACACCTTTTGACAAATCAGTGTGTTGTTAATATCACAGAACACACACGTTGGAAAAGTACGCCAAATGAAATGCTTTATTTTCACAGCGGTGGGCGGGGAGTTCAATGATATTCCTTCCGCAGGAGCGGCTATTTTAAATAGAAATTCTGAGCAATTTAGGATTTCGGGAAAACTAGTATTACTGAGCAAATCGTGGGGTCTGATCAAACAGTATGTCAAAAGTATTAAAAAGTGACACACTCCATTTCATGAGAACAATGTCCATAAGATGAAATGGCGATCAGCTATTCTCGAACACCTACACATATTTGCGATGAGCATGATACTGAGGAAGCCAATCTTTACATTGTGAGATGGCAGCTGTTGGTGAAATACCCCGGGCAGTTTGCACTAATCAACTAAAAGCACGACAAACAACTATGAGTATTTACTGACTTGCAGGCATGTTACCTCAAACGCCGCACTCTTCGGCACAAGAAAGCCACCGTCCTTGTTTTCGTCTTGCTTGCCTTTCTTTTTGCCGTTTTTCGCAACACCGGCGGCGTCCCTCAAGGTCTCGTCGGTTGGGTAGCGATATCTCCTCAGGCTGTGCGGATCCCAGTTAGCAGTCAATACAACCATACTCTGCCATGCTGAAGCCACAAAGCTCAACCATATTTGTATTCATGCCGGCAGCGCAGTTTAAATCAGATCCACCAGCGCACATAAGTCTACTTGGCATGGCGAGAAGTCACGGCGCCGCGGATAGAGCAGAAGAGGTGAACATTGACAAGGAGGCTTACCCACTGGAGCAGAGCAGCCACCTGGCCAGCGAATAGTACGGCCCGAGCTTCTGTAGCACACATGCCGCCACCATTGTGACGATCAGCTGAGTGCCAAACAATGCCTGAAATAAATACCAAATAATTGTTTTAAACACAGAGCGAATCATGTGTACTTGTCATCCATGTTCGAATCAACAACTGCACTGCTGTAATGACATTTATTTGCAATTGTTGGCAAAAGCATGTTATCCGAAAAATTGTTAGCGTCCAACATCTACACATTACGTCTGCAGTCGAAACTGCAACCGACAGTACTCCGCAAGGACCATCAAGGAAACATTAAGGAAACTCGTAAACAACATTGTTCTTACATGCTACAATTGCTAAGACAAAAACTCCCATATGCCTAGCACATATTCGTTGGCACATAAAATTGCATCAGTCTGTTTTCGTATCAAGGCATACACTTTCATCCAACCGCGATACGAAGGTGAAATTTCCACCAATCGTAAGTATGTATCGTGGCGTGTCGATGAAGGAAACTGGCAGGCCACACCGCAAAACGATTATCGGGTCGCGCTGGAACTTGCAGAATCTGACTGAGCAAAGCCTTTATGAAGTGTCACGCACGCAAGTTCTCGTTTCTATTTGAGGGGTGCCCTGGTATCCAACAACTGAGCTGGCGTCGAACGGAATCAATACTGAAGGTCTTTAACCCCGAAAGCTTTCCTCTAACTTTGCGACAGGGCTTCCTCAGCGCGTTACAGCAAACACGTGTGCAGATCCTAAAAAGATGCTAGCAGCCCGAATCCAGATCCTGTTATCACGGTCTCGAGTGGGACGGCCGCCGGCAGGTACGGCAGCGGAAGTGCTTAAGGACAGGTGAAGCCAGGGGGTGAAGTCGAACCATGCCCACCATTACATGTTAAGCTTTTAGTAAAAAATTCTGCCGTCGACCTGGATATTCCCATCGGGTGATGGGGCCTGGGTTCACACAACAACTGCATTTGGGGTGGGCACTGATCCCAGACATCCCTGTGAACAAGAAGTCTGGACTAAATAATGTCTCTTTAAAACTCATACAGTGCACCTTTCTTCAACTGCACTTTGGGTGCATCTTTCATCTTTTCCTGAGTTTCTGTGCACCTCTGTGACTTGCCTGTTGTTCAATTTTATTGAAACTGGTTTAAGATGTAGTGCATATAGGGTTGAGGCCTAATATCCTTTTTGCCTGGTGGCTGATGGCACTTTGCTGTTTAACTTGACAGTCACTGGGACCATTTATCACATACCAGTACAGGGACATTTTTAGCCAAAAGCTTGACCTCTACATGAAATGAACCAATTCTGCTGATTCACATGGCAACTGAATCCCTGACAATGTCCATGCAAGGGACTGCAGCTAGCTATTACCTACCATTTCCTTAAATTTGCATCTGATGCAACCAACAAATGGAAAGATTGATCCAATACACTAAATAACCACAAAGTAATATTCATGAAACAACAAGGGATGAGGGTGTTTGGCACCAGTAAATTTGTTATAGACATCTCTATCCTTGAAAGGCACGCATGCAAATGTATTGCCTATAACTCATTCAGAAGGACATCATTTGTAAGAACAGTGATGAATTATGCATATGTTAAAATCTTGAGAAGGCTTTCAAATATACTCACCATTTGATGATCTGCTTGCTGACACCTTACCAGGGGTCACATGCATATGACTGTAACACATAGGCACAGCACACATAATCAAAGGCATGTGATAATAATGATAATCATACAAATAGCAAGCACATGGTTGTGCATAATAAGATATCAGAGCACCTAAGCAATGACATACAATTTACAGACACACACACAACATATTGATTGATATAGATGACTGATGGTGCATCGATCCCTAAAAAGCACAATGCTGCCATGATTGAGAATCTTAAATGTTGGCACAAGCAGCAGTCCCAACACTTGCTGTGCATCCTTGGCCAGGATTCCCTTTTTGCTCATATGCATTGAGGGGAGGGCTCTGAAAAACATTGAGGGAGCTCAAGTCAGCATTGGTGATGCTCAGGCCCACCAAAAGTATACAAAATGACACTCCTACCCCAAACTATCTACCATGAAGTTCATGCCCCCCACCCCTAGGCCTGAATACATAGCAAAACCTGGGTATGAATTTGGGCTCCCCATACTCATTCAAAATTCAACTATATTTATATATCCCTTCAATTAAACAGTTTTGTGGAACAGCCTGTGTCCTTGCAGCTCCAGCACACACCAGCTAGTGGCACAACTAGTCCATATAAAAATATACCACAGCCAGGAACATTTTCTGGCTTTCATGAAGGTGGGGCCACATCCCAAAGTTTTCACTGGAAGCCAGGTTAACCTAGCACAAGATGTAAGAAATTTGTTGCATTACATATAGCTAACAGGCATTCTAGATTTAGGGATTTTTAAGTACTTACCCAATTTTTTTGCTGTTGAAATTTAGTTGGGAACATACTAATCCATATAAAAAATGAAGGGACTTGTGCCCTAGGGGGAGGGAGGGGGGAGGTCTGCTTTGAATGTACACACATGGTTAGGCCAGTCTACAAACCTTGGCAACCATGCTATCAAGGTATTTGATGCACACAGAAGCATGCCCCAAATAGGACCCAAACTTTGCCATTAAGGTCAATTTTCATTAGCCTTATTTACCACCAAAACTTGGTTTACTATCCAATTCAACCATGTTGTACTCTGGCCATAAAAATCAGGGCACATGGCCATGCCCTCTGTGCCCCATTTCAACAGTTCATGCCACCAAAATTAAAATGACCTTCTCCAAATGGATGATTGTGCTCAACCCCTGCTCTAACAAGGCCTCATAAAATCTGTCATGGCTTGCAGACCAGTGATAATACACAAAATGCCTGCACAATAACCAGCAAATGAGTGTAACATGGACATCATCAATAGCACTGACAAATATTTTTCATATGGCTGGTAGGTACAGAATTAGATGGTAAAATATTTTTCGTCATCATGTCAATACCAAATAGCCGACAAATAGCAGGGGAATACTCAGATGCAAACCAATCTACAAAATCCTCTGAGACTCGGCCACAGTTTCGGAACCACCCAATACAACTTATGGCAAATAAAAACAGTCCAGTGCAAGCAGTTTGCTTCTGTGGTTTTCGGGTGTAATTATTACAAGTACCTAGCAATGGGGCACCGATGTCACCAACACAACGCGAACTATTCGACCTTGCCACATACACCGCCTCGGCTTACCCCGAGCATGCGCCACTTCCACGCCTTTAGTCCCTCGTCTTCGCCTACTGTTATCCGGGTGCAGAATCTGGGATTAAACGACAGACATATTTGCCAAACACGCTTAGTCTGGTTTTCCCAGTCGCATGTTAGCCTTCTCCAAGCCATTAGATATTGTAAAGCAATTATGGGGTGACAATAAGGTGACCCAACCTATACATAAACACTTAAAAACTTAAATGACAAATATTGCGCGTGCAAAAGTGAGCAACTCAGTTGCGAATGTCGAGAAAAGTGCGGTATTTGATAGACCGTATTTGATTGTAAGTTGCAGCTGCGAAAATGGTGACATGTCGGACGACATGATCAACAACTTTCACGAACTTCAAAACCGTTGCTTGCATACAACGCCGTACTCAAAACGCTGCGGCACGATCATTACAATCCCTCGTCATGCGATACGGCACGGTTGATCCTCTCACGCAACTCTAGGAACTTATGGTAGCTTAGGGGCGAATCGAATTCGGCAATTATAAGTTAATTCCGAGAACCTATCCGTAGACTGCACATGAAACTTCGATCATCGGATGCGGTAGCCGATTCTCTTTTCCAGTTACAAAATGGTGAACGTATGCCAGGTCAAAATTGTGAACTCGTCCGAAAACCCAAATCTTGACTTCCACACAACAGAGTTCTCTTTTATTCTCAACCAGATCATGATGTAATTGGTGGGGACGTTCGATTTGTAATGATGCTGATGATGGTGGTGCTTGATGAGACGATGAGCACGATGACACTATGAAGTACGACTGCCCCGCCGCATTCTGCTACGAAATAACCAGTAAGAACGTCCACATGTCACCGAAGTCACTTAGGCCCACTTGGAGTCCTAGGTATCCTCTATCACCAACGACTGGATCAGCATGGCTGTTTCGCCGTATACTTGACGGTTCTTGCATTTAACGCGTACATGTGTCGCCTCTTCCGTTGTGCGGATTTACATCGAAATTTTTTGCGACAGCAAAAATTTAAATGCAGTACGCACGGATACTTAACGCTCGACAGCAACTGGAAAGTCTTTAAAAAACCGATTGCAGTGTCACTGTACTGGTCTAATTGTTACTGGGCCAAAACAATGAATAATTGTACAATAAATCCTACCTATTACGGCGGGGAAATCATCACTTATCCGCACCTTTCAAAAAAGAAATAGTATTTGGTACGGCAAGACGCCTTTGATGCTTCTAATTTCCATACGTAATCCTAATCGCATGGAGTTGTGTGGCTACTTACAGTCGGATGTACGAATGATACTGCCGTAACAAACCACTAGACGCATTGAGAAACTCATTCGCTAAGAAAAGATTTTTTTGTAAACCAGTCCCTCCTATCTGAGCATCGTTGACACGCGAGGCATTATTAAATCAAACTCGTGGTCCAACCCTCACAAACAACTGAAATCTGGAACCCCAGCGCGATTAAACCACGCATACCACAGCCAAGAACAACACCAAGTCAGTCCCAGCAGCTGACAACGTCAGTACTTTGGGGGCACAAACGCGGAGAGATAGTGATTAGGAGCCAGCTCGTGCTTGAGCCGCGCGGACGAGGCGGGCGGGTGGCGCTGCTCTCGGGCGCGTGCCGCCGCCTCCCCCGCCGTCAGACTGTGCACCCTGCGGCAGTGTTTGGCGACGATCGCCGCAGTCTTCAGAGGCTTAAGACACAGCGGACACTCGTGCGGGCGCTGATCCGAGTGCTTGCTCATGTGACTGTTGAGCTTGCCCTTTGTGACGAACCCGGCGCCGCAGCGTTCACAGACATACGGACGCTCGCCCGTGTGGCTGCGCAGGTGAATGGCCAGGTTGTAGCGCTCCTTGAAGCCCTTCTGGCAGGTGCCGCACACGTGCGGCCGTGCGCTCGAGTGTACCCGCTGCTTGTGCAGGCGCAAGTTGGCCGAGCAGCGGGTGGCGTGGCCGCACACGTCGCACTGGTACGGCCGCTCGTCCGCGTGGATCCGCGCGTGGATGTCGAGGTTGTTCTTCCAGCGGAAGCACTTGCCGCAGACGGAGCACTGGAAGCTGCGCTCGCGGTGCTGCATGCTGTGCTTGCGCAGCGCTGCGACCGAGCCGAGCACGGCCGGACAGGAGCGGCAGGCGTGCACGGCCGTCGCCAGCTGGTGCGTGCGCCTGTGCGCCGCCAGTCGCGCCTGCGTGACGAATGCCCCGCCGCACTCGCCGCAGACGAACTGTCGCTGACCCGAGTGGACGGCCGCGTGCGCGTCGCGGCCCTGGCGCGAGGTGTAGGCGCCTCCGCACGTGCAGGTGAAGGGCCGCTGCGGGTCGTGCGACCCGACGTGGCGCCCTAGCTCGGCCCCTGTCAGAGGCTGCCGCTGACAGAACGGACATTCGGCCGCGACAGCGGTCGCGCCGGGCGCCACTGCCGCCAACTGCGAGTAGTCGGAGCTCAGACATTTGTGCTGTGACAGCGCCCGAGCGTTCACGAACCTCCGCTGACAGTTAGAACACTGCTCCGACTTGTCGCGGTGACGGTTCATGTGCTTCTGCCAGTAGAACTTGATGCTGAACATTTTCTCGCATTGGGTACACTTCCAATTCGCCGATGGCTTGTGGATGGCGTCAATGTGACGATCAAGGGACTGCTTCCGTTTGAACACTTTATCACAATGACCACAATGAAAGCTCCCCGTCGAAGGCTGCACAGTGGTCTTCCCAGCCTCAGCTGGGCTTTGATAATCGGGTACACCTGAGCTGGTCCTGCTATCCACTGCAATAGCCGCCTTTTCCGTCTCAGCCTCGTCCCTGATCGCACCGCCACCGTCCGAGTCGTCAGGGTCGTCCGCGCTAGCCGCGTCCATGCTCTCGTATTCATCGCGGGCCAGTTCGGGCGCGTCGAGCCCCGAGTCCCGCTGACCGCCCTCGGACGAAGCCGCGTGCCACCGGCCAGCAGCGAGCGCCGCCAGCGTGCGGCGCACCTCCGGCTCGGTGTCGGCGCCGTGCGTGCGCAGGTGCGTCACATAGCGGTGTGGGCTAGCGAAGCGACGGCCGCAGGTCGGGCAACAGTGGCGGCGCAGACTCTCAGCAGCGCCGTGATGGATCAGCTTGTGCGCCACCAGCTTAGCCGACGTGTTGAAGGCGGCCGGGCAGCGGCGGCAGCGGCTCAGCAGCGCGCCCTGGTGCACCGCCAGCGCGTGGCGTCGCAGCGTCAGCCAGCTGGTGAACTGGCGACCGCATCTCGTGCAAGGCAGCTGACTGCCCTGCAGGTGAAAGGCCAGGTGGCTGGACAGCGCCGCCCTGTCCGCGACCGTCACCGGGCACATGGTGCATGGCAGCGCAGATTCGACAGGGCCCTGTGCGCCAGAAAACAACATTAATGGTGAACAATACAGCTCTCACGCTCATCTCGGATATGCATTGCAAGTCTGTGCAAGTAGTAGTAGCATATACATGCAGATGTACCAGCACAAAGTATGTTGCATGGAGGTTTGACACATGCGCAAATCGTCAAATCAATATTGAACTCATTTGTATGCATAAGTGACATTCAGCATCAGTTAGCTACCACAACATTGCAGTAAGTGTGCACTGGTTGTCAATATTAAGTACTTACCTGAAAGTCAGTTCTTGGTTGTAGCTCAACACATTTTTTCAGACCATTTTTGATGGTATTTACTATTGTCTGGTGGTAGTCCAATCTCTGAAAGAGTCCTACACAACTCTGGCAAGTTGTTTTTAGCCCCAGTGAGAGGCCTGAAAGCTCTTCAACAGTTGCTTGGGAGAAAGGGGCCAGATGGGGGACAGGGGTGGGATAATGTGGAATGGATCGACCACACACTGCACACTTTGGTGGTGAGAGCACAATGCAGTCTTGCTGTGAGAGGTGACTGAGAGCTCCAGGAGCTTCTTGACTCTTTGTTGGTATGCTTGAAGGAAGGCCATTTGCATCACTGGATACTGTGGACAATGGTATTGCTTGACCAATATTTAAAACAGGATATGGATCAGTTGCACCATTTGTCCACAGGTCAACAGTATTGGAAGTACTGGACATGTTGTAACCTGAAACATATATAAAGATTAAATAACATTGGAGACTGATCCTCAGTAACATATTCAGTCATAGTAACACACACACATATATATATATATATATATATATATATATATATATATATATATATATGTACATACATATATACATAACATAAATAATAATAACATAACATATTCAGTATGCATGGAACAAAAACCTTGGATCCCCATATCAACCAGTCCCTCTCAAGTAGTGCTTAAGTGTAAGGTGCTGATGTTAAATGCTACAGTTTTTTTTACTTGCTTAATTTTACACTGAAGCTTGATTCACTATCATCCAAACACATGTGCATTATATATATGTACATTATATATAATATAAATGTACATTTAGAGTATACTCATCACATATAAAACCATTCCAATGAGCTTAACTGCAAAACAGACATAGCATGCAATACTTCCCAAAGAGTGCAACTACCTTTTAAAACACATCTATTCCACACTAAACAACTAACACATCTAGGCCCCAAAGTATGTCCCAAAATTGAGGTGGCCCTGGGTCACAAAGGCTTCAAGCCCTTATAGAGGTGGGCCATCTTAAAGGCCATTTTTTATATTATGTTAAGTTACCAAATTGGCATCTTCATATAAGCACACTTGTTCTCATGGAATGTTTGACAGTCTAAATACAAGCACAACCATGTCATGGTTATTTCATGTATTTTCATCATGTGTCCTTGGATAGTCATATCAATTTGTGCATAGTTGATACACTATCTTTGGGACTTCAAGCACAGAAAACTGTTTAAGAAATCTGTCTGACTTTGATTGCAACTGATCTTGCAGCAGACATGTGCTTGATTACTCTCCAGTACAACCAATTCTACCTTGACTCACAGAGCAGAGCTGATTCTGACTATGGCTCTTGAGGACAATTTCAGATAATAGAACAATCCAGACTACCACAAGACAATTTAGCTTGATTTGAATCCAGCCCTAGCACATACCACTCAACTCTCCAGTGGTAATCCTGGTGGTGATCCTAGCAGCAACAATTTAGGTATGCCAAATCATTCTAGGCATTGCCCAAAATGACTTTACTTACCACATACATCATTGCACCAGTAAAAGTTGACTCCACACCATCCAATTTCAAGGAAACTTTTCCATTGTAACTTAACAAAAGTTTGGTTCAAAGTACGGCCAGACCATGGTGATGTTGAAAAGTATTTAACACATGAGCTGTGTCAAGAGTCACCATGAGCTGGCTTAGTCAGTGACTAACTCACCCCTGTACACTGCTGGTAATTACAATAAGTATTGCTGCATTTGCATGCATAACTTAGCACAGAATCAGCACCTGCATGGCAGGTGATGTACAAGTTGTTTGCCTGCACCTGTGAAGGTGTCGCTTATTGTAGTTATCCACAGCGAAACAGAGTGAATTTCTACATATAAGTATATGTTCTGTTATCTCCCCTCCTTCTCAGCCTGCGATTAAATTTCCTACAAGACAAGCATGGTGCCGCCCACAACTCATCATTTTTTTGGACATAACCCACACAGGCTTCATACTTCCTCTTAAGCACTAGCAGGGTTGAATAAAATCCTTTGCCTCAATATGCCACTAGCTATGCATTCATATGCTTATATGTGACTAAAACCACTTCATGTTGTTGGCCTTAGTCCACTTCCACACTACCCACGTGCACAAAATACGCACACCAACGGCGCGCACTTCGCGTGCTGGAAGGAAAGGGGGGAAGGGGGGGGGAGGGCGCCTGATGCTGGGAAATACGGAGGTGATAGAAACGTACTAAGGAATTAACCGAATCCTTGGCTTACGTATACTCGTTACTATAGTGCCTTGTAACTAAGAACTGCGCTAGGCAAGTTAACATCGCATTGTCCCATTAGTTTACGTTTGACTACTTCGTGCTTCGTGTTTAGTGGTGACCATTGACGTCATGAAAACAGACCAGCTGACTGCTTAGTGGTGTGTACTGGGCGTATTGTCTAGTCATTTCGCTCCCCGGCATCGCCATCGTCGTCGCCCGTTTCTGAGTGAGTTGTGGTGGCGCATGCCTTAGCTTAAATGTGGAATACTGGAAGGCTTACGTGGTACGTGCAGGTTTTGTAATGTGCTTGAATCACATTTTGAGTGGAAATGTCTGTTGGTACCAAAATAGTGGATTTCGGGCGATGCTGGGTCAGAGATGAAAATGCGAGGCCTGCACTCGTCATACGGACTCCCGCCAGGGAGAGCTTGTCTGAAGGGACAAAACGGTCAAAAAAAAAAAAACTCTAGACAATTCCATGCTCCGACCGAGCCTTTATAAGTGATCAACACTAAAGATGGTCAGGGTGTACTTTCCTACCTAACGTTAGAAAAAATCATTGTACACCATTCGTCGTGTTTAAGGCATGACATATCGTAAATAATCTCAAAACAGGTAGAATCATGCTCCTACCTTCGAATTTCAATAACTTCGATGGCGGGCCCCCGACCGCCGCGCGCACCGCACTGCCTGGACTCCCCAGCGCCGTTTCTGCGTTGCCGTTGCGTGAATACAATATTTCTGCGTACCAAGAACTGTACAAAATGTACGGGACCAAAGTAAACCATTCGTCATGTTTAAGGCAGGACATATCGTAAATAATCACAAAACAGGTAGATTAATGATCTTAGCTTCAATTTTTTATAATTACGATGGCGAGCTCCCGAGCGCCGCACACACACAGCACCCGCGACACCGGCGCCATTACTGCTCGGGTCACATTACTGCGAACCATAAAAATGTACCGGGACAAGGTAGCAAGAACCCATGAAATTTGATCCTCGACGCCAACGGGACCATGGGTTGCAGGGGGATTGGGTGGGGAATGTAAAGCAAAATGAGAACATGGCAGCTAAATAAAAGCTCACTATATGGCACCTATATATGGCATAGAACATGGATGCCAATGAGATGCTGGGTTGAAGGGGATATAGGGTGGGGAGGTTAGGTTAGGTTAGGTTAGGTTAGGTTAGGTTAGGTTAGGTTAGGTTAGGTTAGGTTAGGTTAGGTTAGGTTAGGTTAGGTTAGGTTAGGTTAGGTTAGGTTAGGTTAGTTAGGTTAGGTTAGGGTAGGGTAGGTCAGCTTAGCTAAGCTTAGGTTCTGGTCTATTCTCAGGTTAGGTTAGGTTAGGTTGGGTTAGGTTAGGTTAGGTTAGGTCAGGTCAGGTCAGGTCAGGTCAGGCTAGCTTAGCTTAGCTTAGGTTCTGGTCTATTCTCAGTTAGGTTAGGTTAGGTTAGGTTAGGTTAGGTTTGGCTAGTTTAGGATATGTTCTGGACTATTCTGGCCTGCGTGTTTCATAAATGTACCTAAACTCGATAAGAAGCGATTTTGGTTGCTTTATTATTGTTACCTTGGTCCCGTACATGTTTTATGGTTCTTGATAAGCAAAAATATTGTGCTTTCGCAACAACGCAGAAACGGCGCTTGGAAGTCGAGGCAGTGCGGTGCGGGGCGTGCGGCGCTCGGGAGCTCGCTATCGTATTTATTAAAATTCGAGGGTAGGAGCATGATTCTATCTGTTTTGAAATTATTTACGATATGTTCCGCCTTAAACACGACGAATGGTTTACCTTGGTCCCGTACATTTTGTACAGTTCTTGGTACGCAGAAATATTGTATTTACGCAACGGCAACGCAGAAACGGCGCTGGGGAGTCCGGGCGGTGCGGTGCGCGCGGCGCCCGCCCGCCATCGAAGTTATTGAAATTCGAAGGTAGGAGCATGATTCTACCTGTTTTGAGATTATTTACGATATGTGCCGCCTTGAACACGACGAATGGTGTGCAATGATTTTTTCTAACGTTAGGTAGGAAAGTACACCTGCACCCTAAAGATTCACCTTTCAGTGTTGCTTGGTCAGTTGTTTGGTCGATGCCACATCCCCTCCATCCCCTCCTCACATCCCCTATGCCCCCCCCCCCCTTGGGTCAAATGAAAAAAAGTTGAAATTGCTCACAAAAAATGTCCCCAAAATGGAAAAATCAGTTAAAGCCAAACCATGCTTCAAGCCCTTTGAACATTTTACCACGAAACCGTCGCCAGTTAATGTACCATCTTCAGTATCCTCTCCTCTCAAAAATATGATGACCTCTGGTCAAGTCAAAAGGTACAAAATATGCCTGAAACCACCAAATTTGGCGGTACACAACCACATGCTCCGAGCTTATGGTACCAATCCAAACAAAACATCCACCAATTGATGCGCAGAGGTCGATGACCTAGCTTGGTTGGCAAATGGTGACATTGGGTCGGCAAAGGTCACCAGAACTGTCTGAAACTGACCAAAACCATATTGTAGACCACCGCATGCTCCGAGGCTCGCTGTAGGAGTCGTTGGTGGATTTGGTTGCGGGATTATCCATAGAAGTCGTTTGAAAAATTCGGCACCGGGGTTACCCGCACCTCGCAGCCCAACTGGGGGACAGCACAACACTCCCTCAGGAAATGGTTACCGCCAGGGCTACCCCGGTGCTGTACGGTGCGAACGACGCCTCCCAGACGACTGGGTGCAACTGGGGAGACACATCCCCATCCTGACTGTGGTTCAGCGCTGTCGCCTCTTGAGCCCTCAAGCCGTAGCGCGCCCCATGTGGTATTCCATGTGGGACCCGCACAGAGCACCCAGCCGCAGCGCGGGCGGCAAGCCGTTAGATCCCTTTGGGACCCCACGGATCCCCGCGTCCCGGATTTCGTGGCCAAATTGGAGTGTTGGGTCACGCCGTGACCAACCCGCACAACCGCGCCCATCAGCCACCAGGATCCGATCAACCCGGGGACACTGGCGAAGTGGCGTGGCGACCCCGATAAAACCAGTATGAAGAGTGCTGCAAGGGCCGGGTGAGAAGCGCAGGCGGGGGGTGTCACAGGGAACATGTGCCTCCCCCAGGTTCCGAGGGGCCCGGAGGGCCCTCCGGAACTTTCTATTAAGGACCCGAAAGGCCACCCGGAAGTTCCGTTCAGGGGCCCCGGCTCGCAGGGCCGGGCACTCCAATGCCAGCCAGAGGGCCCTATGCGCTGATCAGGGGCCCACTTAGTCGATAACTGCCTGTATTTCGGCCAGACATCACCAGTAACGCACAGCCGGCTCCGTGGTGGCATGGGCCTAAGGGCCCATTTCCCAAGCAGGGGCAGAGCCAGAGCCAGCGATTTACATTGCTGAGGGCCCAACAACGCCTAACAGGGGCCCTGTGTTGTCAAGGGGACCCGAGTCGGCCAAAGACAGTGTTCGAGGAGGCCCGAAGAGCCTAGAGGGCCAACTGGGTCCGACGATCTAGGGCGCGATTGGAAGGTCTAAGGTCATGTGGGGCTGGTCGAAGTCTTGCTCAGGGGCCCCAGCCTGCGAAGGCGGGCCCTAAATATCGGTCGGAGGGCCCTTTGCGCCGATCGCGAACCCCCTGAGTCGATTTTATGTATATGTCGGTCAGGTACCTATATATCGGTCGGTCAGGTCCTATATGTCGGTCAGGTACCACCAGCGCCGCACATTCAGCTCCGTGTCGTTGCGGGTCTCCGTCGGGCCTATTTTCCAATGAGTTGTAAAGCCGGAGCGAGTGATTTCCACTGGTCGGGGGCTTTGTGTCTGGGGGCCACAGCACCTAACAGAGGGTCCTGTGCTCGCAAGGGCCCCGAGCCGACCAAGGGGAGTGTGGTGAGGCCCGAAGAGAGGCCCGGGCGGTCCAGCGGAACCGAAGATCAAAGGCCGGTTGGAGGGCGTAAGGGCCCGAAGGATTGACTGTTGGTTACATAGAGGATCAGCCCCTAGGCTCGTGACCTGAGGTATCAGTCAGAGGTCTTTTTGCACCGTTTGAAGAGCCCCTGAGACAATGCGGGTGTCTAGGTCGGTCAGAGGCCACGAACACCGAACAATCGGTTCTATCTTCGTCTGAGCCATTGAGATTCATTTCCCAGGCAGAAGCGGTACCGGGGTCCGCGATTTGCGATATTTGGGGTCCCTGACGCAATGCTCCTGTGTCTGGTAGGGACAACAGTGCCGAAGTCATTCAACAGTCCTGTGGCGGCCAGTGGTCCCGAGTCGGAGTGGTGTTCGGTGGGTGGGGGGGGGGGGGGGGGGGCGTTCCTCTATTTCGGCCAGAGATCACGAATGATGAACAGTCGGCTCCGTGCTTGTCTGACCTCAAGGCGCCCATTTCCCAAGCAGGGACAAGGCCGGACCGCGATTTACATTGTTCAGGGCTCCTGTATCGTTCAGTGGCCTTTTAGTGCCTAACAACATTTTAGTGGTATTCTGTGTCAACAAGGGGCCTCGAATTGGTCAGGGGAACATTTGCTCAACAGGGACGTGGGCGGGAGCACAAATGACAGGTGGTGTCTTGCGTTGGTTGGGGCCCTCGGATAATTGAAGGAAACGTTAAAACTTATGACGATGAAAAATGCGCCACTCATGCAAATGCATAAAACTTGTTCACTGTCTCCAAATTATGGTGAAGGAACCATGTTATTTTGAGGCGAAGTATTTTGAAGACAACATGGTAAAACGCACTAAAGTTGGCAGCTACCATCAAAATCAAACACGAGCTCCATTCCTAGCTTATTTACGGCTGACCGGGTGGTCGGCGTGATCAGCTGATCGCTGGTGACTGATATAGTGTTTTTGTTTTGACTGTTATGAAGCAGTACACACTAAATTAACATTCAAAATGTAATAAGATCGCGGTACGCAAATGCAGCAAGCATCACAAATTCAATAACGAACATAAATGTCATGCACGACGTCGGTGGCGAATAAAATTGCGTTTGACGATTATGCGTGAAAAGTCATCGGCGCATATCCGACTTATGTTTTAAGACTAAGGCGGCCAGGGAAACCGTCATTCTGTGATCTGGGACAGGTGTGCATGAAATAATTTAGCCAGGCCCGTTCACGCGAGCAGGCGAAATGCCCTGGCACCCGCAAGCACACGTGGAACTCACGGCAACGGAGTAAGATCATCCTGACTTCATCAGAAGAGCCCACGACCAATGCGGAGGGCCCCGGAGCGATCAAGAGCGCCGCGGCCGGTTAAGGTTACGGTCCGGCACAGTAGTGTTATAATGTTTAGGGTGTTCGACTCTGGATCTGTCAGTCTGGGGTTCGGACCCCGGTCACGCTACCATCGCACCCCACATCGTACCTAATAAAGGCGTCCGTCTCGAAATGCCCCTAGCGGTCGGTGAGACGTAAACCCTCGAGTAATGCTATTAAGGTTTAGGTCCCCGTCAATGGCGTAGCCCCCCCCCCCCCCCCCATAATACGGGAAAACCCAAGACCAATAGGAACGGCACCTGAGCGATCGAGAGTGCCGCGGCGGGTCAATAAACAGGCTCCGATAAACATTGTAGTGTCCTCAAAGCAAACGGGAAGAACCTCAGATCACTATGATGGGGGCCCTGAACAATCAGGAGTAACCCGGGAGACTCATAAAGGACCTGGCCAGAGCACAGGACCCGCTGGGCAAAGGGGAATAATCAAAGACTAAGGAGGCATTTATCAATGCCCCTGCGCAATAATGAAAATCCGGACAACCTGCCCCGGACACAGAAAGCAGAAAGGGTCCGGACGAGAGTGAGGGGTCTTCGGCAAATCATCTCAAAGGGAAAGAGCCCTAGGTAAATTTAGAGAGCCCCCGAGTATCGAGTGCCTAAGTGCGTTATCTTATATGGGGCCCAGAAACAGCATAGCGCCCTCCGATCCAATGAGAGCAACAATGATAGCGCCCTCCGATCCGATGATACCAATATAAAGGGCCCCTTAGCAACCGATTGTACCCGGCAAATGAGGCCCGGTAATAGCGTATGGAGCCTTCCAGGCGAATGTGAAGAATCTGTGGAAGGCCCTTGATCGATTAAGAGTGCCTAGGCATGTAAGCTGATGATAGGACCCTACTGCGGTAGGACCCACATTAAAAAGGAAGAACCCAAGGACCTACGTGCAAGGGCCATGAACAATCGAGTGTACCCAAGCAGGTTAACGAATATGGCCCCTAGCAAGAGCTTAGAGCCTCCATTCAAATAGGAATTATCCCAGACCCAATGCGGAGGAGGGTCCTCGGGCAATGGAACGTGCCCGTGCGGATTGGCAGGTGGGATCCCGTCAAAAGCGTAGGACACTACATTCAATTATCAAAACCTAATGTATAGGCTACCCCCGAACAATCCAGTGTGCCGAATTACGGATGGACGAGTGCGTAGGGCCCTCCATTCAAGTAGGACATATCCAGGATCCGCTTTTTAGAGTTCCAAACGACTGAGTGCGCCCAAGCAGGTTAGCAGATGCCCCCCCCCCCCTCGCCAAGAGCGTAGGGCCCTGAGCGAGTGAAAGTTAACACGCGCTCGGGTGGGGGGGGGGGCAACTTGACCCCCAAAGGTTTTTCTAGAACGGTTTCCGAACGGCGCGGTGAGGCTGCGCCAAATTTTGCATAGCTGTAGACCATTGAATAGCGGATCGTTTGACATAGAAATTTAGGTGTACCTGGTGAGGTCGCTGACTTCTGGCAGGTCGAAGTCAGGACGTGGTTTCAGCGAACGCGATTTCCAGGGAATCATCCAATCTGATACAATAACGGATTGTTTGACGAAGCCATACATCTCTGAGATCCTTTCTTAGGCACCACAAATATTGAATGAGCAACTTGCGTTGACCCAAGGTCAGGTATGAAGGTCAGACCAAGGTCAAAACTAACCTGATTTATTATTGTAGGGCTTGCTGTGTGGGATATATTCTGGTGCTCATTTCGAATCTATTGGCAGCAGGAGCCGCATTATACACCTTCCATTGACTTCTTAGAGGTCAGAAAAGGTCATTGACCTGGGATGAACCGGGTCGACATTTTGGTTTAGGAACATACTACCGAGCGTAATCTTTGTCGCTCCTTCAAATGCAAAACTCAGAGCAGTCTTTTATGATTTTGGTCACCATGTCCTTGAAAAGGTCAAGCAAGGTCACTGATCTCAATGGGCTTGTGACCTTTTTCTTAGAAACAGGTGCTCAGGTTCTGGGGTCATGTTAGATACCAACCTGGAATTTGACCTTATTGACCCTATTTGAGCTGAAGGTCATGACATAGGAAGTTGAAACTCTGACCTGGGTGAGTTCACGTACGGGTCAACGCTTTCTGTAAATTTGGTGTGTCTAGCTTTCTTAGTTTCCGAGATCTCGGGGGGGTCAAATATACCCTCACCCGGGCGAATGGTAGCTAGCCGGCCACCCTGGCGCGTGTTATTCGGAAGAGCCTTAGATCAATGTAGATGGCCCATGAACATATCGTGAGTGTATCGGTAGGTTAACAGAGACCTACGTGAAGGGCCCCTGAGCAACCGAGAATACTCCGGGACGTTAACATATGGGCTCCAGCTATGGCGTGTACAGCCTTTCGGGCGAATGGAAAGAATCCGTGGAAGGCCCCTGATCGGCAAAAATGCCTCGGTATGCCAGCAGATGGGGCCCTGATAACTGTGTGATAACCGCGCGGGACCCTCCGAGCGAATATAAGACAATCAATGGTATCATGGAAGACTTACGCGATCAAATGTACCCTATTAGTGGACATGTAAAGCCTCAGGAACAGCGTAGGGCCTCCGGACAGTGAACTGAGCATTAAAATCTTCCAACCACCTCCCTCTAATTCAGTGAAGAACTATTTTGTGCGGTCGTAGACGCTTCACTTTCGCTTGCGAGTGTTCTTGCCCACCTGGAAGGCAAAAGACGTCCAATTTTGTTGTCTCCTGTGTTAAGAACTGCGTCTTTTCGGCCGGCTATGGGCCCCGTTGAAGCCTAAGCCTCTTCGGGGTCCAGGGAGGGCATGGTCCCGTGCCCCCCCCCCCCCCCCCGACCCCTACCTCTCTGGATCCACCCCTGACCACCACAGCTACGATTATACGACAAATACACTTGCCACTATGGGGAAAACATCCGGTAACCTATATCTTAGCCACACTGTACTGTTATAAGCGGCCGCATATTGCACCCAATTGTTCATTAGCTCAATCCAGGCGTTGGCACTTGAGCAAAAAAAAACCTTTGAACATTGTCAAAACTTGCCAAAAACTGTCCCTCTAAAACTGCTGGCAGCTAACAATGGTGTTCGCTGTTTTTCAGGATTAAGCTACAAAATCAGATGGAGTGTAAGCCTATTTCGTCTTTGGCTGAGCTTTTCAGCTGGGACCCAACGCGTACCCATGTTCCAGACAAGCTACATAAGCGTGCGTATATTTCGCTGGGTGCAAATGGGAAGCCAATTAATGACCCCAACACAAGTCCCAGATTGTTGATGTGCCATGATATGAAAGGTGGCTACACAGACGACAGGCAAGTGACAGTTTTATCATCTGATCAAGTTTGATTTATTATCGAGACAAATGGCATCATTTAATTGACCAGGTTAATTGCTTTTGTGTGGAAAATTTTTCATTCACGTTTTTGGGATCCCTAGGTCAGGTTTTAATATTGCCATCCCCTGCCCAATTCATTGCGCTGAATCAACGGGTGAACGCTCCAAGCGATCGAACCTACGGTTTCGGAGAACTAACGAATCTGCTTCATATGTCGGTTTTAAGTCCCCGTTCCGGCGGTGTTGACTCGGGCGGTCAGTTGACATGATTAGTTGAGAATGTTAATAATTTGAATTGAGGCACCGGAAAGCCAGTCTTTTATTACAAAACCGATTTCAATGATAGGTGGCGACAAGAGATACGATATTGAAGGCAACTATTGGGCAATAGTACATTTGATGATGTATGGTATATTACGCTTCGCAAGTTTTACTCCTAGTCGTAGCTAAGAGCACATAATTACATAAATTATATAGTGCTACACGAAACTGCTACAAAACGTGCCATGTCATGTCAATGCTCATAGTAATACCAGAAATTGGGAAGTTGATCAGTGTCCCCATTGACAGCAAGATGCTATATATTATTCCAGGAAAATATCGCTTAAATTAAAATGGTAACAAGCGAGATTACTCACAAAAGATATGCTTCAACCCAAACGTACTAAATGGCCCTAAGTTGTGATCGGTCGGCCACTTCCTTACAAGTGATGTGTGTCCATCAATTTGATCATCCGCGGAATAAACCATGAATGCGACGTTCACGTATCCAGAAAAACATGGCTGGAATGGTTTGTTTAGTGCGTTTTTAACGAATGCCCTGCTGGCTGCTCACATAACGCATACTTCGGAACGGTGTCACGACATTAATGTTACAGCAAAAACTCCTGCCGACAGAATTTCTATGATATCAGTTATACACGACATTACTTTATTGCAAAACTATGCAGGCTTTA
The DNA here is from genome assembly GCF_011947565.3 of Pollicipes pollicipes. Classification (NCBI taxonomy): domain Eukaryota; kingdom Metazoa; phylum Arthropoda; class Thecostraca; order Pollicipedomorpha; family Pollicipedidae; genus Pollicipes; species Pollicipes pollicipes. The sequence continues at coordinate 7,807,607 of NW_023597054.1, forward strand.
CTTTTACGCAGCATTGCTTCTAATGCAAAGACATCTATACGATATGAGTGCCACACGACAAAATGTATGCTTCAAAAACTCGTACACGACATGACCACTGCTACGGGTGCTGATTTATATCCTTTTGGGTGGGCCACTGGCCCCCTTCCCAGTTTCCTATCTGGCCCTCCTCCCCATTGCGGATCTGGCCCCCCAACTTTCTGGAGCCTAAATACATGCAGGTCATTGCAAATAAGAGCTCGAAATCATAGCAAACTTAAAGAAGGCTTTTCTTATTTTTTTCAGTGATAAAAGTCCCAGAGAAAGTGAAAACTGCGATGTTATGTTTAGTTTAGTGCACCTGACTGAGTTTCTCACACTTTTAAAGGTCCGCGGTCGTACCGTGTTTTTTTTACTTTGGTTCTGTTTTAACGATTTTTTTTTAAGTGGGCCACTGCCCCCGTTCCCCAGGTTCAAGTTGGCCCCCAACGGTTAGTTTGTCCCACAATCTTCTGGAGCCTAGGCACAAGCAAAACATTACACGTGATAATTTAGAATTGTATGAATTTTTAAGGGTTCTAGTGACTGTTTCACAGGTAAAGGAACAACGAGAGTACAAACTGCAAGGTCGGTTTCAACTGAGTGCAGCTGACGGAGCTCGTCAAACTCTTAGAGCTCCGCATTCGCACCGTGTGTACTGGAGCATTTTCTGTTTTACTGCATTCTGCTCGTTCTTATTGCACGAGTCATGCGTCTTGTTAACCCTGGTTCGAGTTTCGGGTTATTACATGAATTGTTTTCGATGTTCAGCGATGTTTCAACTTCTTTAGACTGTGGCAGTCTGTGGCCACTGCGAAGTTCTGCCAAGACGTGTTCTCGGAGAATGAACACGCGTTCGTGAATGAGTTAAATTGACCTCCCAAAGGCTCGTACGGAAAAATGTCTGAATAACTCAGCATAGCCACGCCAAACTTTGTTTGGCAGCAGACGGTTGAGTGGCGATTGTCTGGCGTAAGAAATAGACGTACTTTGTAAGGTCACTGACCCATGACAGGTAAAAGTCAGGCCGCGGCTGTCAGCGAAAGCGGTTTCTAGGGATTCGTTCAATCTGATGCGACAACGGAGTGTTTGACGAAGTCAGACCCCTCTGAGATAGTTTCTTAGGTAACAGAACACTTAAATTTAGGATTACAAGTTTTATTGGCTCAGGGTCAGGTATAAAGGTCAGACTTAGGTCAAAAGCAACCTATTTGTTTATTCGAGAGCTTGCTGTGGAGAATTTTCTGGTGCTCATTTCGAATTGATTAGTAACAGGGACCGTAACAAACATCTTGCATGGACTTCTCAATGTTAATGTTCCACGTTGGAAGAAATTGAAGCAAACATCAGATATGATACAATAAGCTCACTTATAGAACAATTGGCATGCATTTAAGTGAAAACCACTAAACAACAGAGTTGCTCTGGTTAGTAAATACGCTCTTCACTACGTCACTGTTTCTTTACATCATCGTAACTTGCATAACATTAATTGAGAGCCAGTTGACGGCTGTTATGTCTGGAAATGCTCACGAGCGCCAGATATGAACGACTCCACAACTATATTTTCCTTGGCATTGATCGTCGCATGCCTAATGGAATGGCAAGATATGAATGACTATTATGGCGCCATGGATGCCAGGCCGACTTAAAAATAGTTTCCTCAACATAGTCTGCATATCTTCGTGAGCGCGTTTAGAACCCCTAAAACTAGAGGGACTTAGTCCTAAAACAAGAAACCTTAAGAAAAGAAACCTAAACCTAGACCCATAAATTTAAACTCCTCAGAAACAAGAGGTCTAGGTCTCGAGAAAGACAGGGCTCTGAACTGCACCGAATGACCCTCAAGATGGCTTTTTCATTTCAAAACCCATGAAAATGTGGACTACTCTCTTTAAAAGTCAGAGTAGGCAACGGACCTAAATGATCAAGGCAAACATTATGCTTAAAAAACACCCTGCCAGCGTAATCCGCGACGCTTATTCGAATGCAAAAATAAAAACAATTTTGTATGATTTTGATCACCATGAACTACTAGGGGTCAAACAAGGTTACTGACCTTAAAGAAACATCAGTGACATTTTGTTTAGAGCACTTGTGTAGGGTCATGGCGGTTGCATAATGGGCCTGGTACCACTTTGAACACTTATCTGGAGTTTGACGTTGTTTGGCCTCATTTGACACAAACGTCACAATGTAGGAACTTCAAATTTTGACTCAACTGAGATCATATGCAGGGCGACCCACCCTGTAAATTTGGCACCTCTAGCTTCCTTAATTTTTTAGATTTCAATGGGTCAAATTGACCCCGTCCCCAACTCGAGCGAAGAGCATTCAGCCGGCCACCCGGGCGCGTGTTAAGCGAAGATCCGTCGAAAATTAACGCCAAAAACGTGACGAATTAATAACTGCTACTTTCGGAGGAACTCTTGAAAAGTGCTGACCGCCACTTTGAGTGAATATTCAATGAAACAATTACATAAACCTGACGATCGAAACGACCCGACTCAACCTATAGCGGTAATCATCCGACAATGATCAGAAAAACAACACTAGGCGTTTGCCCGACGTGAGTGCCGCATTGCGGCCTGAAGCCCGGCTTGGTCCACATACCAGGGTTTTCCGTGGCAGTCCCTTATAGCTACGCACATCGACTTACCCAATTAACTTCTGAGCCATACGCGTCCAACATCGTGTAAAGCCAAAACAACATCGACCCCACGTCGGTTACCGAAACTTCATTACGTTCCATGGATGCCCAAACAAATTATTATGATGCCCCGTGACAACATCTCACACCGAGCCAGAGCAAGAAAATGTGTCTGAAAGTCTTCCTCTACAGCTAGGTGAGACTCCAGCTCCCAAACTTTGAGAAAAAGGTAGGTCAAGCCCGGATGAAAATATGTTTAAGTACATTTTGGGGCTGGTCAAGCTATTTTTTTCCGACTAGCGCCCCAAACCTGTTTCGCTGAACTATACCACCGTGGTGGACGCATAATGAACATAACATGCGACGTATTCGCCACCACATATTTCTTCACCGTCTAACCCACATCCAAAGTGGAAAGCGTCTGAGTCAAGAGACAGGTGGCTCAAATCAATGCAAGTGATCTGCAGCTTACACCGACCCCGCGTGGCGGAGCTAAAATCTTCAAGGATGTCGACTTCGTTGAAGACAATTTGAAACTGAATCGGGTTCTCGCAACGCACATTACACACGAATATGTTGCTGAATGAAAGAAATCGGATTTACGAACCATCATGTTTCTAGCATGTAAATCTAATACCTGTATTTTTAGAGAGAAAAAATATATGATATATGAGTGCATTGTTCAAAATGTCAAAACACCAAAACATCCATCATCGAGACAAAAGAGACAAAAGAATATCAAAGACACTGATAGGAAGTTTTTCCTCCCTCGGAAAAAGGTAATGGCCTTATAAGTATTCAATCGAGTGAATCAAAATGAGGTAAGAAATGCACAAGACCAGACCACGGCACCTGAAAACGTCAATCCTTCTCCAGAATTGACCAGTAAAACAAGCTACATAACCAGTTTTGAACCTGTGCTCGCGATCTTGGGGGCAAGAACACCGCCGGTCCGGGGCTGCGGTTCCATCAAACCGAGCGACATTAGCCGCTGCAGATCACACCGCACGGCCCACACTAAGCGCGCGAGAACGACCGTTGTGAAATGGTCCTTCCAAAAGCCTTTGAAAATCAATTCGTATCGCTCAAAGATTAGACTGGGATGTGTGTTACACCTGTATGATTTTGACGTCACCCTCTGAACAGCTGAAAGGTTATAGCAATACGAAAATGATAATTTTGCATCTACTTTTCCAGCTCCGCACCGGATTTCAGCACGATTTCGCAGTGCTGTGAATACTTATTCGTTCTCATTGGCAATTGAAACATCATGTAGGTAAGATATTTGTTTAGACTGCCTTCTAAACCTACTAATGGTTGCCCTAAAGCGTTGAAATGTCACTTCTTTCAGACACGTCATCGTTCTCGTTCGCCCCGCTGGTCACCGCCTAAAGCTGGGCAAGGAAGGGGGGGGGGGGGGGCACCGTGCAGCCCACGGAGGACTACTACGCCAAGCGTGGGGGTTTTGTCGCTGCGACTTGCAAGCGCGCATGTTCAGAACTATCTAGTGTATTGTTTTCATCAATTCAATTTTGAGGGTAAGTTAATCATTACTAGACGAATATCGGTTGGCAACGTCAGTACATGACTTTGTTTTTTTCATCTACCATCTACGTTCACGGAGTACTCATGCCTATCGCTATGGAGTCAAAAATCCGCTGAAAGCCCTGAGTGCTCTCAGTTATCAAAGAAACCACTGAACCCATGCAAGGCGAATATCTGAAAATAATGAAAAATTTGTATTCTGTGTAGTTATTTTACGCCTGGCTCCTTCAGTTTCTTGGCGTACACATGCAGACAGAATGGCATTTTCCGGTCGGTTCTGGCCTTGTTGAAGTTTAAGTGGATAAGAGGAATAATAAAACGAAGAGGAACACATCCGATGGTTTTACTTGTGGGCGGATGGGGAGGGCTCTGTGAGCCCATTGCCCCGCCCCCTCCGCCACCAAGGCTCGCTAAAAAAGTTGCAATAACCTGGGTGCTATTTTTTGTGAAACTCTTACCTGGACATCACAACTTTATAGACTAATGCAGAAAGTGCGCAGGGATTACAGCTGTTTTATTATATTGTCATCTAATGCCAAAGAACCCTATGCGTCAAACACCTCAATCACCATTGCTGCCTAATGTGTTTTGCTGCATCACTGCTGAATGCCAGCGAGCACTGTACAGGTGCTGAGTTCGAAAATATTTTTCGACCAGAGTGATAGCGAACTCTCGAATGCACGATCATCGTCAGTGCCGTCCAGAGGTGGTTAGGCTGGCTGAGAGTGGCTGAACTCATTGAACGTCGAGTATGCATGCACCATGATAACCATTTGATCACGAAAGAGCCAGCTCAAGTAGTAACTCTGTTGCAATCAAACCGGATTGCGCGTGGCATGGACGTAACCGACTTTTTGTTTGCCACACGTTAGAATTGTAGCGGGATCGGAAGGGTCGCCCTCCGTTCAGAGACATAACAGCTTGGAGCAGTGTACCCCAGAAACACAGCAGGTTTGCAATGCGTGCTCACTGAAACGAACGAAGAAAAGGCGTTCCAAACAAGAACGAAATTACCTAAATGTATTTGCGGCGCGGTTGAGGACCATTGTTTTCAAAAGTGTGTAGCCTTTTCTTGTATGTAGAGCTCCTCTCAATGGCCAGAAGGGTTCTTAGCAACTAAAAGTGCTCATAAGAGACCAGAGAGGCCTCAGCATACAGGACTTTGAGCGACCAAGTAGGCCCTGGGCAGTTGGGTGAATCTCTTGTAATCAGCTGAGACAAAGTTTTTCTTTGGCACACGGATTAATGATTAACATTCAGGTCTGTCGCACCGCACCAGTGTCGATATTCGTGAGGCGAGAGCAGTTTTTCTTTGATAGGCCAAGAAAACCGTATTCAATACTTGCGCCACCTACGTTACGCACTGGGATCATCCTCCAACAAGCCTCAAAGCTGCACTTTCCACGCTCCTGGTACGTGGTGGGTTAAGTATGAAGTAGATTATAATGAGCACCAGCAAAACATTGCCAAAGCAGCTCTTAAGCTTACTTTTTAGTAAAAAACATTAATTTTGGTGCAACCCGGAGCTGTGCAGTTATGAGATTGCTCCAGCAGGTCGGGTTAGGTTTCAAGTTTGTTATTGCTAACGCATCATTGTGATGGTTGGCTTGGAATTTATGTGCTTTTTGCGTGGCAAAAGTTGTTTGGTTTTATTAGTTTAGCTTTGCCGGTGCTGAAACATTTCTTTCCAACAATTAACTTGCATAAGCATGCCGAAGGCTACACGGTCGCGCACAAAACATTTTGTGATAAGCCACCCGGCTCTACTGTCCCACCACCAACTGTCGACTACGGAAAGCATTGAGCTACATCAGGGTGGCTGAGCGAAATCGAAGAGGAATCTCTTTAATTTCCACTTCAAGACCGCGACGGCAGAACTCGGGGTACTGTGAACCAACGAAGCGATCCCTGTTCATAATCTAGAATATGTGACAAATTGATCGAGAGGGATTGATACCATCTCAACAGAGCTATCAGCAAGAAATCAAAGAAAGGAAGACACCGTGAAATTCAACAAGCTTCTTGACGTCGCGAATGTAAATGCAAGCCTCAGTGCAGCTTTCCATGCCCAGTTGCCTTAACAGTGTATCAGGAGGAGGTTGCCATGAAGGACCAGTGCAGGCACCAGAAGCTCACCCTGTGGGTCATATCACCGGGATACGACTGTGACCAGGGAGGCTCGTGAGGTGCGGAGGATGGCTAGACATCTCCAGGAGCGTCGTGGCTCGGCCGACAGTGAGACGGTGTCTGCTGCTGAACCTGAGTCGCCTTCCCCGCAGACTACTGAGCCCGCGCCGCCTGCTGAGCCAGCGCTGGCTGCTAGTGCTGTCCCCTAGCCTGCTCCGGGACCAAGTGGTCTCAGCGCTGGCGAGTCAGCCGAGAGCAGGGATTCTTACATGGTTCCGTATCTGGTAGAAGGTGGCTCGATGGCCCGAACCAGGCAGCTGTTGCTGCTATCGTCAACGCCTTTCAACAAGACGGGGGAGACGGTCTGGCTGCTTGAAATCAAATACCATAGATCCTAAGAAGATATGCTGCGCCAGATACAGAGCGAGAAAGGAGAGGGCTTCTTAAAATTTTGAAGCAATCCACGATTCAGGTTTGACCATCCTCTGCTCCGATGGGCGCGAAGGCAGGAGCTACATGAACCACGCGGAGCCAATGAATGCCGTCGAAAACACGCGGTTGTCATCACTGAGCTAGGCAGCCGCTACGTGACTCATTTTACGTCCGAGTTCGGCCGCGCCCTGCACTTGCTCAACGAGTTACACTTCGTGAGCCCGCAGCGCAAATGTCACATCAATGTGCTCAGATGCGATGGCACGGCCGTCAACACCGAAAGGATAGACGACCGGCTTGTTTGAGCTGGCCCCCGAATCACCCGTACACTGGTTCATCTGCCAGCTGCACGGCAATGAGCTGAACCTCCTCCATCTGTTGCTGAGCTTGGACGGCACCGTCACGGGATCGAAATTTGTCTGGACCCATCGGCAAGACCTGTGCCGGAGAGGTCTGGGAGAGGGACGTTGTGGCATTCAAGCCTGTGTCGGGGCACGTGCCAATCCTGCCGGTCGACCTGATTCAGCAGCTGAGCAGCAACCAGCAGCTGCTGTACTTTCTGGCCTCCGGCGTTCAAAACGGCTCTGTCCGAAACGTGGCAGCACAGTGGCGAATCGGACCATCGATCATGTCAGGTAAATATGGGAACGCATTATCTTCGAAGTTATAGCAATGAGTGGTTAAAGTTCATCAAGTATCAATTGATGTTGCATGTGCTCACTGTTGAGCATTTACTCTTATCATACCTGTGCCGTAGTACCGTCGCATCATTTGCTGGTTGGTTCATGCGTACTAGCATATTTGTTGATAAGTTTTCTGTCACACTTAAGGACTCCGGATATCGACAGAATTACACACACTTAAGAGGCGCAATATTTTTATGATCTAACGGTTAGTTTAGCGAATTGTTCTAATATATTCGCTTTGTTTCAGGTGGTTGACACTGGCCGTTCGTCTGCTCCTAGGTCACATCTCTACCGAGACCTCCAGCTGCGCTCTTAAGGACCTCGTCCAGTGCGTCGTCGGCCACTATGTGCCGGTATGGTCCGCCATCCGGTAAAACAGCGGCTGCGACTTTGGCTTACGCAACTTGTTCCGGAGCATTGCGCTGCTCCGCGCCCTGCCGCAGCGATGAGAACCACATGATCCGTGAACAGGCGGTTTCCGATCGTTGCGCCGCTCGTGAGCAGCAAACCGAGGGTCTTCTTCAGCCCAGGGTCTTCACCATCTCAGCGGTAAACGTCGAGGCCGTGATGTACACCGAACTGATTCCCTGGCACGGACCAGTCACACAGCCTCCACTGCGATACCTCAGCGACTGCGAGCTGCGGAACAAAGTGCAGGCACCGCTGGCCATATTGCCCTATCTGGTTCACACTAGGAGTGCGACGCAGCGCCGTACTGCCGAGAACGTCTGGTGGCTGGAGCTGGAGCTTCGGCAGTATGTGGAGCCCAGCTGCGAATGTATTTCTGCTACTGTGCGATCTCTGCCAACACGCGTTTTGCGTTTCCAGCCTGTTAGCAGTTGCTGTTTGGGCCGGTGCAATCGAATACACAGGCTCGGCAAGGAGCAAGATGTGCATGGTGTGAGCCTACCCGCCCCCTCCCCCGTTTCTGCGTCCGTGGTACAGGCTGCAGAACTTGCTGTATGTATTAGGTCGTACAGCAGACAACACATTCTGAGTCATATGTTATACATAGTTTTGTTTGCATCATGCGAGTTGTCTTAGAGTAGCGAAAGTCTAAACCAATACTGACCAGCATATTCGTACGAATTCATACTCAACAACACATAAAGTTTCCGCCAAATGGCAATCAATCGGGCAATGTCTGATCCGCATATTAGACCTTAGACCGGGACATTCTCGTACGACGGCTTAAGGAGCGCTCCAGTAGCATCGTTTCTATACTCAAAGGTATTTTGTGCCGCTTGCCGCCCGCAGCTTGGTGTTACCTGCGGCGGCGGACGCCGCCCAGCATGGGGTGACTGCAACGCCGGGTTTGGTTAACGGCGATTATTTGATCGACTTGCGCCCAACGAATTAAAGTTTTTGGAAAGAACTTTCGCTATGCCGTATATTTTGGACTCCTGCGCCAAATAGTTTTTTTGTCTCACTTGCTTTTGTTACTGATGGCATGCCCTACTGGGCAGTCCAGATGCCCCATTGATGTCTTGAAGGGAATTTGGAAGTCCAGAGGGCCTTAAGTAGGGATAAGGAGCCTGAAACGACTGAAGGGCACTTGATGGACACAAAAGACCCACTAAACAGTCAGAGGGGCTCCCGGTTTCCAGATGGGTTATTTTGAGCATTCCCAAAGGGTGATTTGCTGCGATCTGAACTTACGCTTTGACAAGGAATATTTTATCATCATGCTGTGCTGTCATTGTTCTTCGCGTTTCGCGGGCCGAAAGAGCCCTCCCAAGGGGCCTATGTATCCTTTTTCGGGTATTCCGAAGCTCAGGGTCCGGACTCCCTGTACCCCTCCCCCCCCCCCCCCTCCGCCCTGAACCCCGTATCATCTCTAGTCCATTCTGTTGGCGTTGTATTATTGGACAGCTTATTTAGAAAAGAAAGATATGCATGATGCTTGTTTAGCAAGGCAAAGCTCGAAACATCGCAAAATATAATGCGTATCACAACGAGGCTGTGGGTGGGAAAGGCAGCGATACCAGAGGCCCAGTCCTGATTAATGCCAGGCTCCTGCTGTGAGTACGGTGACAGCAGTGTTCTCCATAGATAGCAAAATGTTTCCAACATATGAATCTCACTGCGGTGTTCTAAGCATGTTTCGACTGGTGATATCGGGGTGGACGATCAGACTCAAAAGATGCCCTGTGCGTTATGATTGTTGGCATACACAAGACTGGGCAGCATTCCAAAGATCACTGCGACGTCACTTGACATATTAAAGTAGAGGAAAATCATGACCGTGAAGGGAGTGTAAACGCACCGGAGATGCCGGAATCAGTGTCGTGTTGAGACAAATTTGGGCGGCAGCGACAAAGAAAGATATCATTCAGTAAGGCAATCAAGTTGAAGATACGACGTCTCGTAGGTGCTGTCTAAGCATTTTAGACATGATCCTGGCTCTAGTGAAGCAAGGAAATATGTGATGTGCTTCCACTCTACAGCATAATCTTCGCCCAAACTATGAAGGAGCCGATTTCTCAAGCTCTAGATTATAAATGTATGGGGGACAGCAAGTCTTATGCAGTGCTAAAAGCTGATTTGAAAAGATAAACTTGTACCGTGCTTTTATGTAGAATTCAGCACGGAGCGGGGTCATATCATAGTATGTGAGCTGTTTTGCCGTGGTTTCAGGTTTCACGACGGTCACGACGACTCTTCTGCGTACACCTTTTATCACTGGTCGCGAATCGACGAATTTGTCTACTTCAGCCATCAGTTTGTGACCGTTCCACCCTGCGGCTGGGTGGATGCAGCCCATACGCATGGTGTGCCCATCTACGGTGAGTATGGCATCTAGGCTGTCTAGGCGGTGCCAGTGCATAGCGCGCGATGGATCTGTACCTGGAGCAACTAGACACAATACCGCAGTCATGATCGAGCCGTAGCCGTAGGTAGTAGCCATAGCCTTATTCCTCGTAGAAAACCGGGATAATGGAGAGATAGATGCGTCGATGTTTTGGCATCATGCCTTTATCGAAACGATTAGCAGAACTAAATTTATGTGCTTTTGATATTAAAAGGGGTAGGTAGATTTATTTACTTCCGCCATTCGTTTCGATAAAGGCATGTTGCCGAAATATCAACACATTTATCTCTTCATTCTCTTGGTTTTTCTAAGAGGTATAAGGCTATTACTACTGTCTTATCTATATGCATGATATTCCTCGCAAATGTACTTAACAACTTCCGTAGCCGTAGGAAAGTAAAGCAATTGTTTGGTCCCTGAGGAGGGCCATCCCTAGATTTAAACTGCCGAAAACTGTAATGATCTGCTCTTTCATACAAGTGACCACAGCTCTAAAGCCTGAAGGGCGATATTGCGAAGGACTGATAACAGTGCTTCCAAAGCGGCTGGACTATTCTAGACAGTCTTCTGACGTCGCGTTAGAAGCCGTTGCCAATAACGGAAGGCTTTCCCATCGTGTTCCCAACAAGCAGTTGATATCACCTGTTGCGTCGGAAGCAGAACCGACGCGTTACATCGGTGTTCGGATGGCGTTCCCATAAGTGACGGCCTTTGTTTCAGTTACATTACACAAGCTTCACTTATGCCAAAACGTAGATTATGGAGGCGACCACCCGGAGCTCGCAAATACACACCCTCCAACAATCTTTAATTCGATGCGCTGGCAATATTGGTCTTCTGTACATTGCAATATGATATTTACTCGAACTTAGTACGTAAACCAACGTCGGAATATGCTGCGTCGGGGCCATCAGCATCAGTGGCCCTGTCTACAGGGGCAATCATCACGGCTCAGTCTGTGCGCAGAGACCATCGCCCGCTGCGTTCAAGCTGCATCATCTCCTCCGGGTTTTTGACAGAGACCGTCATCATCCTTGGGCCCGTCCACGCCTCCACGGGCCATCATCACCGCCGGGTCTTTCCGTGGGGACCATCATCATCCTTGGGTCCGTTAGCAGTGGCCATCATCATCCTTGGCTCCATCCGCGGGGCCATCATCACCACCGGATCTACCTGCAGGAACCATCATAATCCTTGGGTCCGTCGGCAGGGAACATCATCATCCTTGGCTCCCTCCACGGGAACCGTCACCACCACCGGGTCTGGACCATCATCACCAGCGGGTCTACTCGCAGGGACCATCATCAGTATCAGGCCTGCTCGCAGGGACCATCATCCCCAGCAGGTCTGCCCGCAAGGACCATCATCCCCAGCAGGTCTGCCCGCAGGGACCATCATCCCCAGCGTGTCTGCTCGCAGAGACTATCATCACCGCGGGCCTGCCGGCAGGGACCATCATCACCGAGTCGGCGGCCGGCGAGGAGACGTGTCAGCAGCTACTGCGCTCGCAGGAAGTGGTGGAGGTGGTTGTGGAGCGGCTCGTGGCCGTCAGCCGCCACCACGGTCTGGACGGGTGGCTGCTCAACATCGAGAACGCTATCGATCCTGCACAGGCAAGCGGTCCGCCGAGCAGCCGACGGCGGGTCTAGCGGCCGCCCCAAGTTTGCGGGCTGCATCGCGTGTTTGCCCTCATGGACTGCGTCGCGTCTCTCGCCTAGCCGAGTACGCTTTCAACACATTCGGTTCGCAGGTAGTACAGCTGTTGCTGACATCGCGTGCGTCTCGCCCAGAAGTTCGCGAGCACACAGCAGGAACTTGCCGCTGCCGCCGGAGCTTCGGGGGTGACTTTCTCCGTGGCCGTTCCTCACGCGCTGACCGTCCGTCTTGCGACGGCACGCCCAAGCCCTGGCCAGTGAGAGTGGCCGTTCTCTGTTTGTAGTCTGAAGCGCCTTGTGTGTTCTCTCCAACAGCTGCCCTTGCTACGGCACTTGGTAGCCCAACTCACGAGCCGCATGCACCAGGAGATTGAGCACTCGCGTGTCATCTGGTATGACTCAGTGACCCGTGACGGCGAGCTCCGCTGGCAGGACCAGCTCAACGAACAGAACGAGTGAGTGGCGCTTTTCTCTCTCTCACCTTTTTGTTTTTCCTGAAGTTGGTTGGGTGTACCAGAACCTATTTCAGGTATGTTCTTTGTATATCAAGGTGAAATTTAAGATGCTTGAAGACATATTCCAAACCGTCCAGTGCCGAACGATGGGGATTTTGCTAGTGCCCTGTTTTTTCTCTTAACTTTGCAGCTTCTGTCTCCCGAGGGTAAAGTCTTGTAAAAACGTGGACAGGGCGAACTGAGCCGACAAAGTTAACCTAACCTATCCCAAATACTGATTTCCCATCTGAATTTGGCCACTTTCTTTTGCTCCTGGATGTCAAAATTTAAATGAAAATGGTTTATTTGGCTCCAAAATTGTTTTGAAATTGAGGAATGCCCTCGCATTTAAAGGCGGTGCAGCAGTGACAATGATGACATATGGTGATCATATTGATAGTGCTGCGTTTAGGTACGTAGTGTACTGGCAGCCCAGGCACTTACTGCATTTCCTTCGCCCAGTATTCCTTTTTGCTGATTGGCGTCCTGAAGGAAGGGCTCAGAAGAGCATTCGAGAGGCTCAAGTCAACATTGGAGATGGGAGGCAGCCCCCCTCCCCCCCCCCCCCCCAGTGTACAAAGTGACACTTCTATGTCTCCCTGTTTGAAAAGTTCATTGGTGTTTATGTCACGTCATTGACATATCCTGACGTCAGCGTCAAGAACGACGCTAGGTAACATATCCCTCAAAGGAGTCAACAACTTAACAGCAAAGTTACGGTTTATAATTCATCCATTTGTGTTCAAATATTTAATTAAATGGGCTATCCCACCCTTTTGTACTTTTTCACTTCTTGTTTCACCGGACGCGTACAATTTCATCAGTAATACCAGCTTTCTCGAAATCCTGAACAGCCCCGAGTTTCGATTTGAAAAAGCCGACCCTGGAACCCTACAAGCCCTCGCCCGCTGGGCCAATCGCAGGCTTTCTTTTATTCGCGCCAGTAGAGGTGCGCATGGTCGCTGTCATGACGACGGTGGTCGGTACTGCAGGAAAGCAGCGCATTGTTACAAATCGTTGACAGCACAATTTGGACTATAAAATAATCAAAAGTGATATCCTTATGATGTATTGACAGTGCTGCTCCAGCACTACCCAGTGTTTTTATAAGATGTAACTAATCCTGAGGTTCCACTGGTGCATGTTTCTGAAATACGCCCCACAGATGGGACATTCCATTTAATTGTCGTTTACAAACTATCGGCACATTTAGGGGAGGGAGGGGCAGCATCGCCCTTTGGGAAGCATCGCCCACCTCAATATCAAGAATACTTGATACTGCACATCATCAGGTAACGGCCCTTTCGACTGTGACGCCGAAGCGGGGGTTACGGCACCGGGACGCTCTGATTTAATCGGATTTTGGGGCTGAACTGCTTGCAGTAAATAAATTCTTCAGGCATATTTTGGGGAAGGTTCCCCTGTTTCTTGTTTCTGTGATAAAAAAACACCGGCATGGAAATCGGATGCCCTGCCTCGTTTGAAGTGAGAGGGAGTGAAAGTGAGGGAGTGGAAGTGGAAGTGAAAGTGAAATATTCGTTTAGATTATTTTTTTCCAGTCAATTTCCACCGGGCCAATGCCAGATTTTCGGAAAGTGGTGGCCCTCGGCCACTTCCTCTATCCCCGGCTTTCGGGACCCATGCCTTGCGGCGGTGCAACTCATAGCGCATGGGGAATTTGCACCACATTGATCATTTACGGGAATACCGGTTATTAAACGCGTGATTTATCATCCATTTTGCATTCAAGTGTGGTGATGATTTTACGGTCTCGTCCCCTCCCCCCTCCCAAAAATTGATGGCACCACCTGTGGTTGTACCTATTACCTAGCCTTTTCCTATCAAGAATGCCTCGAAACTACATTCGAACATCTGACCGAGGATCTCGGACCCCAGAGTCCATGAAGAATGCCGCAAAAGCTGTACGTAGGGGCCTGAAAATACGGCAGGCCTATAAGAGGTTTGGAGTGCCCCGCTCAACCTTCATGGATCGCCTAAAAGACGACGGCCCGTTAGAACCAGATGACCCTCTATGCGTCGGGAAAAAGACAGTCATGTCCAACCATTTTGAGGAGAATTGGAGCAGCGAATTCTGTACCTGCCCAGCATGTACTGCGGTATATCGAGAGAGACGTTGGCCAGGATTGCATACGAATACGCCGAAAGACAGAGGATAAAGCAGCCCTTCAATCACCAGAAGAAGTGCGCTGGCCCAGACTGGCTGGCTCAGACTGGCTTTTTAAAAAGGCATCCGAAAATTTCGCCCAGAAAAGCCCAAGGCCACAGTTGGCAAGACTGGAAGGCGTCGACAAGAACAACATGGGAAAATTCTACGACAACCTGACGTGCGCAATATCAGGGCATGGACTGTACCCCCCATCATAAGGTGTACAGTGTTGATGAAACTGGCCTGAAATCTGTGCCTGAAATTCCGAAAGTGCTGGCTGAATGAGGACAACGCAAGGTCAGCCAAGTTACGACAGCAGAACGGGGCAAGCTGACGACGATTGTGGGGTGCATCAGCGCGTCGAGCGTGACTGTCCCACCAGTGATGATCTTCGGTGGGAGAAAAAGAAGAACCCGGCACTAACCAAGGACACTCCCGTTGGAACCATATGCGCCGTAGCGACAACGGCTGGATCAGCCTCGGACTTTTTGTACAGTGGTTCTGGCACTTCGTCGAGCATGCCGCTCCCGCGGCTGATAGAAGGGTTTTGCTGGTTATGAACAACCATAGCAGCCATGTCAGTCTGGACGTCATCGCCCTAGCGCGGAAACACGGCGTAGACATCGTGACCATACCATCACACTGTTCACATGTCCTGCAGCCTATCGGCACAGCACGGCGCCCTGGCAGCACCGACACGATCGCGGCACGCCACGTCGGTAGCAGCGGCACAACGTGGCACCGTGGCAACTTCGGTGTGGTTTGACACCCCGGCTACACCGTCACCTTACAGTCCAATAGGTGACATACTCCCTCTTCCAATAGTCTTTGTGTCCCCAAAAGACCAAAATTGTCGGAAACAGAGAGGCACATCCCTCATAATGACCAGCTATCCTGTAAAATGGTGGCTGGAAGAGAATGCCTAAGCGAAAAACCAGTTAACGCCTTGCAAAAAGCAAAAGCGAGCTACAGCAGAAGAGAAAAGAAGCAGTAGGAAAAAACAGGCCATTAGAAAGTGTTCTCGGTACAGATGACACCTGTATGTACTGCTCAGGTGTCACCGGAAGGGATGAGGTGTGGCTTCTTTGTAGTGGATGCAGTCGTTAGGGCACATGAAGCGTGCAGTAACGGGTCCAGCAGTGCAGGAGTCGTTTGGGATCTGTCCTGCAGTTAGGTTTCTCGGTGAATGAGCCGTGTCGTGAGAAGAAACGCTGCTTAGTTACTGGTTAGTTTTCACAGCATGATTCAATGAGAAGAAATGAAAGATAAATGAACGAACGGTCTCTGCCGTGTAAAGGATAGGATGATGGTTTCTTAATTAGCCCTGGATCGGTTGTAAGAAGGCAATATGCCTCGAAGGTAAACTGGCTTTGGTATGCTTCAAAGTTTCAGGATATCCGTGGTCATATGATGCAGTAGGAACTTCGATATCGCCTGAAATTTCAGATCTGGAACACTGAAAAGAAAACGGGGGCAAATCTAAAGAAAGGAAAGTGGGAAATGTCGAGACGTTCCACCCACGTCGAGTCAGAACGACGTGACCTGGGTCATAGGGACAATTTTTACCCGATGGAGAACACACAGGCTACTTTTCCTGCAAATTTGGGGTTTCTAAACGTCAGGCGACCGCAACCATTGGTACACTCGGACAGACTGTACCGGGAAGCGAAGGGCGGTATAACCCCGCTTTCGGTGCTACGCCACAATATGACAATTTTTCAAAACCTTTCGGAATGCTAGTAACCCGATGTTGACCGCTCTTGAAGAAAATTAAGCAAAATGATAAGTGATTGCACGCAAATCCCTTTCCTGCCACCCGCACATCAAACTCCACCAGGATATGAAGAAGAAGAAAGGGGGGCGAGGGTCGACTTCTTCCTGCCCCACAATCCTGTCGGCTTTTTTACAAAAGAGAACGCGACGCACGTGGTCGCACACCCCTTTCATGGAGAGCTAGCAAGTGCAAAGGCCATATTAGCGCCAAGGGGCCATGGTGCGACTGGGGTTCGAAACCCACGTCGAAATCGCCGGCCTTTCGGCCATCACACCTGAATGTTATTTGGGAAAATATCACAGTTTAGCGTAATCCCCTAAGCATGCCCGCTTATTTGGACCTTGTGTTGTATTATAGAAGGCCGGCATAACGCGATGCGCAATGTGTTCGTATGTGACGTTTGATTTTCTGGTATTTTATGGCCTGGACCTTCAGTCATCTGGTCTTTTGATTGCGGCAGGAACTCCTACGCAATCTGTGTATAGTTTACATGTGTCATTTCACTGGGAGTTCAGCTAACTTCTAAAATCACGTCACGTCACTTCACGTTCTACAATCGGTTGGGTGGTCCCAGCCGAAGAGGTTGACCGAATCCAGGGTAATAGATGTCGGCATAACCTGCGTCCAAAGCTTGATTTTGTCCTGGATGTCGTCCACTTGATGCTGATGGTGAAATAAATCAAACCTTTCAATGTTTCGTGGAATCGAAGCTGTGTTTCTGCGGATGAAGAAATTTGCATTTCAAGTAAATTTGAACAACGCTTTTGTGAAAAGCTTAGAATGATTCAGAAAAAAGAAAACTTCATATACCTCAGTATGGGATCGCTGATGACCGTCGCTTTCTCTGATCCTGTTGCGTAACCGCAACAGCCACGGTTATGTAACAAATATACTAGCCACTGTTGGGGAGAACATGCGTTAACATGAATCGCCCCGCCCCCCGTACTTTCAAACGCTGGCGCATGCTGCAGTTCATTGTTCTCCATCCCAATCCAGGCGTTTTTTTTTTTAGGAAAAAAATTAGTAACATTTGCGGACTAGCTGATCAGTTAAAGCAGTTCACGTGACAAAAACATTAGGCACATACAGGACATTCTTGGTACAAAATTAACATGAGACTGATAATGATGTGCTCATAGGAACCTTTTACTTCGTACATCAAGATTTGATGATCGTTCTTTTCTTATATGGTCTAGTAATCCCTCTTTGCTCATATACATTGAAGGGCTCAGATGAGCATTATGGGGAGGGGGAAGCTCAGCCCCCCCCCCCCCCCTGAAAGTATATAAGTGACTTCACCGGCAATGTTTGAAATTTTAAACACACTTTGCGGCACGTTCTACACGACAAGTGGTGACGAGATCTGCACTCGTTTCCGACCTGCGTATTCCGCGCTTCTCTAAACCCATTTGTCTGTTTGGCGGCTTCACGTTGCCTATGTCAGTCGAAACGGAAAACAGTGACCACATTACGACGCTACAGAAATATGCCACCCAAAAGGGGTGGAACTTCTTATCTCAATGGGGCCATGCTCCCCAACAAAATCCAGCTCCCCAATGCTGATCTACCCCCTTACCCCGCCCCCCCCCCGGCCAATGTTGGGCCGGGCTTCCGCAATAGTGGGCTGGGCGCCCAGAATACTAAACGGAACTTCCACAATGTGGAACTTGGCGCTCAATACTTAACACAGTTCTTTGAAAAAAACAGTTCTTTGAAATAAAGATAATTTAAAGTTTGGAAAACTAGAAGTACATCTCAAATTGAAGTGTTTGTGTTTATTTGTGTATATCCCCGAGATATAACAAAATTGAATTATTAAGCTGTTGGTTCAGCGGGTTCCTGTACTGTGCTGGTGAAATGAAGCACACCGTATTTTAGACAACAGACATCTGTGAATGAATGTAAAATTCAAGCGCGTCTTTGCAGTCCGCTTCGTGCTGCGCGGGTCCCCCATGGATGCTCCGCAGGCACAGTGGAAGCTACAAACAACGTTTTACAGTTTTTAGGCGTACCACGAGGGGCGAATCCAGGGGTATATTAAGGGAGAGACCACCCTGCACTACGGAACTCGAACCGGGTGACTTGAAACTTGGTGCCTCCCCTCTCACAGAATTTCACTATATTTCGGCCATTTCATTTTCTGATCCCTATTTTGTAATCGGGAAACTATCGTCCCTTGCGCATCGTAAAGGGTCACACACACACACACACACACACACACACACACACACACACACACAACACACACACACACACACACACACACACACACACACACACACACACACACCACACACACACACACACCACACACACACACACACACACACACACACACAACCACACACACACACACCACACACACACACACCACACACACACACACACCACCACACACACACACACCACACACACACACACACACACACACACACACACACCACACACACACCACACACACACACACACAACACACACACACACACACACACACACACACACACACACACACCACACACACACACCACACACACACACACACACACACACACACACACACACACACACACCACACACACACCACACACACACACACACACACACACACACACACACCACACGCACGCACGCACGCACGCATATACATAATGTGCGTGCGTGCGTGCGTGCGTGATAGCGTGCGTGCGTGCGGTGCTTGGTGCGGCTTCATATTTTTACAGAGACTGATGAATCCTTCCTATGGTGTTTTAGAGAAGGCATGAAAAAACTAAGCGCAAGGGAAGACTCATCTGACCTAAGCATAGCTGAAGATCAGATGAAGTTGGATGGCGGGGTGGGCTGTGTGGATCATTGCGGCTCACGTTTACAGAATGAGCGCTGTTTAGCATGAGGTCTGATCCCAGGTAACCATCCATTCAAAACATTCAGATCAAACGAAGACTGAAGGATTTTTCCAAACGGTACGCCATGATTTAAAGAACTGAGTTTGCGGGAAGCATCATCGTCATTTTTATCATCATACGTCGTTCATTGGACCGAGACATTGGTTGTAATCTGGCATGTAACCATGAAAATGGAATAGCATGTGACAGTATTCAGCAGTATGGTTTACAGCACATCTCGGCAACGTGATATGCATGCTTGTTGAAGAAGCTCTTTAGCGTAGAAACTTTTATTGCAATTATTTCTACGCCCGCCGGCCAAGCCTTAACCATCCTGGTGAGCGCGTGGATTTTGTCGCAGTTCCATTTATGCATATAAGTGAACGGGAACGGCTCACAGCTAAAGATGGCCAGGATGCAAACATATCAGATTTTGCTTCCGTATTATATTCTCCTTCCGTATGAGATTTTGCTTCCGCCCATTTTCAGCCGCAGAATGTACGATCATGTATCGAACATACATCAGAGGCTTGGCTGTCTCTCCGCTGAGATGTAGTCATCTAAATCGTTACATTCGTAGACTTTCCATCAACATTTAACTTAATTCCAGTAGAGTCGTCCTCGCGAACTGCCTCTTCTTTGCTGCGCATGGTTCTGTGGATATGACCTCGAGCGAGCGGAGACGCGCTGCGATGCCCGTGCGCCGAGATCTACACCTGTTTCTCCGACCTGCGTTTTCAGTACCTTTTTTACACCTGTTCCCTCGATTTGACAATTTTGTATTCCAGTCTAATGGGTCGAAAGGTGAAAACGGTGGCGACATTATGACGCTGTACAAATATGCTGTCTGATCAAACGGTTGGAATTGAAGTACCTTGAGTGGCTTTCAAGGTTAAGAGATTCAGGGTTTAAGATTAAAGATCTGGGCCACTTGTAGACGAAAACTCAAAGACATTACGGCCAGAGGCTGCAAAGATTTAAGCCCGCAAAAGGCGTGACATGCCCAGCCGAGCCGGAGCGCTGAAGCCACGTAAATTCCGGTTTGTTGACGGGATGCTCGCTTGGCCTGCGGCCTCTCTCGTAATGACTCCTGACGAGTAATTGAATATATGCACTAGGTCTGATGGTTCATCGGACGTCGCGTACCTTTTGGCTGTTGCGATGCCGCAGTGAACATTGCCAGCAAGGGAGGACGTATATCCGGTGGACCAGCAACCAAGCCGTGTGCGAGCGTAACAACCCGAATGCTGCTCGCAGGTGCTACTTCGATCTGTGTGATGGCATATTCCTCAACTACGGCTGGACGCCGGAGCGGCTGGCGGCGTCGGGCGAGCGGGCCGGCCGGCGCCGCGCCGACCTGTACGCCGGCGTCGACATGTTCGGCCGTGGCTCGCTGGGTGGCGGCGGATTCAACGTAATCCAGGTGCACCGTCTCCCGCGGTCAGCTGCGGGCGCCGCCGAACGCTCGCTGGACTGGAGATGCTCGGCGTGTTCGTCACGGGCGGCGCTTGGGGCTGCGGCACGTCCGAGTGGCGCAAAGAAGACAGCAAAAAGCGACGCGCTCTGTGGTGATCATCCTATCCTGTGTTGTGTTGCTTTGTAACGGCCATGCTGTTAAGCCTACCGCAGTATCTTCCCGTCACTTTGAATCGCCTGTTTTCACGTACATCATGGATTTCATCATCTCCTTTTTATGTTTGCCCTCGTCCGTGCGCTCTTTCACTCTCCCTTTATAACGTTCCCTGTGTCTCGCTCCCCGTGTGTGTACCGCGCCTCGCCCGACGCGCGATGCGTCGCCGGCAGCCGGTGGCCGAGTCGCGCTGGCTGGGTCTCTCGACGGCGCTGTTCGCCCCCGGATGGACACACGAGCGGCTCGGCGCCGACCGGTTCGCGCTGGCCGAGGACGTGCTGTGGTCGCGGCTCTCGACACTACTCGGCGCCCGTGGACCCGCCCGTCTGCCGCTCGTCACCGACTTCTGTCAAGGCCGCGGACTGAAGCTCTGCGCCGACGGCCAGGTGGGCCCGATTTCCTCCATGTGGCGCTGGATCCAGTCGGAACCGTTGCTCGCAAGGCGCCATCTGCAGAGCGGGACCTGGAGAGCAAACCGTTCTGTCCGCTGTGCACTCCCCGCAGCGAAGTGCCTTTCTGCTGGTGCGCCTCCTCCACTGCCCGCTGTGGCGACGGCTGTGTGGTGTGGTCAGGGGAGCCATCCATCGGCTCCCCCCCTCCGCTGTGGCGACGGCTGTGTGGTGTGGTCAGGGGAGCCATCCATCGGCTCCCCTCTCCGCTGTGGCGACGGCTGTGTGGTGTGGTCAGGGGAGCCATCCATCGGCTCCCCTCTCCGCTGTGTGGCGTTTCCAGTTGTTGTCCCCAAGGTGGCCCGTCTCCTGTCCTGCCCGCTGTCCGCTGTAGCGGCATCTGTGTGGTGCTGTGTGCGGAGTGCCCCGTCTGCTTTTCCCTCCTCTGCGTGATGCTGGTGTACAGTGCACGTCATGCCCGTCATGGCCCGGCGGCAGGTGACACGCGCCAAGCCGTGGCATCGGCTTTCGGCCCAGAGTCCGCAGCCGACCTTCCTGCAGACGCGGCGGCCGGCCGAGCTGGCGCTGACCGACGCCGACGGCCGGCCGGTGCAGGCCGGCTTTGCCCTGCGCGCACCAGCCCTCGGCGCCTCGGCAAAACGGTGCGTTCCGTGGAGACCCGACACTTGCGTGTGGGCTTGTTGGGTCACGTGACCAGGAGTGCCTTTTTCAAGGGAATGTTTCACATTTGAAGATATCGAAGCAAGCATCAGATATGATGAAACAAGCTCACTTAGAACTATGGTATACTTTTTAAGTGGAAAAGACTGCTCCAAACAGCACAATTCTCTATTAAGTAAATATGCTTCTGAATACGTCATGTTTTGATTGCGCCATCGTACCTTGCATAACATTGATCGAGAGCCAGTTGACGGCCGTTACATCCGGAAATCACGTTCACGAACGTCAAATATGAGTGCCTCAACAATGATATTTTTATCGGCCTTAATCGCCGCATGAGTTATGGAATGGCAGGATTTAAATGATAGTATTATGATGTCATGGATGCCAAGATGACTTTGAAATACTCTCCCCGGTATACATTTCCCCATTTTCACTGGCGCGTAGCTCAGCAACCAAAAGGTCTTAGGTCTTAGGAAGGGCAGGATTGTTAACAGCACCCAAAGGTCTTCAAGATGACTGTTTCCGTTCAAAACTTCATATCAATGTGGAGCACTCCCTTTAAATCGGTTTAGGAGCTCAGCCAAAAAGGTTGACGTAGCCTAATTTAATAAAATCAAATTTAATAAAAGCCTAATAAAAGCCTAATTAGCCTAATTTAATAAAAGCCTGATTTCTCCCTGGATTTCGGACACTTGAATTTGTATCCTTGATGTTCAAGTAAAAAACAACTTTTTAATATTTGGTAGCTTCAAAACTGTTTTCCCGCGGAGGAATGACTTCTCATTTCAAGTGAATGTGAGCTGACTGTTGTGAAAATCTTAGAATGGGGTTTAATTCACCGAAAATTATCTCGGTAAATGTTAGCAAGGGATCACTGATGACTACCAGTGTCGCTGATCATGTTGTAAAGCCACCACAGCCATGATTATGCGACAAATGCACTTGCCGCTGTTTAGGAAAACATGCATTTACTTTTATCTGGGCGACCCTGTAAATTTAAAAGCTGCCGCACATTGCGGTAAACTTTTCTTGATCCCAAACCCCATTATCTTTTTTTTAAACTTGTCAACCATTTGCAGACCGACTTAACGTATGAAGGAGTTGGCATGACAAAGCATCGCGCACCTACAGGATCCTGTTTGTTACAACATAAAGATGGTACTCATTGTGATGTGTTTACGCGCCTACGACCTAGTATACCCATAGTAAAGACAATTGTTCTGCACTTATTTGGTCCAATATCCCCTCCTTGCTGATATGTATTGAGAGGGTCAGAGTCAGAGGCGCATGGGGGGGGGGGGGCTGAGCTCCCCCGAAAGTATATGAAGTGACGCCCCTGCACGTGAGACTCGCCACCGTTTTATGTACGCTGACATGCCCGCCGCCTGTCATTCTGACATACCCACAGTCTGTCATCCTGCCGCACCCGCCACTAATCCAGCGACTCTGAGGGACGGTCGCTGATCTATGCACCGTCACAAGCATGCTGCCTGTTCGCGTCCTGACATGCCTGCCGCCCGTCTGCGGATCGTAACGTGCGTGCCATTGCACAACCGCAGGGAAGATGCTCGTACGATGGAACAGCGCCGGCTCGAAGCTGTCTCTGCCGCTGGTGAGGTGCTACCCCAGCCGGGCTGGCAGGTGCGCCACACAGATAAGGACGCCTTCAGTGGTGGCGGCTGTCTGGCCGTCAGCAACGCCTCAGACCAGGACGGCGTGTTCAGGTAGGCGTACAGCGCTCGGGTTCACTGAGTGCTCAGGTGGCGGTGATACGAGCCACCCTGTTGGCGTGTATTACAGCGGGAGCCGTTCTGGCACTCTGACACCGCCTAACGTGTTATGGACGTGTGATACCCTGCTTGAACAGGTCGAATGTTCTGACAACGCTGGTCTGTGCAATTGCTGTGGCCGACGTCAGGGACGTCAGGGGCAAGAACCAGTCCAATCTCCATTTCTTGCGTTTGTCAGTTTTTCCCGTCGTTTAATGGAGCAAGCGCGCATGTGTTCGTCTGCCAAGGTCGGGTGATCCATTACGGACCGTGTCGCGGCGGCGGTGAGCTCATCTCAGCGCGCGTCTCTGCTGCAGGCTGTTTGCGTGTGACCTGAGCCTGAGCTCCGGCCGGCAGTCGCTGGCCGTGCTGTACGCCGTGAAGACGACGGACGACGGCTGCGCCCTCTGCGTGGATCTGACGGATCGGCGGGAGCCGGGTGTCAGGTGAGACGTTGGGCTGTGCCTCGTGGCCAGGGGTCTCTTTTAATCAGTTCTAAGCGGTACTTTTTGGTAGGAATAAATGAACGCTAGTAGTGAAGAAGCTATCAGAGGGAATATTCTTCGATGCATAGAATACTCCAGGACCCATAACCCTTTTCTCCAACCGTACATAGAATGCTATCATTTTTGAGGATGCAAGGTGTTGTGAGGTATTATATGTCCTTATTTATCTACGCATTATGGGACGCACCTGGCTGAGGGCGCCGTCGGGGGCGGTCGCGTCCGGCGGCGACTCGCTGCGGTCCGCCGCTGACTGCGGTCCGCCGCCGCGGCAGCCGTTACGTGCTAGAGCCACCCAGCGGCCTGCTGGGGACCGAGCCGGGTCTGCGAGCCGACGCCCGTCGTCTGTCAGTGCACCTGCCGGTGCCGGCTGACCAGGCGGAGGCCCGACTGGCGGGCCGTCCTCTGCCCGGTCCGGGTCACAACGGCTGGCAGATCAGGTGAGCGAACAGCCGACGGACCGGCACACCACGCGCGGCCTCCATTTGGGGGAAACCAGTTTGTGTTGGGTGCCGGTATTCAACTATGTTTTGACTCAAGGGTTGCTTGCAGGTGTACATGCCATCGTGCATTTCGTTACGATGGTGTGCAGCTGTGAAGTGACGTGGATTAGATTTGGTCCTTGTTGTGCGCCGTGTACCAGTTTTCAACAACAAGATGAGCACAGGGCTGCTGTTGCTGTTGCTTCAAACCTGCTGAGTCACTCTCTGCTGGTGCTGAGCTGCTGTACCTTCTGCGCGGCTCAGTCGGGGAATCCTAGGGCTGGTGGAGGGCTCAGGCACCGGCTGCGCGCGTCAGATACTCAGGTGCGGTCGAGCAGTCGCGCGCGGGTTGTTTCAGACACTACCTGTTGCCGGTGTCCGGGGACGACCCGCGGGTCGTCTCGATCGGTCTGTTCCTGGCGGCGCGCACCTCGCTGCTAATCGGCTACCTGGCGCTGCAGTCAACCCAGCCGCCCTAGGGCCTGCCGCCAGCCCGGCCGCGGGGCTGGTCAGCCTGGCGCCGCGGCAGCCAGAGCCTTCATGCTGATGCGATCGGGTCACAACTGGGAGCAATGACAAACGAAGTCAAGTTTTTTTTTTACTTCTCCGTTCGTCGAACGGGCTGAAGAACAGAGCGGTTTCCACCGTGATGTGTATTTTCCTGTGCGTTCCACTGCGGTTTGGAATAAATGATAAATCCATATGAATACAAAATATACAGAAATCACGGCTTTCAACGTCTGGTTGAAATGCATGGTTTTCATCAGTCAGTGCATGCGCCTTTCAGTGTCGCGGGGTCAGGCAATGCCACTTTTTCTAGCCGAGGACGTCGTTAGTTTCCTTCTTGGGTCGAGACGGTTGGCATTTCACGATTGACTTACACGAAGCCGCAGGTCTGAAGCCTTCACAGCTTCAAATGATCACCTTATGTGGCATGCCACAAAGTCATGGTTATCTAGGTCTCAGGATAATGGCGTTCAGGTTCGGCCGGTGGCGTAGCTCTTGCCGTTTCCCAAGTTATCGTACTGTATATGCAAACGTGGCTGAGTGATGCGCGCTTCGCTTCACAGAAAATTGTATGCCGACCGCTGGGCACCAGGGCCGGATTCTGTGCCGACCGCCGGGCACCAGGGCTGGATTGTATGCCGACCGCCGGGCACCAGGGCTGGATTGTATGCCGACCGCCGGGCACCAGGGCTGGATTGTATGCCGACCGCCGGGCACCTGGCTGGGTTGTATGCCGACCGCCGGGCACCAGGGCTGGATTGTATGCCGACCGCCGGGCACCAGGGCTGGATTGTATGCCGACCGCCGGGCACCAGGGCTGGATTGTATGCCGACCGCCGGGCACCTGGCTGGGTTGTATGCCGACCGCCGGGCACCTGGGCTGGATTGAGACTGTCATGCCGCAGTCTCAGGGCAGGCTACAAGTAGACGCAAGGGCAGATACTAGGACAGAAAATCAAAGAAAATAATTACGGCAATGACATAGATCAGTGTTACAACACAGATCAATCAAGGAAACCTAACTGATTACAACACAAACATTTAACAATCAGGAAACAATTGACGTACAAATAAAGTGTAAAGGCGACGGACCATCACTTTACTACCCGGCTACATGATCAGATAGCGAAGCAATGACTAGTTAGCTTGAGTGTGGTGGCAAGGCTAGACCGGGGCCTTTTTAGATGAGGTCATTATACTGCGATGATTGTACTGTTATATATATATATATATATATATATATATATATATCAATCCAGAGACATATACGTCTTTTTATGTTCTCGTGCCATAATTTGCCATATCACGTGTTTTCCAAGAAATCGGAACACGTTGCTGAATAAATCCCTGCACAAATCGCCAAAGGTCCCCGCCATGTTGGCCTTAGTTTGACCTTAAGGTGATCTCGAGAGGTCAGGGCTTTTAAACGGAAGGTAGTTCATGTGCTGGTTAATATTCTGATACTCGAAAAACTGATATCGACTGGATTCTTCCTTTTGACAGTTTGCACTTTTCGTCCCCCGAGCCTGTGTCTGACCTTGTCAGGTGACGTTCAGAGGTGAGTGCTTTTTGACGGAGGTTAGTTCATGCACGAGAGAATATTCTAATGCTTAGAGAGTTGAATTCGAACGGCAAATTTTGGTGGTATGGGGTTCCCGCCATTGGAGCCTTAGTCTGACCTGGAAAAGTAACCGCGAGAGGTCAAGACTTTTTTCGTAGTTCCTTCTGAGGGAATACTCTGGTGCTTGCAAGTGTAAAATCAGTCGGAAGTTTGTTGGCGATAGTGAGGTCCGCGTCCTTTAATCTGATTTGACCTTGAAAGGTGACCTTGAGAGAGCAGGACTTCTGATGGCCGCTAGTTCATGGGCTGGCAGGTATACTAATGCCTGGAAAGTTGACATCGGCAGGTAACTGTTTGGTGATATGGAGTTCCACATCATTTGACCTTGCTTTTGGCCTTGAAGGCAGCGTGATATTGCAAAACTAACATCATGTTTGATTTTCTCGTGCCAGTATTTGCTGGCTTGGGAAGAGGCGCATAATTAAACATGTATTGCCGAAAACCCTATTCAAGCGCGCCGCAGGCGCTTGAATTTCTTCTTATGGCGTACACAGACACCGCATATCTTCAATGTTCTTAATTTTACTTGCATGTCTGCATTTGTATTATTGCCATTTTCACATATCTATGCGCACCATTTTTTTAATGGGACGGGGACGTGTCCAATGTCTCCCAACTCCTTGGACGCTCCGCTAGCCCACCTCGAATTTATGTTGAAATGGGCCCAGCTTGCCCATGCGCAGCCATCCGAATGATATTCACGCCAACTGTCCCTCGCATTTGTACATAACATGGTAAGACATAACCAGGAAGCACACAGCACGAAAATTATTGCGTGTATGGTCAAGATGGTAGCATATGGGCATCCCATCTGGTTCCCAGATGAAACCGAAGGACCAGCCCCCCGGCATCCCATATCGGCATGTGGCTACCTTGGTCACATGCGGTCTGTTTGAATTCCAGTCTATCCGGCCCCCTCTCTTGCTTCATACGAGTTTGTGCACGATAAGCAAATGTTCAACGGTTGGGCGCAAACCACAAAACAAATGTAACAGTGAGGAAGATGTTGGCAAAGTACCGAGCCTAAAGCACCCGTGCCACATATGGTGACGTATGGGCAGTAGCGCAGGCAGAGGGGCACGGGGGACACGCGTCCCCCCCCCCCTTAGGTCTCGAGGGACTCGGAGGGCCCCTCGGAAGCTACGTTTAAGGGCCGAAAAGCCAGAAAACCGGCATGTTAAAGGACGCGGAACTCTACATCGCCCAAAACTTCCGATTGATTTTACACTTGCAAGCACCAGAGTATTCCCTCAGAAAGAACTAGCGTCCATAAAAAGTCCTTGCCTGTCATGGTTACCTTTCCAGGGCCAGAAAAGCAAAAAGAAGTCTTATTCAGGGGCCTGGCCCGCAGGGCCGGGCATTTAAATGTCAGCCAGAGGGCCCTGCGCCCTGATCAGAGGTCTACTGAGCCAATAATGGCCTACATTTTGATAAGACGCTACCAGGCTCCGCGGCGGCATGGACCTAAGGGCCCATTTCCCAAGTAGGGACAAAGCTGGAGCCGATTTGCATTGCTCGGGCCCCAAAGCGCCTAACAGGGGCCTTTGTGATCTCAAAGGGCCCCGAATCGGCCAGAGGCAGTGTTCGAGGAGGCCCGAAGAGCCTAGAGGGCCCATCCGGTCCGACAATCAAAGGTCCGATTGGAGGTTCTGAAGGCATACAGGGCTGGTCGGAGTCTTCTTCAGGGGCCCAAAGCTGCGAAGACGGACCCTCAACTGACGGCCAGAGGGCTCTTTGCGCCGATCGGGGATCCCCTGAGCCGATGTGGGCCTGCATGTCGGTCGGGCACCACCGTGCCACGTAGGTGGCTCCGTGTCTGTATGGGCCTGAGGACCCATTTTCCAACCAGCTATAAAGCCGGCGCCAGCAATTTACACTGGTGTGGGGGGGGGAGGGGCTTATATCTTTCAGGGGCCACAGCGCCCGGCAGAGAGTCCTGTAAGCGTCCCGAACCGAGCGAGGAAAATGTTTCATGAAGCCCGAAGAGGGGCCCGGGCGGCCCATCGGAACCGTCGATCAAAGGTCCGGTTGGAGGGCATAAGGGCCCGAGAGAGCGGCTGTCGGTCAAATAGAGAGTCGCGGCCCGTAGGGTCGTGACCTGAAATACCAGTCAGAAGTCTTGTTGCACTGTTTTAAGAAACCCTGAGACAATGAGGGTGTCTAAGTCGGTCAGAGACCACGAACACCGAACAGTCGTCTCCATGTCCGTCTGAGCTCTTGAGACCCATTTCTCAAGCAGAAATGAGGCCGGGGCCCACGCTTTGCAATGCTCCGGTTCCTAACACAATGACGGGCTTCTGCGTCGGTTAGGGGCCACAGTGCCGAACAGGGGCCCTGTGGCGACAAGTGGTCCCGAGTCGGAGTAGTGTTTGAGGGAGCCCGAAGAGGGGCTAAAGGGTATCTCGGCACCAAAGATCAAGGGCCCGATGGGATGACTGAAGGTTCCGAAGGGCTGACTGTAGGTCACATTAAGGACCTCCGCCCAAAGGGCCGTGATATCAAATGCCATTAAGATGATCTCTTGCACCGGTAGGGATCCCTGAGACAGAGCGTTCCTCTATTTCGGCCAGAGATCATGAACAACGAACACCCAGCTCCGTGTTGGTATGAGCTCTGGGAGCCCATTTCCCAAGCAGTGACAAGGGCAGGCCGTGATTTACATCGGTCGAGTTCCTGTATCGTTCAGGATCCCACAGTGCTTAACAGGCATTATGTGTCAACATGGGGCCTCGAATCGGTCAGGGGAAGATTTACTTAACAGGGACGTGGACGAAACCCTGAATGGCAGAGGGTCTCTTCCGTTGGTCGATGCCCTCCGGCAATTGAAGGAAACAAGAACTTATAATGAGTGCTCACGTTGAGGTAAAAGAAAAGTCCTGTCCCAGTCAGGGCTCCCAATACCAAACGGTGGGCCCTCCATCTCTTTTCCAGCCCGGGCCCGTTAAGCCCAACTGGAGTATATGTGCCAATTATTTGACCATCTACGGTGAGCAAGGATGTTGTTGCGTTAACGACGGTTTATGCATCCATCCCGGGTCAACTGCGTGGGTCAGAAGGCTTCCCGCGTCAGGGAGTGGACAAATGTGATGTGGTGCATCTCTCTAAGGGCGTGATACCGTCCCGTGTCCAAAGAATGACGGCCAGAAAACTCGCCGCGGTGGGACAGAGTGGCGGCCCTCGTAGTGTTATACTCAAAGGGGATCCCTCTACAGGAAATAAGCGTCTCACCAGCGCTGAATGAAGTGGGTCGAAATGAGTTCTAGGCCAGCTCACGTTTCTCTGAGAATGCTCATTATCTTGCAGAAAACAAATACCATCAGTACAAAAAATACCATCAGACTGTTTGAGCCTGCGCGCTGGCTGCCTATAGTGTAGTGGTTCACGCGGCTGCATTAGGCACTGCGCGTCTGGGAAACCACAGGCACGTGGTTCGATTGACCGCGGCGCCCGCCCTTCCCGTCAGGGTGAGAGGCTGGCGGCGCCATATAGTCCCAGCAGCTGAGTGCGTCATAAAGCCCCAATGACACGGCCGTAATCTCGGGGAGCAAGGATAGCGACGACTTAAGTCATCGTTTTTGTAAAACCGAACGGCGTTGGCAACTGCAAGTAACGCCAGGCACGGGTGTCTATTTATATTCTTTTGGTTGGGCCCTTGTCCCCCCCCCCCCTCCAATGTTCAATCTGGCACCCCTATCTTTCGGAGCCCAAATTCATGTATGACATTACAATTAGAAGCTCGAAATTATACCCATTTTAAAGAAGGTTTCTAATTGTTTCACTGATTAAAGAGCGACGGAAAATGAAAACTGGGTCATCATGTCCAGTTTAGGGCACCTGACTGAGTTCGTCACACTTTTAAAGCTCCGCAGTCGTGCCGTGTTCAGTTAAGTTTTTCTGTTTTTTTCTGTCTGTATTTAACTATACGATGTATTTTTATGGTTGACTTTTGTCTAGTTTTGTGCTATTGATTGGAGGAGTTGGGAGTTATGAAGTGATGTTTAAGCTAAACAGACTGTAGCAAATTGTGTTGTTTTGCTACGTCTTATCGGGAAATGAAAACAAAGCGCTGTTAAGTTATAAGCCGTCCACTTTCCGAAGAACTCCTGCAGTGTGTCGACCTTCACTTCAACATGAATGTTCGATGAAACAGTTGCAAAACTCTGGCGATCAACACCAGCCGACTAAACCGATAACGGTATCCGTCCGACCATAACCACCAACACAAGCCGTGTCAAACACCCCTAATGGGAGTGATGCAACTACACTCCACCCTGTGGCAATCAGGCGGGATTTCCACGGCAGACGCTCTTAGTCTCACAAATCACCTTATACTCTTCGCTCCTGAGGCCGTATACGTCCAACAACTTCTGAAGCGACTTATCATTGACTCTATATCGATTACCAAAACCTGGTTTCGACGATCGACGCCAAACAAAATTATAACGATTCCCAACGACAACACCTTTCGCCAGGACAAGCAAGCAAACATATTTGATCTGGTCTGTATTTTCTTTTTGTTTCGGGAGGACTTCAAGTCCATAACGTCGCTGAGGGGACATTTGGCCAAACCCGGGAGGTAGCCCATTTTATAGTGCATTTGGCGCTAGTTTTTTTCCCGCTCTTTCTGACCACTCCTATCTGCGAAACGCGCTATTATTGTGGAGTTGATATGACCGTGACACGCAAAATATTTCCACCGGATTATACTCCAAAGTCAGGTCCGGGGCTTAGAGCCATTTACCAAGCAAACACAGGGGCGAGATCCATGATTTACATTGGTCGGGGCACTGAATTCAGGATCACTCCTGCGTCAGTCAGGGGAACACAGTGCCTAACAAGGGTCGGTTATTGAAAAGGAGCTCAGAGTCGGCCTGCGACAGTATTCGAGGGCCCCGCAGAACCAACAGCCAAAGGGTCTCTCGGAACCGATGATCAAGTGCCCAATTGGAGGGCACGAAGGCAGGGCCTTCATCAGATGTCAGTTAGAAGCTTCTTGCACCGATTGGGGGCACCCTGAGACAATGCCGGTCTCTATTCTGGCCAGAGACTACCGACACCGAATAATTTGGGAACCCGCTGTTTGCATTGGTTGGGACCTTGAAAAAAAGAAGGGCTCCGGTGTTGGTGGGAAACCTACGGCGTCTAAAAAAGCATCCAATGTTTGCAAAGGGCCTCGAGTAGGCCAGGGCGACATCTGTTAAATAGGTGAGGGGACGGGACCCCAAAAGCCAGGGGCCCCTGCGTTAGTTGAGGCCCTCTGATAACAAAAGTGGAGATGAGAATTAACCATGTGAGCCCACGACGCGACAATGCAAGACCTTTTGTCAGGCAAGGCACCGGTACCGGACGCAGGGCTCTCCATCCCTTTTCAGCCAGGGGCCCCTTATGCTGAACGGTAATCTCTATGCCAATTATTGGACACCTGAGACGATAAGGGAT
Organism: Pollicipes pollicipes; assembly: GCF_011947565.3. Lineage (NCBI taxonomy): Eukaryota > Metazoa > Arthropoda > Thecostraca > Pollicipedomorpha > Pollicipedidae > Pollicipes > Pollicipes pollicipes. The sequence continues at coordinate 7,839,873 of NW_023597054.1, forward strand.
CTTTTGCATCAATGAGGACCCCTGCATCTATTTGGGAACCAATGACGGGCTCAGGGGGCCTTAGGCGTAAGGGAGGCGACCAATCCATAATTTATCTGCACAAGGGTCTTGGTATCAACCACGGGATCCGTCCCTGTGTCACCGGCACTACAGCCGGTAAGCAACTGACGCTGTAAGCGATCGGCCCTGAAGCTCCTAACCGGTAAATATATTGTGCCCCCCATTGGTTCACCCACTGTATCCCTTGCCCGGAAAAGAAAAGAGGTTTCCTCAGTGTCCGACAGGGTAGATAACAATGAGGTCAACAATGAAAAGGCCGACACAAACGAGGCGTCCATCCTGGTTCAGGATCACCATCATGTGAAACAAATTGCATTGAACAGCTTTGGCCCTGCGTGCTCCCAATCTTAGGAGCAAGAGCACCAATGGCCGAGGTAGCGGTTTCCATGAGACCGATCGGCGTTGGCCAGTGCAACTAACATCGGGTGGTGGGCGTCTGGCGCCCAAAAACAGCCATCGTAAAATGATGCTGCCAAGAGTCTTTTAAAATCATTTAGCACCGTCCAGACAGTGGACTGCGGTTTATAATAAACTTGAATGATTTTTAGCTTGTCCACTGTAGAGATAGATAGCGACAGTAACACGAAAATAGAGATTTAACCTTTGCTTGTCTAGTTCTACCATCAAATTATTGTAGCGGCTCGCAATGCTATAAATGCTCCAACAATATTATAAACATAAAAATTGCACAGATGAAACATACTCCCGAAACACCTTCCAAGCGTTCAAATCGATATCCTGGAACGTTCAAAGCTTTTCCATTCAGAAACGTCTTCGTCCGTCCGTTGGCTATTTCTTAGAGGGACCAACGCGGCACCAACGCGGACCAACGGACCAACGCGGCACGACCCCCCGGAGACCGCGAGGCCTGACAGCGGGTTTTTTACGGTAAGGCTTGCAAGCGCGCACAGCCAAAACTGACTCATGTAATCCTGCCCCCACTTGATTCTGAACAAAATTGAGCATTCTGAGACCAAAACGGGACGATGCGAACGCAAATTTATGGCCTTGTTTCCATCTAAGATCTGCGTTCACAATGTCCCTGAACAACCCAGAAAAATTCGGGCACAGCCCCTGAGTGCTATCGGCTTAGAAACAGTCCACTGGAACATTGTAAAATTAGTCGCACCAGTGTATTTCTTTCAGTTTATCGACTTCAAAATGCAAACAGCATTGTATCTATTGATGACTCATGGCGTTTAAGGACAGGACTCTCCTAAAAATCAAGTGGGCCATAACCGATGACTTTTTTTGGGTAGGGGCCTTTCCGCAGGGAGATTTGCTTGGCTTGGCCAGCTTGGCAGAGCTTGGCCAACCCTGTGTCCCACCCCACAATTACCAAGTCTCTGGCTGCGTTCCTGTGTCGGAACGCTCAATGAGCACCGTGCACGTAAGTATCATGACGTGGTAACTGGAAAGCCAGCTCAACTAGCAGCGCTTTTTAAATAACCTGCATTAAGCATGACATTGATATGACGGATGTTTCATTTTTCACACGTTCGAAGTCAAGCGAGCGAGGGCTGCTTTCCCCTCAGAGGCACAACAGCTTGGAACAGCACCCCCCAGACGTACAACTGGCTTGAATTTCGTGTTTATAGGAAAGAGCGGGGAAAATCGATTCTCATTAGCAGGGCATCTGCCTAAGCGTCTTGGCGGAAAGGTGGAAAACCATGTTCTTGACTTGTGCGTGAAATGAACATTAAGAATATTTTATATGAGTTCGTTCACTTTGACGCGCACCAAAATACATTTTGTTATCGATGACATTTTGGTGCATCGAGAACCTGTGTATAAATGGGTTATGATAGCCACATATATTGTTGACGCTGTATACTCGATTCTTGTGAAGGGGTAATAGATAGAAAAACATTCTAAGCACATAATGGTGAATTATAAACTAATTTAGTTTTTCAGTAGGCGAGAGAACTCCAGCTTGCATCCCCACAGGTTCACAAAATAGGTGCCTTTATAAGAAGCAGATATAATCTGCGGGGCTTCCATGCATGACTGCTGTGGCTATACACATTAGCATTAAATGATATGTGAGCATACACACACACACACACACACACACACACACACACACACACACACACACACACCACACACACACCACACGCCACACGCACAACGCACACGCACACGCACACGCACACGCACACGCACACGCACACGCACACGCACACGCACACGCACACGCACAGCACACGCCACAGCACACGCACACGCACACGCACACGCACACGCACACGCACACGCACACGCACACGCACACGCACACGCACACGCACACGCACACGCACACGAACACCACACGCACACGCACACGCAACGCACACGCACACGCACACGCACAAGCACACGCACACGCACACGCACACGCACACGCACCGCACACGCACACGCACACGCACACGCACACGCACACGCACACACGCACACGCACACGCACACGCACACGCACACGCACACGCACACGCACACGCACACGCAACGCACACGCACACGCACACACCCACGCAACACGCACACGCACACGCACACGCACACGCACACGCACAGCACACGCACACGCACACGCACACGCACACGCACACGCACACGCACACGCACACGCACACGCACACGCACACGCACACGCACACGCACACCACACACCACCAACGCACACGCACACGCACACGCACACGCACACGCACACGCACACGCACACGCACACGCACACGCACACGCACACGCACACGCACACGCACACGCACACGCACACGCACACGCACACGCACACGCACACGCACACGCACACGCACACGCACACGCACACGCACACGCACACGCACACGCACACGCACACGCACACGCACACGCACACGCACACGCACACGCACACGCACACGCACACGCACACGCACACCACACACACACACACACACACACACACACACACACACACACACCACACACACACACACACACACCACACCCACCACACACACACCACACACACACTCTTCTCCGTGTATATATATATATATATTATATATATATATATATATACATCTGATAACCAGAACATAAAGCATGAAATTCTAGAATATTTTGGCCCTGTCCTCTTATGACGACTCCCACGAACCTGCCCCCCCGGAATCATTTTCAGAAATCGACACCCATGATGCCAGAGGCGGAAGCCGAGCGCGCAACAATGACCGTAGTAAAAACATATATTCCTGCATGTCTTTCAAAATTAATTGAGCAATACGACAAATAGAACATTTACCTTTCCTCCTCCAGTTCCACAACAGATTCGGCACCACTTCGCGATGCTGGAATGAACAAAACGTTACTGTCGTCAATTTGAAGACCGCGCAGGTTAAAATATACGCCCAGAATATATCTAAATATGTGCGATTTGGTGCCCAAAAGCGTTAAAATGTACTTAAAAACCTTTCCAGCATCTGAGAAATTCCTTCAGATGCGTTTCGCTCACCTATTGACCACGGCCTAGTGTAAACCACGCGACCGACGTTGCGCGGCCCTCGGGAGACTGCAACGTCTAGCGTCGAGTTTTTTGTTGCTAAGGTATGCGAGCGCGCTTGCTCAAAACTATGTCACATAATTAGTACCACCAATAATCAGTTCTGACTGGATGATGAAGATATCCTAAGAAACATGGCCTGTTCATACTAATGAAAGTTGTTGACCCATTTTGATCTTCAGCCTACATTCGCGGCATCTTTGCTATTTCTGCACAACCCAGACAACACCAAAAATCCGACAATGTTTCTAGGGTCTGTCGATTAAAAAGAGTCCCACTGAGCTCTTACATAATCAAGACCGCCGGCGACGTATTTCATGTAGTCATTGAACACGCAATTTTGTCAGTTTCTTTACTGTAAACTAAGGCGGCATTGATCTCGCAGTACCGTTTAGCCTATGTCATAGTCATGGATGACAGAAATGTTTAAGATGTATATGTATATATATATATATATATATATATATATATATATTACACATGTATACACAATAATAAAAGCATGTTCTCAATAACGAGTGGGTCGTATCCGGCGATTTTTTCTTGGGGTGGGCCCTTTGTGAACCCTGCGTCCCTCCTTGCCAAGTCTCTGGCTGCGCCCCTGCGTATGGGCAGCCCATCCGGGTCCCAGATGGGGCCCAAATACCAGGTCGCCTGCAGCCTTCATTGGCATGAGCTCAGGTAGTCCATACTCAGCCCATAACGGATGCCAGTCCTGGCAGCCGTCCGATGTTGTAACATAATTTTGCATGATATGGTAAAACCTAAAGACAGAAAAACGATTAGTACACAGATCATTGTTTATGTGACAGTGGCATTGCGTATGCAACATATGGCGGCCCATATACCCCCATATTATGCCAAGATGCCAACCCCGCTTGCAGATCACGCTGCCATAGTCTCGGCTGTCCACATATAACAAGTATGGATCACATCAAAGTAAGCATTGCCTCGCTGAACATAATTTCTTCTTGAAATGGTATATAGCGACGGGGCAGCACAAGGCACGAACATTTCTGGTGCACGTGGAAATATGGTGTGATGTGGGCGTCACATATGGAGCCCAGCTGGAGCCTAAGCCTCCCTGTAATCCATGCCCTCACTAACTCAGTTGCCCCACACTTCGCTCATGTATGACGTGGGCCCCATTTTAGAATGCCAACTGGTATGGTACATATGCTGGTATATAAATGAAATTGCACCCCTGATTGAACGATGTTGATCGGGCGGGCAACAGTCATTTTTGTTTGTTCCTTTGATTCTGCAGCTGCCAAAACAAACACTTTGGAAAGTTTGGGTGCTTAGCCTCTGTCCCCTCACCCCCTGACACTAATAATGGGAACAGTGTGACATGTGCTTTGCGCAATTTTCGTCTATCCCGTCGAAAAACTAAAAACAAAGTTTACGGCAATTGGCCACTTAATTCCTGAATGTCATGAGCTATTTTGTTTGTTTCCTTGCCTAATGTCAAAATCATTGCCTAAATGTCAAATCAAACACCGACTAAGAAACGATTTTTTCTAATTATGCCCACCGAAATGCCGAATGTCAAGCATTTAGTAAATGTAATCAAATATGTGATTTACGGGCTTTTCAGGTTTTCCAATACAGACTGCAGCGTTTTAGTCGTTGCTCACGAAAAACGCGGCGCCAATCTGCTCGCCGGCTAATCGTCAACCGTTGTGTACAGAGCGTTGGGGAGCGTAGCGGGGTTGTGGTGAGCGGGGGTTCGGACAGATGTGTTGTGACAACCATGCCTATTATCAGGCGTCGTGTGGTATTCTGTGGCAAAAGCCTTTGGATGGGGTTCAATCAGAAGAGAGCATTATTACGATTGCGCACACTGGCGAGCAGTTCAAGGACGAGAAGTAAGTAATTGCGCCCTTTTGGGCGATCATGGCGCGTTTTAGCGGGATGCTTGGTTACGTATCGGCGGCGGGCCTGACGGGCCATGCCTGGTACCTATAGCGGCTATGGCATATGTTGGCCATTTTGTGTGTCCTATGGGGCAGTTTGATTGCCTGGTCCTGGGAATGTGCTCAAATGATGGCGGATTGTAAAAAGTGAAGCAGTGTTGGAAATTCCCAAAATTTTTCCTGGTAGTGCAGTAGAACTTTTCCTATAGTGGAGTACAAAATTATTCAAGTGCTGTGGGGTCATTTACTGTTTTGTTTAGGTATCTCTTGGGTCAGGGTGTTCTTCCCTACCTAACATTAGAAAAAATGATTGTATACCATTTATCATGTTTAAGGCAGGACATATAAATAATCACAAAACAGGTAGATTCATGCTCTAACCTTCAATTTTGTATAATTATGATGACGAGCCTCCAGAGTGCCGCACACACAACAGCACCTGCGACCACTGGTGCCATTACTGCGTGCAGTCACAACATTACTGCGCAATCAGGCGGCATCAAGAACCATAAAATGCACTGGGCCAAGGTAACAACAATACATGAAATTTGATCCTTGGCGCCAACGGGACCATGGATTGGGGGGGATTGGGTGGGGAATGTAAAGCAAAATGAGAATATGGCGGCTGAATAAAAGCTCACAATACAGCACATATATATATATGGTAGGGAACATGGATGCCAATGGGATGCTGGGTTGAAGGGGATATAGGGTGGGGAGGTTAGGTTAGGTTAGGTTAGGTTAGGTTAGGTTAGGTTAGGTTAGGTTAGGTTAGGTTAGGTTAGGTTAGGTTAGGTTAGGTTAGGTCAGGTTAGCTTAGCTTAGCTTAGCTTAGCTTAGGTTCTGGTCTATTCTAAGTTAGGTTAGGTTAGGTTAGGTTAGGTTAATTTAGGTTAGGTTAGGTTAGGTTAGGTTAGCTTCGCTTAGCTTAGGTACTGGTCTATTCTCAGTTAGGTTAGGTTAGGTTAGGTTAGGTTGGTTAGGCTAGTTTAAGATATCTTCTGGACTATTCTGGCCTGTGTGTTTCATAAACGTACCTAAACGCGAGAAACAATTT
>NW_023597054.1:7847437-7880861 GCF_011947565.3 Pollicipes pollicipes
CCCAAAATGACTTTACTTACCACATACATCATTGCACCAGTAAAAGTTGACTCCACACCATCCAATTTCAAGGAAACTTTTCCATTGTAACTTAACAAAAGTTTGGTTCAAAGTATGGCCAGACCATGGTGATGTTGAAAAGTATTTAACACATGAGCTGTGTCAAGAGTCACCATGAGCTGGCTTAGTCAGTGACTAACTCACCCCTGTACACTGCTGGTAATTACAATAAGTATTGCTGCATTTGCATGCATAACTTAGCACAGAATCAGCACCTGCATGGCAGGTGATGTACAAGTTGTTTGCCTGCACCTGTGAAGGTGTCGCTTATTGCAGTTATCCACAGCGAAACAGAGTGAATTTCTACATATAAGTATATGTTCTGTTATCTCCCCTCCTTCTCAGCCTGCGATTAAATTTCCTACAAGACAAGCATGGTGCCGCCCACAACTCATCATTTTTTTGGACATAACCCACACAGGCTTCATACTTCCTCTTAAGCACTAGCAGGGTTGAATAAAATCCTTTGCCTCAATATGCCACTAGCTATGCATTCATATGCTTATATGTGACTAAAACCACTTCATGTTGTTGGCCTTAGTCCACTTCCACACTACCCACGTGCACAAAATACGCACACCAACGGCGCGCACTTCGCGTGCTGGAAGGAAAGGGGGGAAGGGGGGGGGAGGGCGCCTGATGCTGGGAAATACGGAGGTGATAGAAAACGTACTAAGGAATTAACCGAATCCTTGGCTTACGTATACTCGTTACTATAGTGCCTTGTAACTAAGAACTGCGCTAGGCAAGTTAACATCGCATTGTCCCATTAGTTTACGTTTGACTACTTCGTGCTTCGTGTTTAGTGGTGACCATTGACGTCATGAAAACAGACCAGCTGACTGCTTAGTGGTGTGTAGGGCGTATTGTCTAGTCATTTCGCTCGCGGCATCGCCATCGTCGTCGCCCGTTTCTGAGTGAGTTGTGGTGGCGCATGCCTTAGCTTAAATGTGGAATACTGGAAGGCTTACGTGGTACGTGCAGGTTTTGTAATGTGCTTGAATCACATTTTGAGTGGAAATGTCTGTTGGTACCAAAATAGTGGATTTCGGGCGATGCTGGGTCAGAGATGAAAATGCGAGGCCTGCACTCGTCATACGGACTCCCGCCAGGGAGAGCTTGTCTGAAGGGACAAAACGGTCAAAAAAAAAAAAAACTCTAGACAATTCCATGCTCCGACCGAGCCTTTATAAGTGATCAACACTAAAGATGGTCAGGGTGTACTTTCCTACCTAACGTTAGAAAAAATCATTGTACACCATTCGTCGTGTTTAAGGCATGACATATCGTAAATAATCTCAAAACAGGTAGAATCATGCTCCTACCTTCGAATTTCAATAACTTCGATGGCGGGCCCCCGACCGCCGCGCGCACCGCACTGCCTGGACTCCCCAGCGCCGTTTCTGCGTTGCCGTTGCGTGAATACAATATTTCTGCGTACCAAGAACTGTACAAAATGTACGGGACCAAAGTAAACCATTCGTCATGTTTAAGGCAGGACATATCGTAAATAATCACAAAACAGGTAGATTAATGATCTTAGCTTCAATTTTTTATAATTACGATGGCGAGCTCCCGAGCGCCGCACACACACAGCACCCGCGACACCGGCGCCATTACTGCTCGGGTCACATTACTGCGAACCATAAAAATGTACCGGGACAAGGTAGCAAGAACCCATGAAATTTGATCCTCGACGCCAACGGGACCATGGGTTGCAGGGGGATTGGGTGGGGAATGTAAAGCAAAATGAGAACATGGCAGCTAAAAAAGCTCACTATATGGCACCTATATATGGCATGGAACATGGATGCCAATGAGATGCTGGGTTGAAGGGGATATAGGGTGGGGGAGGTTAGGTTAGGTTAGGTTAGGTTAGGTTAGGTTAGGTTAGGTTAGGTTAGGTTAGGTTAGGTTAGGTAGGTTAGGTTAGGTTAGGTTAGGTTAGGTTAGGTTAGGTTAGGTTAGGTTAGGTTAGGTAGGTTAGGTTAGGTTAGGTTAGTTAGGTTAGGTTAGGGTAGGGTAGGTCAGCTTAGCTAAGCTTAGGTTCTGGTCTATTCTCAGGTTAGGTTAGGTTAGGTTGGGTTAGGTTAGGTTAGGTTAGGTCAGGTCAGGTCAGGTCAGGTCAGGCTAGCTTAGCTTAGCTTAGGTTCTGGTCTATTCTCAGTTAGGTTAGGTTAGGTTAGGTTAGGTTTTTGGCTAGTTTAGGATATGTTCTGGACTATTCTGGCCTGCGTGTTTCATAAATGTACCTAAACTCGATAAGAAGCGATTTTGGTTGCTTTATTATTGTTACCTTGGTCCCGTACATGTTTTATGGTTCTTGATAAGCAAAAATATTGTGCTTTCGCAACAACGCAGAAACGGCGCTTGGAAGTCGAGGCAGTGCGGTGCGGGGCGTGCGGCGCTCGGGAGCTCGCTATCGTATTTATTAAAATTCGAGGGTAGGAGCATGATTCTATCTGTTTTGAAATTATTTACGATATGTTCCGCCTTAAACACGACGAATGGTTTACCTTGGTCCCGTACATTTTGTACAGTTCTTGGTACGCAGAAATATTGTATTTACGCAACGGCAACGCAGAAACGGAAACGCCTGGGGAGTCCGGGCGGTGCGGTGCGCGCGGCGCCCGCCCGCCATCGAAGTTATTGAAATTCGAAGGTAGGAGCATGATTCTACCTGTTTTGAGATTATTTACGATATGTGCCGCCTTGAACACGACGAATGGTGTGCAATGATTTTTTCTAACGTTAGGTAGGAAAGTACACCTACCCTAAAGATTCACCTTTCAGTGTTGCTTGGTCAGTTGTTTGGTCGATGCCACATCCCCTCCATCCCCTCCTCACATCCCCTATGCCCCCCCCCCCCTTGGGTCAAATGAAAAAAAGTTGAAATTGCTCACAAAAAATGTCCCCAAAATGGAAAAATCAGTTAAAGCCAAACCATGCTTCAAGCCCTTTGAACATTTTACCACGAAACCGTCGCCAGTTAATGTACCATCTTCAGTATCCTCTCCTCTCAAAAATATGATGACCTCTGGTCAAGTCAAAAGGTACAAAATATGCCTGAAACCACCAAATTTGGCGGTACACAACCACATGCTCCGAGCTTATGGTACCAATCCAAACAAAACATCCACCAATTGATGCGCAGAGGTCGATGACCTAGCTTGGTTGGCAAATGGTGACATTGGGTCGGCAAAGGTCACCAGAACTGTCTGAAACTGACCAAAACCATATTGTAGACCACCGCATGCTCCGAGGCTCGCTGTAGGAGTCGTTGGTGGATTTGGTTGCGGGATTATCCATAGAAGTCGTTTGAAAAATTCGGCACCGGGGTTACCCGCACCTCGCAGCCCAACTGGGGGACAGCACAACACTCCCTCAGGAAATGGTTACCGCCAGGGCTACCCCGGTGCTGTACGGTGCGAACGACGCCTCCCAGACGACTGGGTGCAACTGGGGAGACACATCCCCATCCTGACTGTGGTTCAGCGCTGTCGCCTCTTGAGCCCTCAAGCCGTAGCGCGCCCCATGTGGTATTCCATGTGGGACCCGCACAGAGCACCCAGCCGCAGCGCGGGCGGCAAGCCGTTAGAATCCCTTTGGGACCCCACGGATCCCCGCGTCCCGGATTTCGTGGCCAAATTGGAGTGTTGGGTCACGCCGTGACCAACCCGCACAACCGCGCCATCAGCCACCAGGATCCGATCAACCCGGGACACTGGCGAAGTGGCGTGGCGACCCCGATAAAACCAGTATGAAGAGTGCTGCAAGGGCCGGGTGAGAAGCGCAGGCGGGGGGTGTCACAGGGAACATGTGCCTCCCCCAGGTTCCGAGGGGCCCGGAGGGCCCTCCGGAACTTTCTATTAAGGACCCGAAAGGCCACCCGGAAGTTTCCGTTCAGGGGCCCCGGCTCGCAGGGGCCGGGCACTCCAATGCCAGCCAGAGGGCCCTATGCGCTGATCAGGGGGCCCACTTAGTCGATAACTGCCTGTATTTCGGCCAGACATCACCAGTAACGCACAGCGGCTCCGTGGTGGCATGGGCCTAAGGGCCCATTTCCCAAGCAGGGGCAGAGCCAGAGCCAGCGATTTACATTGCTGAGGGCCCACAACGCCTAACAGGGGCCCTGTGTTGTCAAGGGGACCCGAGTCGGCCAAAGACAGTGTTCGAGGAGGCCCGAAGAGCCTAGAGGGGCCAAATGGGTCCGACGATCTAGGGCGCGATTGGAAGGTCTAAGGTCATGTGGGGCTGGTCGAAGTCTTGCTCAGGGGCCCCAGCCTGCGAAGGCGGGCCCTAAATATCGGTCGGAGGGCCCTTTGCGCCGATCGCGAACCCCCTGAGTCGATTTGTATGTATATGTCGGTCAGGTACCTATATATCGGGTCGGTCAGGTCCTATATGTCGGTCAGGTACCACCAGCGCCGCACATTCAGCTCCGTGTCGTTGGGGTCTCACGTCGGGCCTATTTTCCAATGAGTTGTAAAGCCGGAGCGAGTGATTTCCACTGGTCGGGGGCTTTGTGTCTGGGGCCACAGCACCTAACAGAGGGTCCTGTGCTCGCAAGGGCCCGAGCCGACCAAGGGGAGTGTGGTGAGGCCCGAAGAGAGGCCCGGGCGGTCCAGCGGAACCGAAGATCAAAGGCCGGTTGGAGGGCGTAAGGGCCCGAAGGATTGACTGTTGGTACAAAGAGGATCAGCCCCTAGGCTCGTGACCTGAGGTATCAGTCAGAGGTCTTTTTGCACCGTTTGAAGAGCCCCTGAGACAATGCGGGTGTCTAGGTCGGTCAGAGGCCAACGAACACACGAACAATCGGTTCTATCTTCGTCTGAGCCCATTGAGATTCATTTCCCAGGCAGAAGCGGTACCGGGGTCCGCGATTTGCGATATTTGGGGTCCCTGACGCAATGCTCCTGTGTCTGGTAGGGACAACAGTGCCGAAGTCATTCAACAGTCCTGTGGCGGCCAGTGGTCCCGAGTCGGAGTGGTGTTCGGTGGGTGGGGGGGGGGGGGGGGGGCGTTCCTCTATTTCGGCCAGAGATCACGAATGATGAACAGTCGGCTCCGTGCTTGTCTGACCTCAAGGCGCCCATTTCCCAAGCAGGGACAAGGCCGGACCGCGATTTACATTGTTCAGGGCTCCTGTATCGTTCAGTGGCCTTTTAGTGCCTAACAACATTTTAGTGGTATTTCTGTGTCAACAAGGGGCCCTCGAATTGGTCAGGGGAACATTTGCTCAACAGGGACGTGGGCGGGAGCACAAATGACAGGTGGTGTCTTGCGTTGGTTGGGGCCCTCGGATAATTGAAGGAAACGTTAAAACTTATGACGATGAAAAATGCGCCACTCATGCAAATGCATAAAACTTGTTCACTGTCTCCAAATTATGGTGAGGAACCATGTTATTTTGAGGCGAAGTATTTTGAAGACAACATGGTAAAACGCACTAAAGTTGGCAGCTACCATCAAAATCAAACACGAGCTCCATTCCTAGCTTACTTTACGGCTGACCGGGTGGTCGGCGTGATCAGCTGATCGCTGGTGACTGATATAGTGTTTTTGTTTTGACTGTTATGAAGCAGTACACACTAAATTAACATTCAAAATGTAATAAGATCGCGGTACGCAAATGCAGCAAGCATCACAAATTCAATAACGAACATAAATGTCATGCACGACGTCGGTGGCGAATAAAATTGCGTTTGACGATTATGCGTGAAAAGTCATCGGCGCATATCCGACTTATGTTTTAAGACTAAGGCGGCCAGGGAAACCGTCATTCTGTGATCTGGGACAGGTGTGCATGAAATAATTTAGCCAGGCCCGTTCACGCGAGCAGGCGAAATGCCCTGGCACCCGCAAGCACACGTGGAACTCACGGCAACGGAGTAAGATCATCCTGACTTCATCAGAAGAGCCCACGACCAATGCGGAGGGCCCCGGAGCGATCAAGAGCGCCGCGGCCGGTTAAGGTTACGGTCCGGCACAGTAGTGTTATAATGTTTAGGGTGTTCGACTCTGGATCTGTCAGTCTGGGGTTCGGACCCCGGTCACGCTACCATCGCACCCCACATCGTACCTAATAAAGGCGTCCGTCTCGAAATGCCCCTAGCGGTCGGTGAGACGTAAACCCTCGAGTAATGCTATTAAGGTTTAGGTCCCCGTCAATGGCGTAGCCCCCCCCCCCCCCCCCATAATACGGGAAAACCCAAGACCAATAGGAACGGCACCTGAGCGATCGAGAGTGCCGCGGCGGGTCAATAAACAGGCTCCGATAACATTGTAGTGTCCTCAAAGCAAACGGGAAGAACCTCAGATCACTATGATGGGGGCCCTGAACAATCAGGAGTAACCCGGGAGACTCATAAAGGACCTGGCCAGAGCACAGGACCCGCTGGGCAAAGGGGAATAATCAAAGACTAAGGAGGCATTTATCAATGCCCCTGCGCAATAATGAAAATCCGGACAACCTGCCCCGGACACAGAAAGCAGAAAGGGTCCGGACGAGAGTGAGGGGTCTTCGGCAAATCATCTCAAGGGAAAGAGCCCTAGGTAAATTTAGAGAGCCCCCGAGTATCGAGTGCCTAAGTGCGTTATCTTATATGGGGCCCAGAAACAGCATAGCGCCCTCCGATCCAATGAGAGCAACAATGATAGCGCCCTCCGATCCGATGATACCAATATAAAGGGCCCCTTAGCAACCGATTGTACCCGGCAATGAGGCCCGGTAATAGCGTATGGAGCCTTCCAGGCGAATGTGAAGAATCTGTGGAAGGCCCTTGATCGATTAAGAGTGCCTAGGCATGTAAGCTGATGATAGGACCCTACTGCGGTAGGACCCACATTAAAAAGGAAGAACCCAAGGACCTACGTGCAAGGGCCATGAACAATCGAGTGTACCCAAGCAGGTTAACGAATATGGCCCCTAGCAAGAGCTTAGAGCCTCCATTCAAATAGGAATTATCCCAGACCCAATGCGGAGGAGGGTCCTCGGGCAATGGAACGTGCCCGTGCGGATTGGCAGGTGGGATCCCGTCAAAAGCGTAGGACACTACATTCAATTATCAAAACCTAATGTATAGGCTACCCCCGAACAATCCAGTGTGCCGAATTACGGATGGACGAGTGCGTAGGGCCCTCCATTCAAGTAGGACATATCCAGGATCCGCTTTTTAGAGTTCCAAACGACTGAGTGCGCCCAAGCAGGTTAGCAGATGCCCCCCCCCCCTCGCCAAGAGCGTAGGGCCCTGAGCGAGTGAAAGTTAAGCACGCGCTCGGGTGGGGGGGGGGGCAACTTGACCCCCAAAGGTTTTTCTAGAACGGTTTCCGAACGGCGCGGTGAGGCTGCGCCAAATTTTGCATAGCTGTAGACCATTGAATAGCGGATCGTTTGACATAGAAATTTAGGTGTACCTGGTGAGGTCGCTGACTTCTGGCAGGTCGAAGTCAGGACGTGGTTTCAGCGAACGCGATTTCCAGGGAATCATCCAATCTGATACAATAACGGATTGTTTGACGAAGCCATACATCTCTGAGATCCTTTCTTAGGCACCACAAATATTGAATGAGCAACTTGCGTTGACCCAAGGTCAGGTATGAAGGTCAGACCAAGGTCAAAACTAACCTGATTTATTATTGTAGGGCTTGCTGTGTGGGATATATTCTGGTGCTCATTTCGAATCTATTGGCAGCAGGAGCCGCATTATACACCTTCCATTGACTTCTTAGAGGTCAGAAAAGGTCATTGACCTGGGATGAAACCGGGTCGACATTTTGGTTTAGGAACATACTACCGAGCGTAATCTTTGTCGCTCCTTCAAATGCAAAACTCAGAGCAGTCTTTTATGATTTTGGTCACCATGTCCTTGAAAAGGTCAAGCAAGGTCACTGATCTCAATGGGCTTGTGACCTTTTTCTTAGAAACAGGTGCTCAGGTTCTGGGGTCATGTTAGATACCAACCTGGAATTTGACCTTATTGACCCTATTTGAGCTGAAGGTCATGACATAGGAAGTTGAAACTCTGACCTGGGTGAGTTCACGTACGGGTCAACGCTTTCTGTAAATTTGGTGTGTCTAGCTTTCTTAGTTTCCGAGATCTCGGGGGGGTCAAATATACCCTCACCCGGGCGAATGGTAGCTAGCCGGCCACCCTGGCGCGTGTTATTCGGAAGAGCCTTAGATCAATGTAGATGGCCCATGAACATATCGTGAGTGTATCGGTAGGTTAACAGAGACCTACGTGAAGGGCCCCCTGAGCAACCGAGAATACTCCGGGACGTTAACATATGGGCTCCAGCTATGGCGTGTACAGCCTTTCGGGCGAATGGAAAGAATCCGTGGAAGGCCCCTGATCGGCAAAAATGCCTCGGTATGCCAGCAGATGGGGCCCTGATAACTGTGTGATAACCGCGCGGGACCCTCCGAGCGAATATAAGACAATCAATGGTATCATGGAAGACTTACGCGATCAAATGTACCCTATTAGTGGACATGTAAAGCCTCAGGAACAGCGTAGGGCCTCCGGACAGTGAACTGAGCATTAAAATCTTCCAACCACCTCCCTCTAATTCAGTGAAGAACTATTTTGTGCGGTCGTAGACGCTTCACTTTCGCTTGCGAGTGTTCTTGCCCACCTGGAAGGCAAAAGACGTCCAATTTTGTTGTCTCCTGTGTTAAGAACTGCGTCTTTTCGGCCGGCTATGGGCCCCGTTGAAGCCTAAGCCTCTTCGGGGTCCAGGGAGGGCATGGTCCCGTGGCCCCCCCCCCCCCGACCCCTACCTCTCTGGATCCACCCCTGACCACCACAGCTACGATTATACGACAAATACACTTGCCACTATGGGGAAAACATCCGGTAACCTATATCTTAGCCACACTGTACTGTTATAAGCGGCCGCATATTGCACCCAATTGTTCATTAGCTCAATCCAGGCGTTGGCACTTGAGCAAAAAAAACCTTTGAACATTGTCAAAACTTGCCAAAAACTGTCCCTCTAAAACTGCTGGCAGCTAACAATGGTGTTCGCTGTTTTTCAGGATTAAGCTACAAAATCAGATGGAGTGTAAGCCTATTTCGTCTTTGGCTGAGCTTTTCAGCTGGGACCCAACGCGTACCCATGTTCCAGACAAGCTACATAAGCGTGCGTATATTTCGCTGGGTGCAAATGGGAAGCCAATTAATGACCCCAACACAAGTCCCAGATTGTTGATGTGCCATGATATGAAAGGTGGCTACACAGACGACAGGTAAGTGACAGTTTTATCATCTGATCAAGTTTGATTTATTATCGAGACAAATGGCATCATTTAATTGACCAGGTTAATTGCTTTTGTGTGGAAAATTTTTCATTCACGTTTTTGGGATCCCTAGGTCAGGTTTTAATATTGCCATCCCCTGCCCAATTCATTGCGCTGAATCAACGGGTGAACGCTCCAAGCGATCGAACCTACGGTTTCGGAGAACTAACGAATCTGCTTCATATGTCGGTTTTAAGTCCCCGTTCCGGCGGTGTTGACTCGGGCGGTCAGTTGACATGATTAGTTGAGAATGTTTAATAATTTGAATTGAGGCACCGGAAAGCCAGTCTTTTATTACAAAACCGATTTCAATGATAGGTGGCGACAAGAGATACGATATTGAAGGCAACTATTGGGCAATAGTACATTTGATGATGTATGGTATATTACGCTTCGCAAGTTTTACTCCTAGTCGTAGCTAAGAGCACATAATTACATAAATTATATAGTGCTACACGAAACTGCTACAAAACGTGCCATGTCATGTCAATGCTCATAGTAATACCAGAAATTGGGAAGTTGATCAGTGTCCCCATTGACAGCAAGATGCTATATATTATTCCAGGAAAATATCGCTTAAATTAAAATGGTAACAAGCGAGATTACTCACAAAAGATATGCTTCAACCCAAACGTACTAAATGGCCCTAAGTTGTGATCGGTCGGCCACTTCCTTACAAGTGATGTGTGTCCATCAATTTGATCATCCGCGGAATAAACCATGAATGCGACGTTCACGTATCCAGCAAAACATGGCTGGAATGGTTTGTTTAGTGCGTTTTTAACGAATGCCCTGCTGGCTGCTCACATAACGCATACTTCGGAACGGTGTCACGACATTAATGTTACAGCAAAAACTCCTGCCGACAGAATTTCTATGATATCAGTTATACACGACATTACCTTATTGCAAAACTATGCAGGCTTTACTTTTACGCAGCATTGCTTCTAATGCAAAGACATCTATACGATATGAGTGCCACACGACAAAATGTATGCTTCAAAAACTCGTACACGACATGACCACTGCTACGGGTGCTGATTTATATCCTTTTGGGTGGGCCACTGGCCCCCTTCCCAGGTTCCTATCTGGCCCTCCTCCCCATTGCGGATCTGGCCCCCCAACTTTCTGGAGCCTAAATACATGCAGGTCATTGCAAATAAGAGCTCGAAATCATAGCAAACTTAAAGAAGGCTTTTCTTATTTTTTTCAGTGATAAAAGTCCCAGAGAAAGTGAAAACTGCGATGTTATGTTTAGTTTAGTGCACCTGACTGAGTTTCTCACACTTTTAAAGGTCCGCGGTCGTACCGTGTTTTTTTTTTTTACTTTGGTTCTGTTTTAACGATTTTTTTTTAAGTGGGCCACTGCCCCCGTTCCCCAGGTTCAAGTTGGCCCCCAACGGTTAGTTTGTCCCACAATCTTCTGGAGCCTAGGCACAAGCAAAACATTACACGTGATAATTTAGAATTGTATGAATTTTTAAGGGTTCTAGTGACTGTTTCACAGGTAAAGGAACAACGAGAGTACAAACTGCAAGGTCGGTTTCAACTGAGTGCAGCTGACGGAGCTCGTCAAACTCTTAGAGCTCCGCATTCGCACCGTGTGTACTGGAGCATTTTCTGTTTTTACTGCATTCTGCTCGTTCTTATTGCACGAGTCATGCGTCTTGTTAACCCTGGTTCGAGTTTCGGGTTATTACATGAATTGTTTTCGATGTTCAGCGATGTTTCAACTTCTTTAGACTGTGGCAGTCTGTGGCCACTGCGAAGTTCTGCCAAGACGTGTTCTCGGAGAATGAACACGCGTTCGTGAATGAGTTAAATTGACCTCCCAAAGGCTCGTACGGAAAAATGTCTGAATAACTCAGCATAGCCACGCCAAACTTTGTTTGGCAGCAGACGGTTGAGTGGCGATTGTCTGGCGTAAGAAATAGACGTACTTTGTAAGGTCACTGACCCATGACAGGTAAAAGTCAGGCCGCGGCTGTCAGCGAAAGCGGTTTCTAGGGATTCGTTCAATCTGATGCGACAACGGAGTGTTTGACGAAGTCAGACCCCTCTGAGATAGTTTCTTAGGTAACAGAACACTTAAATTTAGGATTACAAGTTTTATTGGCTCAGGGTCAGGTATAAAGGTCAGACTTAGGTCAAAAGCAACCTATTTGTTTATTCGAGAGCTTGCTGTGGAGAATTTTCTGGTGCTCATTTCGAATTGATTAGTAACAGGGACCGTAACAAACATCTTGCATGGACTTCTCAATGTTAATGTTCCACGTTGGAAGAAATTGAAGCAAACATCAGATATGATACAATAAGCTCACTTATAGAACAATTGGCATGCATTTAAGTGAAAACCACTAAACAACAGAGTTGCTCTGGTTAGTAAATACGCTCTTCACTACGTCACTGTTTCTTTACATCATCGTAACTTGCATAACATTAATTGAGAGCCAGTTGACGGCTGTTATGTCTGGAAATGCTCACGAGCGCCAGATATGAACGACTCCACAACTATATTTTCCTTGGCATTGATCGTCGCATGCCTAATGGAATGGCAAGATATGAATGACTATTATGGCGCCATGGATGCCAGGCCGACTTAAAAATAGTTTCCTCAACATAGTCTGCATATCTTCGTGAGCGCGTTTAGAACCCCTAAAACTAGAGGGACTTAGTCCTAAAACAAGAAACCTTAAGAAAAGAAACCTAAACCTAGACCCATAAATTTAAACTCCTCAGAAACAAGAGGTCTAGGTCTCGAGAAAGACAGGGCTCTGAACTGCACCGAATGACCCTCAAGATGGCTTTTTCATTTCAAAACCCCATGAAAATGTGGACTACTCTCTTTAAAAGTCAGAGTAGGCAACGGACCTAAATGATCAAGGCAAACATTATGCTTAAAAAACACCCTGCCAGCGTAATCCGCGACGCTTATTCGAATGCAAAAATAAAAACAATTTTGTATGATTTTGATCACCATGAACTACTAGGGGTCAAACAAGGTTACTGACCTTAAAGAAACATCAGTGACATTTTGTTTAGAGCACTTGTGTAGGGTCATGGCGGTTGCATAATGGGCCTGGTACCACTTTGAACACTTATCTGGAGTTTGACGTTGTTTGGCCTCATTTGACACAAACGTCACAATGTAGGAACTTCAAATTTTGACTCAACTGAGATCATATGCAGGGCGACCCACCCTGTAAATTTGGCACCTCTAGCTTCCTTAATTTTTTAGATTTCAATGGGTCAAATTGACCCCGTCCCCAACTCGAGCGAAGAGCATTCAGCCGGCCACCCGGGCGCGTGTTAAGCGAAGATCCGTCGAAAATTAACGCCAAAAACGTGACGAATTAATAACTGCTACTTTCGGAGGAACTCTTGAAAAGTGCTGACCGCCACTTTGAGTGAATATTCAATGAAACAATTACATAAACCTGACGATCGAAACGACCCGACTCAACCTATAGCGGTAATCATCCGACAATGATCAGAAAAACAACACTAGGCGTTTGCCCGACGTGAGTGCCGCATTGCGGCCTGAAGCCCGGCTTGGTCCACATACCAGGGTTTTCCGTGGCAGTCCCTTATAGCTACGCACATCGACTTACCCAATTAACTTCTGAGCCATACGCGTCCAACATCGTGTAAAGCCAAAACAACATCGACCCCACGTCGGTTACCGAAACTTCATTACGTCCATGGATGCCCAAACAAATTATTATGATGCCCCGTGACAACATCTCACACCGAGCCAGAGCAAGAAAATGTGTCTGAAAGTCTTCCTCTACAGCTAGGTGAGACTCCAGCTCCCAAACTTTGAGAAAAAGGTAGGTCAAGCCCGGATGAAAATATGTTTAAGTACATTTTGGGGCTGGTCAAGCTATTTTTTTCCGACTAGCGCCCCAAACCTGTTTCGCTGAACTATACCACCGTGGTGGACGCATAATGAATATAACATGCGACGTATTCGCCACCACATATTTCTTCACCGTCTAACCCACATCCAAAGTGGAAAGCGTCTGAGTCAAGAGACAGGTGGCTCAAATCAATGCAAGTGATCTGCAGCTTACACCGACCCCGCGTGGCGGAGCTAAAATCTTCAAGGATGTCGACTTCGTTGAAGACAATTTGAAACTGAATCGGGTTCTCGCAACGCACATTACACACGAATATGTTGCTGAATGAAAGAAATCGGATTTACGAACCATCATGTTTCTAGCATGTAAATCTAATACCTGTATTTTTAGAGAGAAAAAATATATGATATATGAGTGCATTGTTCAAAATGTCAAAACACCAGAACATCCATCATCGAGACAAAAGAGACAAAAGAATATCAAAGACACTGATAGGAAGTTTTTCCTCCCTCGGAAAAAGGTAATGGCCTTATAAGTATTCAATCGAGTGAATCAAAATGAGGTAAGAAATGCACAAGACCAGACCACGGCACCTGAAAACGTCAATCCTTCTCCAGAATTGACCAGTAAAACAAGCTACATAACCAGTTTTGAACCTGTGCTCGCGATCTTGGGGGCAAGAACACCGCCGGTCCGGGGCTGCGGTTCCATCAAACCGAGCGACATTAGCCGCTGCAGATCACACCGCACGGCCCACACTAAGCGCGCGAGAACGACCGTTGTGAAATGGTCCTTCCAAAAGCCTTTGAAAATCAATTCGTATCGCTCAAAGATTAGACTGGGATGTGTGTTACACCTGTATGATTTTGACGTCACCCTCTGAACAGCTGAAAGGTTATAGCAATACGAAAATGATAATTTTGCATCTACTTTTCCAGCTCCGCACCGGATTTCAGCACGATTTCGCAGTGCTGTGAATACTTATTCGTTCTCATTGGCAATTGAAACATCATGTAGGTAAGATATTTGTTTAGACTGCCTTCTAAACCTACTAATGGTTGCCCTAAAGCGTTGAAATGTCACTTCTTTCAGACACGTCATCGTTCTCGTTCGCCCGCTGGTCACCGCCTAAAGCTGGGCAAGGAAGGGGGGGGGGGGGGGGGCACCGTGCAGCCCACGGAGACTACTACGCCAAGCGTGGGGTTTTGTCGCTGCGACTTGCAAGCGCGCATGTTCAGAACTATCTAGTGTATTGTTTTCATCATTCAATTTTGAGGGTAAGTTAATCATTACTAGACGAATATCGGTTGGCAACGTCAGTACATGACTTTGTTTTTTTCATCTACCATCTACGTTCACGGAGTACTCATGCCTATCGCTATGGAGTCAAAAATCCGCTGAAAGCCCTGAGTGCTCTCAGTTATCAAAGAAACCACTGAACCCATGCAAGGCGAATATCTGAAAATAATGAAAAATTTGTATTCTGTGTAGTTATTTTACGCCTGGCTCCTTCAGTTTCTTGGCGTACACATGCAGACAGAATGGCATTTTCCGGTCGGTTCTGGCCTTTGTTGAAGTTTAAGTGGATAAGAGGAATAATAAAACGAAGAGGAACACATCCGATGGTTTTACTTGTGGGCGGATGGGGAGGGCTCTGTGAGCCCATTGCCCCGCCCCCTCCGCCACCAAGGCTCGCTAAAAAAGTTGCAATAACCTGGGTGCTATTTTTTGTGAAACTCTTACCTGGACATCACAACTTTATAGACTAATGCAGAAGTGCGCAGGGATTACAGCTGTTTTATTATATTGTCATCTAATGCCAAAGAACCCTATGCGTCAAACACCTCAATCACCATTGCTGCCTAATGTGTTTTGCTGCATCACTGCTGAATGCCAGCGAGCACTGTACAGGTGCTGAGTTCGAAAATATTTTTCGACCAGAGTGATAGCGAACTCTCGAATGCACGATCATCGTCAGTGCCGTCCAGAGGTGGTTAGGCTGGCTGAGAGTGGCTGAACTCATTGAACGTCGAGTATGCATGCACCATGATAACCATTTGATCACGAAAGAGCCAGCTCAAGTAGTAACTCTGTTGCAATCAAACCGGATTGCGCGTGGCATGGACGTAACCGACTTTTGTTTGCCACACGTTAGAATTGTAGCGGGATCGGAAGGGTCGCCCTCCGTTCAGAGACATAACAGCTTGGAGCAGTGTACCCCAGAAACACAGCAGGTTTGCAATGCGTGCTCACTGAAACGAACGAAGAAAAGGCGTTCCAAACAAGAACGAAATTACCTAAATGTATTTGCGGCGCGGTCGAGGACCATTGTTTTCAAAAGTGTGTAGCCTTTTCTTGTATGTAGAGCTCCTCGGTCGTCGGAGAAGCCTCTCAATGGCCAGAAGGGTTCTTAGCAACTAAAAGTGCTCATAAGAGACCAGAGAGGCCTCAGCATACAGGACTTTGAGCGACCAAGTAGGCCCTGGGCAGTTGGGTGAATCTCTTGTAATCAGCTGAGACAAAGTTTTTCTTTGGCACACGGATTAATGATTAACATTCAGGTCTGTCGCACCGCACCAGTGTCGATATTCGTGAGGCGAGAGCAGTTTTTCTTTGATAGGCCAAGAAAACCGTATTCAATACTTGCGCCACCTACTTTACGCACTGGGATCATCCTCCAACAAGCCTCAAAGCTGCCACTTTCCACGCTCCTGGTACGTGGTGGGTTAAGTATGAAGTAGATATAATGAGCACCAGCAAAACATTGCCAAACAGCTCTTAAGCCTACTTTTTAGTAAAAAACATTAATTTTTGGTGCAACCCGGAGCTGTGCAGTTATGAGATTGCTCCAGCAGGCCGGGTTAGGTTCAAGTTTGTTATTGCTAACGCATCATTGTGATGTTGGCTTGGAATTTATGTGCTTTTTGCGTGGCAAAAAGTTGTTTGGTTTTATTAGTTTAGTTTTGCCGGTGCTGAAACATTTCTTTCCAACAATTACTTGCATAAGCATGCCGAAGGCTACACGGTCGCGCACAAAACATTTTGTGATAAGCCACCCGGCTCTACTGTCCCACCACCAACTGTCGACTACGGGAGAGCATTGAGCTACATCAGGTGGCTGAGCGAATCGAAGAGGAATCTCTTTAATTCCACTTCAAGACCGCGACGGCAGAACTCGGGGTACTGTGAACCAACGAAGCGATCCCTGTTCATAATCTAGAATATGTGACAAAATTGATCGAGAGGGATTGATACCATCTCAACAGAGCTATCAGCAAGAAATCAAAGAAAGGAAGACACCGTGAAATTCAACAAGCTTCTTGACGTCGCGAAATGTAAATGCAAGCCTCAGTGCAGCTTTCCATGCCCAGTTGCCTTAACAGTGTATCAGGAGGAGGTTGCCATGAAGGACCAGTGCAGGCACCAGAAGCTCACCCTGGGGTCATATCACCGGGATACGACTGTGACCAGGGAGGCTCGTGAGGTGCGGAGGATGGCTAGACATCTCCAGGAGCGTCGTGGCTCGGCCGACAGTGAGACGGTGTCTGCTGCTGAACCTGAGTCGCCTTCCCCGCAGACTACTGAGCCCGCGCCGCCTGCTGAGCCAGCGCTGGCTGCTAGTGCTGTCCCCTAGCCTGCTCCGGGACCAAGTGGTCTCAGCGCTGGCGAGTCAGCCGAGAGCAGGGATTCTTACATGGTTCCGTATCTGGTAGAAGGTGGCTCGATGGCCCGAACCAGGCAGCTGTTGCTGCTATCGTCAACGCCTTTCAACAAGACGGGGGAGACGGTCTGGCTGCTTGAAATCAAATACCATAGATCCTAAGAAGATATGCTGCGCCAGATACAGAGCGAGAAAGGAGAGGGCTTCTTAAAATTTTGAAGCAATCCACGATTCAGGTTTGACCATCCTCTGCTCCGATGGGCGCGAAGGCAGGAGCTACATGAACCACGCGGAGCCAAATGAATGCCGTCGAAAACACGCGGTTGTCATCACTGAGCTAGGCAGCCGCTACGTGACTCATTTTACGTCCGAGTTCGGCCGCGCCCTGCACTTGCTCAACGAGTTACACTTCGTGAGCCCGCAGCGCAAATGTCACATCAATGTGCTCAGATGCGATGGCACGGCCGTCAACACCGAAAGGATAGACGACCGGCTGTTTGAGCTGGCCACCGAATCACCCGTACACTGGTTCATCTGCCAGCTGCACGGCAATGAGCTGAACCTCCTCCATCTGTTGCTGAGCTTGGACGGCACCGTCACGGGATCGAAATTTGTCTGGACCCATCGGCAAGACCTGTGCCGGAGAGGTCTGGGAGAGGGACGTTGTGGCATTCAAGCCTGTGTCGGGGCACGTGCCAATCCTGCCGGTCGACCTGATTCAGCAGCTGAGCAGCAACCAGCAGCTGCTGTACTTTCTGGCCTCCGGCGTTCAAAACGGCTCTGTCCGAAACGTGGCAGCCCAGTGGCGAATCGGACCATCGATCATGTCAGGTAAATATGGGAACGCATTATCTTCGAAGTTATAGCAATGAGTGGTTAAAGTTCATCAAGTATCAATTGATGTTGCATGTGCTCACTGTTGAGCATTTACTCTTATCATACCTTGTGCCGTAGTACGTCGCATCATTTGCTGGTTGGTTCATGCGTACTAGCATATTTGTTGATAAGTTTTCTGTCACATTTAAGGACTCCGGATATCGACATAATTACACACACTTAAGAGGCGCAATATTTTTATGATCTAACGGTTAGTTTAGCGAATTGTTCTAATATATTCGCTTTTGTTTTCAGGTGGTTGACACTGGCCGTTCGTCTGCTCCTAGGTCACATCTCTACCGAGACCTCCAGCTGCGCTCTTAAGGACCTCGTCCAGTGCGTCGTCGGCCACTATGTGCCGGTATGGTCCGCCATCCGGTAAAACAGCGGCTGCGACTTTGGCTTACGCAACTTGTTCCGGAGCATTGCGCTGCTCCGCGCCCTGCCGCAGCGATGAGAACCACATGATCCGCGAACAGGCGGTTCCGATCGTTGCGCCGCTCGTGAGCAGCAAACCGAGGGTCTTCTTCAGCCCAGGGTCTTCACCATCTCAGCGGTAAACGTCGAGGCCGTGAGGTACACCGAACTGATTCCCTGGCACGGACCAGTCACACAGCCTCCACTGCGATACCTCAGCGACTGCGAGCTGCGGAACAAAGTGCAGGCACCGCTGGCCATATTGCCCTATCTGGTTCACACTAGGAGTGCGACGCAGCGCCGTACTGCCGAGAACGTCTGTGGCTGGAGCTGGAGCTTCGGCAGTATGTGGAGCCCAGCTGCGAATGTATTTCTGCTACTGTGCGATCTCTGCCAACACGCGTTTTGCGTTTCCAGCCTGTTAGCAGTTGCTGTTTGGGCCGGTGCATCGAATACACAGGCTCGGCAAGGAGCAAGATGTGCATGGTGTGAGCCTACCGCCCCCTCCCCCGTTTCTGCGTCCGTGGTACAGGCTGCAGAACTTGCTGTATGTATTAGGTCGTACAGCAGACAACACATTCTGAGTCATATGTTATACATAGTTTTGTTTGCATCATGCGAGTTGTCTTAGAGTAGCGAAAGTCTAAACCAATACTGACCAGCATATTCGTACGAATTCATACTCAACAACACATAAAGTTTCCGCCAAATGGCAATCAATCGGGCAATGTCTGATCCGCATATTAGACCTTAGACCGGGACATTCTCGTACGACGGCTTAAGGAGCGCTCAGTAGCATCGTTTCTATACTCAAAGGTATTTTGTGCCGCTTGCCGCCCGCAGCTTGGTGTTACCTGCGGCGGCGGACGCCGCCCAGCATGGGGTGACTGCAACGCCGGGTTTGGTTAACGGCGATTATTTGATCGACTCGCGCCCAACGAATTAAAGTTTTTGGAAAGAACTTTCGCTATGCCGTATATTTTGGACTCCTGCGCCAAATAGTTTTTTTGTCTCACTTGCTTTTGTTACTGATGGCATGCCCTACTGGGCAGTCCAGATGCCCCATTGATGTCTTGAAGGGAATTTGGAAGTCCAGAGGGCCTTAAGTAGCGATAAGGAGCCTGAAACGACTGAAGGGCACTTGATGGACACAAAAGACCCACTAAACAGTCAGAGGGGCTCCCGGTTTCCAGATGGGTTATTTTGAGCATCCCAAAGGGGTGATTTGCTGCGATCTGAACTTACGCTTTGACAAGGAATATTTTTATCATCATGCTGTGCTGTCATTTGTTCTTCGCGTTTCGCGGGCCGAAGAGCCCTCCCAAGGGGCCTATGTATCCTTTTTCGGGTATTCCGAAGCTCAGGGTCCGGACTCCCTGTACCCCTCCCCCCCCCCCCCCCTCCGCCCTGAACCCCGTATCATCTCCAGCCATTCTGTTGGCGTTGTATTATTGGACAGCTTATTTAGAAAAGAAAGATATGCATGATGCTTGTTTAGCAAGGCAAAGCTCGAAACATCGCAAAATATAATGCGCATCACAACGAGGCTGTGGGTGGGAAAGGCAGCGATACCAGAGGCCCAGTCCTGATTAATGCCAGGCTCCTGCTGTGAGTACGGTGACAGCAGTGTTCTCCATAGATAGCTAAAATGTTTCCAACATATGAATCTCACTGCGGTGTTCTAAGCATGTTTCGACTGGTGATATCGGGGTGGACGATCAGACTCAAAAGATGCCCTGTGCGTTATGATTGTTGGCATACACAAGACTGGGCAGCATTCCAAAGATCACTGCGACGTCACTTGACATATTAAAGTAGAGGAAAAATCATGACCGTGAAGGGAGTGTAAACGCACCGGAGATGCCGGAATCAGTGTCGTGTTGAGACAAATTTGGGCGGCAGCGACAAAGAAAGATATCATTCAGTAAGGCAATCAAGTTGAAGATACGACGTCTCGTAGGTGCTGTCTAAGCATTTTAGACATGATCCTGGCTCTAGTGAAGCAAGGAAATATGTGATGTGCTTCCACTCTACAGCATAATCTTCGCCCAAACTATGAAGGAGCCGATTTCTCAAGCTCTAGATTATAAATGTATGGGGGACAGCAAGTCTTATGCAGTGCTAAAAGCTGATTTGAAAAGATAAACTTGTACCGTGCTTTTATGTAGAATTCAGCACGGAGCGGGGTCATATCATAGTATGTGAGCTGTTTTGCCGTGGTTTCAGGTTTCACGACGGTCACGACGACTCTTCTGCGTACACCTTTTATCACTGGTCGCGAATCGACGAATTTGTCTACTTCAGCCATCAGTTTGTGACCGTTCCACCCTGCGGCTGGGTGGATGCAGCCCATACGCATGGTGTGCCCATCTACGGTGAGTATGGCATCTAGGCTGTCTAGGCGGTGCCAGTGCATAGCGCGCGATGGATCTGTACCTGGAGCAACTAGACACAATACCGCAGTCATGATCGAGCCGTAGCCGTAGGTAGTAGCCATAGCCTTATTCCTCGTAGAAAACCGGGATAATGGAGAGATAGATGCGTCGATGTTTTGGCATCATGCCTTTATCGAAACGATTAGCAGAACTAAATTTATGTGCTTTTGATATTAAAAGGGGTAGGTAGATTTATTTACTTCCGCCATTCGTTTCGATAAAGGCATGTTGCCGAAATATCAACACATTTATCTCTTCATTCTCTTGGTTTTTCTAAGAGGTATAAGGCTATTACTACTGTCTTATCTATATGCATGATATTCCTCGCAAATGTACTTAACAACTTCCGTAGCCGTAGGAAAGTAAAGCAATTGTTTGGTCCCTGAGGAGGGCCATCCCTAGATTTAAACTGCCGAAAACTGTAATGATCTGCTCTTTCATACAAGTGACCACAGCTCTAAAGCCTGAAGGGCGATATTGCGAAGGACTGATAACAGTGCTTCCAAAGCGGCTGGACTATTCTAGACAGTCTTCTGACGTCGCGTTAGAAGCCGTTGCCAATAACGGAAGGCTTTCCCATCGTGTTCCCAACAAGCAGTTGATATCACCTGTTGCGTCGGAAGCAGAACCGACGCGTTACATCGGTGTTCGGATGGCGTTCCCATAAGTGACGGCCTTTGTTTCAGTTACATTACACAAGCTTCACTTATGCCAAAACGTAGATTATGGAGGCGACCACCCGGAGCTCGCAAATACACACCCTCCAACAATCTTTAATTCGATGCGCTGGCAATATTGATCTTCTGTACATTGCAATATGATATTTACTCGAACTTAGTACGTAAACCAACGTCGGAATATGCTGCGTCGGGGCCATCAGCATCAGTGGCCCTGTCTACAGGGGCAATCATCACGGCTTAGTCTGTGCGCAGAGACCATCGCCCGCTGCGTTCAAGCTGCATCATCTCCTCCGGGTTTTTGACAGAGACCGTCATCATCCTTGGACCCGTCCACGCCTCCACGGGCCATCATCACCGCCGGGTCTTTCCGTGGGGACCATCATCATCCTTGGGTCCGTTAGCAGTGGCCATCATCATCCTTGGCTCCATCCGCGGGGCCATCATCACCACCGGATCTACCTGCAGGAACCATCATAATCCTTGGGTCCGTCGGCAGGGAACATCATCATCCTTGGCTCCCTCCACGGGAACCGTCACCACCACCGGGTCTGGACCATCATCACCAGCGGGTCTACTCGCAGGGACCATCATCAGTATCAGGCCTGCTCGCAGGGACCATCATCCCCAGCAGGTCTGCCCGCAAGGACCATCATCCCCAGCAGGTCTGCCCGCAGGGACCATCATCCCCAGCGTGTCTGCTCGCAGAGACTATCATCACCGCGGGCCTGCCGGCAGGGACCATCATCACCGAGTCGGCGGCCGGCGAGGAGACGTGTCAGCAGCTACTGCGCTCGCAGGAAGTGGTGGAGGTGGTTGTGGAGCGGCTCGTGGCCGTCAGCCGCCACCACGGTCTGGACGGGTGGCTGCTCAACATCGAGAACGCTATCGATCCTGCACAGGCAAGCGGTCCGCCGAGCAGCCGACGGCGGGTCTAGCGGCCGCCCCAAGTTTGCGGGCTGCATCGCGTGTTTGCCCTCATGGACTGCGTCGCGTCTCTCGCCTAGCCGAGTACGCTTTCAACACATTCGGTTCGCAGGTAGTACAGCTGTTGCTGACATCGCGTGCGTCTCGCCCAGAAGTTCGCGAGCACACAGCAGGAACTTGCCGCTGCCGCCGGAGCTTCGGGGGTGACTTTCTCCGTGGCCGTTCCTCACGCGCTGACCGTCCGTCTTGCGACGGCACGCCCAAGCCCTGGCCAGTGAGAGTGGCCGTTCTCTGTTTGTAGTCTGAAGCGCCTTGTGTGTTCTCTCCAACAGCTGCCCTTGCTACGGCACTTGGTAGCCCAACTCACGAGCCGCATGCACCAGGAGATTGAGCACTCGCGTGTCATCTGGTATGACTCAGTGACCCGTGACGGCGAGCTCCGCTGGCAGGACCAGCTCAACGAACAGAACGAGTGAGTGGCGCTTTCTCTCTCTCACCTTTTTGTTTTTCCTGAAGTTGGTTGGGTGTACCAGAACCTATTTCAGGTATGTTCTTTGTATATCAAGGTGAAATTTAAGATGCTTGAAGACATATTCCAAACCGTCCAGTGCCGAACGATGGGGATTTTGCTAGTGCCCTGTTTTTTCTCTTAACTTTGCAGCTTCTGTCTCCCGAGGGTAAAGTCTTGTAAAAACGTGGACAGGAGCGAACTGAGCCGACAAAGTTAACCTAACCTATCCCAAATACTGATTTCCCATCTGAATTTGGCCACTTTCTTTTGCTCCTGGATGTCAAAATTTAAATGAAAATGGTTTATTTGGCTCCAAAATTGTTTTGAAATTGAGGAATGCCCTCGCATTTAAAGGCGGTGCAGCAGTGACAATGATGACATATGGTGATCATATTGATAGTGCTGCGTTTAGGTACGTAGTGTACTGGCAGCCCAGGCACTTACTGCATTTCCTTCGCCCAGTATTCCTTTTTGCTGATTGGCGTCCTGAAGGAAGGGCTCAGAAGAGCATTCGAGAGGCTCAAGTCAACATTGGAGATGGGAGGCAGCCCCCCCCCCCCCCCCCCCCCCCAGTGTACAAAGTGACACTTCTATGTCTCCCTGTTTGAAAAGTTCATTGGTGTTTATGTCACGTCATTGACATATCCTGACGTCAGCGTCAAGAACGACGCTAGGTAACATATCCCTCAAAGGAGTCAACAACTTAACAGCAAAGTTACGGTTTATAATTCATCCATTTGTGTTCAAATATTTAATTAAATGGGCTATCCCACCCTTTTGTACTTTTTCACTTCTTGTTTCACCGGACGCGTACAATTTCATCAGTAATACCAGCTTTCTCGAAATCCTGAACAGCCCCGAGTTTCGATTTGAAAAAGCCGACCCTGGAACCCTACAAGCCCTCGCCCGCTGGGCCAATCGCAGGCTTTCTTTTATTCGCGCCAGTAGAGGTGCGCATGGTCGCTGTCATGACGACGGTGGTCGGTACTGCAGGAAAGCAGCGCATTGTTACAAATCGTTGACAGCACAATTTGGACTATAAAATAATCAAAAGTGATATCCTTATGATGTATTGACAGTGCTGCTCCAGCACTACCCAGTGTTTTTATAAGATGTAACTAATCCTGAGGTTCCACTGGTGCATGTTTCTGAAATACGCCCCACAGATGGGACATTCCATTTAATTGTCGTTTACAAACTATCGGCACATTTAGGGGAGGGAGGGGCAGCATCGCCCTTTGGGAAGCATCGCCCACCTCAATATCAAGAATACTTGATACTGCACATCATCAGGTAACGGCCCTTTCGACTGTGACGCCGAAGCGGGGGTTACGGCACCGGGACGCTCTGATTTAATCGGATTTTGGGGCTGAACTGCTTGCAGTAAATAAATTCTTCAGGCATATTTTGGGGAAGGTTCCCCTGTTTCTTGTTTCTGTGATAAAAAAACACCGGCATGGAAATCGGATGCCCTGCCTCGTTTGAAGTGAGAGGGAGTGAAAGTGAGGGAGTGGAAGTGGAAGTGAAAGTGAAATATTCGTTTAGATTATTTCTTTCCAGTCAATTTCCACCGGGCCAATGCCAGATTTTCGGAAAGTGGTGGCCCTCGGCCACTTCCTCTATACCCGGCTTTCGGGACCCATGCCTTGCGGCGGTGCAACTCATAGCGCATGGGGAATTTGCACCACATTGATCATTTACGGGAATACCGGTTATTAAACGCGTGATTTATCATCCATTTTGCATTCAAGTGTGGTGATGATTTTTACGGTCTCGTCCCCTCCCCCCTCCCAAAAATTGATGGCACCACCTGTGGTTGTACCTATTACCTAGCCTTTTCCTATCAAGAATGCCTCGAAACTACATTCGAACATCTGACCGAGGATCTCGGACCCCAGAGTCCATGAAGAATGCCGTAAAAGCTGTACGTAGGGGCCTGAAAATACGGCAGGCCTATAAGAGGTTTGGA
Source organism: Pollicipes pollicipes (assembly GCF_011947565.3). Lineage (NCBI taxonomy): Eukaryota > Metazoa > Arthropoda > Thecostraca > Pollicipedomorpha > Pollicipedidae > Pollicipes > Pollicipes pollicipes. The sequence goes on from NW_023597054.1 coordinate 7,872,132, forward strand.
GTGCCCCGCTCAACCTTCATGGATCGCCTAAAAGACGACGGCCCGTTAGAACCAGATGACCCTCTATGCGTCGGGAAAAAGACAGTCATGTCCAACCATTTTGAGGAGAATTGGAGCAGCGAATTCTGTACCTGCCCAGCATGTACTGCGGTATATCGAGAGAGACGTTGGCCAGGATTGCATACGAATACGCCGAAAGACAGAGGATAAAGCAGCCCTTCAATCACCAGAAGAAGTGCGCTGGCCCAGACTGGCTGGCTCAGACTGGCTTTTTAAAAAGGCATCCGAAAATTTCGCCCAGAAAAGCCCAAGGCCACAGTTGGCAAGACTGGAAGGCGTCGACAAGAACAACATGGGAAAATTCTACGACAACCTGACGTGCGCAATATCAGAGCATGGACTGTACCCCCATCATAAGGTGTACAGTGTTGATGAAACTGGCCTGAAATCTGTGCCTGAAATTCCGAAAGTGCTGGCTGAAAGAGGACAACGCAAGGTCAGCCAAGTTACGACAGCAGAACGGGGCAAGCTGACGACGATTGTGGGGTGCATCAGCGCGTCGAGCGTGACTGTCCCACCAGTGATGATCTTCGGTGGGAGAAAAAGAAGAACCCGGCACTAACCAAGGACACTCCCGTTGGAACCATATGCGCCGTAGCGACAACGGCTGGATCAGCCTCGGACTTTTTGTACAGTGGTTCTGGCACTTCGTCGAGCATGCCGCTCCCGCGGCTGATAGAAGGGTTTTGCTGGTTATGAACAACCATAGCAGCCATGTCAGTCTGGACGTCATCGCCCTAGCGCGGAAACACGGCGTAGACATCGTGACCATACCATCACACTGTTCACATGTCCTGCAGCCTATCGGCACAGCACGGCGCCCTGGCAGCACCGACACGATCGCGGCACGCCACGTCGGTAGCAGCGGCACAACGTGGCACCGTGGCAACTTCGGTGTGGTTTGACACCCCGGCTACACCGTCACCTTACAGTCCAATAGGTGACATACTCCCTCTTCCAATAGTCTTTGTGTCCCCAAAAGACCAAAATTGTCGGAAACAGAGAGGCACATCCCTCATAATGACCAGCTATCCTGTAAAATGGTGGCTGGAAGAGAATGCCTAAGCGAAAAAACCAGTTAACGCCTTGCAAAAAGCAAAAGCGAGCTACAGCAGAAGAGAAAAGAAGCAGTAGGAAAAAACAGGCCATTAGAAAGTGTTCTCGGTACAGATGACACCTGTATGTACTGCTCAGGTGTCACCGGAAGGGATGAGGTGTGGCTTCTTTGTAGTGGATGCAGTCGTTAGGGCACATGAAGCGTGCAGTAACGGGTCCAGCAGTGCAGGAGTCGTTTGGGATCTGTCCTGCAGTTAGGTTTCTCGGTGAATGAGCCGTGTCGTGAGAAGAAACGCTGCTTAGTTACTGGTTAGTTTTCACAGCATGATTCAATGAGAAGAAATGAAAGATAAATGAACGAACGGTCTCTGCCGTGTAAAGGATAGGATGATGGTTTCTTAATTAGCCCTGGATCGGTTGTAAGAAGGCAATATGCCTCGAAGGTAAACTGGCTTTGGTATGCTTCAAAGTTTCAGGATATCCGTGGTCATATGATGCAGTAGGAACTTCGATATCGCCTGAAATTTCAGATCTGGAACACTGAAAAGAAAACGGGGGCAAATCTAAAGAAAGGAAAGTGGGAAATGTCGAGACGTTCCACCCACGTCGAGTCAGAACGACGTGACCTGGGTCATAGGGACAATTTTTACCCGATGGAGAACACACAGGCTACTTTTCCTGCAAATTTGGGGTTTCTAAACGTCAGGCGACCGCAACCATTGGTACACTCGGACAGACTGTACCGGGAAGCGAAGGGCGGTATAACCCCGCTTTCGGTGCTACGCCACAATATGACAATTTTTCAAAACCTTTCGGAATGCTAGTAACCCGATGTTGACCGCTCTTGAAGAAAATTAAGCAAAATGATAAGTGATTGCACGCAAATCCCTTTCCTGCCACCCGCACATCAAACTCCACCAGGATATGAAGAAGAAGAAAGGGGGGCGAGGGTCGACTTCTTCCTGCCCCACAATCCTGTCGGCTTTTTTACAAAAGAGAACGCGACGCACGTGGTCGCACACCCCTTTCATGGAGAGCTAGCAAGTGCAAAGGCCATATTAGCGCCAAGGGGCCATGGTGCGACTGGGGTTCGAAACCCACGTCGAAATCGCCGGCCTTTCGGCCATCACACCTGAATGTTATTTGGGAAAATATCACAGTTTAGCGTAATCCCCTAAGCATGCCCGCTTATTTGGACCTTGTGTTGTATTATAGAAGGCCGGCATAACGCGATGCGCAAGGTGTTCGTATGTGACGTTTGATTTTCTGGTATTTTATGGCCTGGACCTTCAGTCATCTGGTCTTTTGATTGCGGCAGGAACTCCTACGTAATCTGTGTATAGTTTACATGTGTCATTTCACTGGGAGTTCAGCTAACTTCTAAAATCACGTCACGTCACTTCACGTTCTACAATCGGTTGGGTGGTCCCAGCCGAAGAGGTTGACCGAATCCAGGGTAATAGATATCGGCATAACCTGCGTCCAAAGCTTGATTTTGTCCTGGATGTCGTCCACTTGATGCTGATGGTGAAATAAATCAAACCTTTCAATGTTTCGTGGAATCGAAGCTGTGTTTCTGCGGATGAAGAAATTTGCATTTCAAGTAAATTTGAACAACGCTTTTGTGAAAAGCTTAGAATGATTCAGAAAAAAGAAAACTTCATATACCTCAGTATGGGATCGCTGATGACCGTCGCTTTCTCTGATCCTGTTGCGTAACCGCAACAGCCACGGTTATGTAACAAATATACTAGCCACTGTTGGGGAGAACATGCGTTAACATGAATCGCCCCGCCCCCCGTACTTTCAAACGCTGGCGCATGCTGCAGTTCATTGTTCTCCATCCCAATCCAGGCGTTTTTTTTTTTTAGGAAAAAAATTAGTAACATTTGCGGACTAGCTGATCAGTTAAAGCAGTTCACGTGACAAAAACATTAGGCACATACAGGACATTCTTGGTACAAAATTAACATGAGACTGATAATGATGTGCTCATAGGAACCTTTTACTTCGTACATCAAGATTTGATGATCGTTCTTTTCTTATATGGTCTAGTAATCCCTCTTTGCTCATATACATTGAAGGGCTCAGATGAGCATTATGGGGAGGGGGAAGCTCAGCCCCCCCCCCCCCTGAAAGTATATAAGTGACTTCACCGGCAATGTTTGAAATTTTAAACACACTTTGCGGCACGTTCTACACGACAAGTGGTGACGAGATCTGCACTCGTTTCCGACCTGCGTATTCCGCGCTTCTGTAAACCCATTTGTCTGTTTGGCGGCTTCACGTTGCCTATGTCAGTCGAAACGGAAAACAGTGACCACATTACGACGCTACAGAAATATGCCACCCAAAAGGGGTGGAACTTCTTATCTCAATGGGGCCATGCTCCCCAACAAAATCCAGCTCCCCAATGCTGATCTACCCCCTTACCCCGCCCCCCCCCCCGGCCAATGTTGGGCCGGGCTTCCGCAATAGTGGGCTGGGCGCCCAGAATACTAAACGGAACTTCCACAATGTGGAACTTGGCGCTCAATACTTAACACAGTTCTTTGAAAAAAACAGTTCTTTGAAATAAAGATAATTTAAAGTTTGGAAAACTAGAAGTACATCTCAAATTGAAGTGTTTGTGTTTATTTGTGTATATCCCCGAGATGTAACAAAATTGAATTATTAAGCTGTTGGTTCAGCGGGTTCCTGTACTGTGCTGGTGAAATGAAGCACACCGTATTTTAGACAACAGACATCTGTGAATGAATGTAAAATTCAAGCGCGTCTTTGCAGTCCGCTTCGTGCTGCGCGGGTCCCCCATGGATGCTCCGCAGGCACAGTGGAAGCTACAAACAACGTTTTACAGTTTTTAGGCGTACCACGAGGGGCGAATCCAGGGGTATATTAAGGGAGAGACCACCCTGCACTACGGAACTCGAACCGGGTGACTTGAAACTTGGTGCCTCCCCTCTCACAGAATTTCACTATATTTCGGCCATTTCATTTTCTGATCCCTATTTTGTAATCGGGAAACTATCGTCCCTTGCGCATCGTAAAGGGTCACACACACACACACACACACACACACACACACACACACACCACGCACGCACGCACGCACGCACGCACGCACGCACGCACGCACGCACGCACGCACGCACGCACGCACGCACGCACGCACGCACGCACGCACGCACGCACGCACGCACGCACGCACGCACGCACGCACGCACGCACGCACGCACGCACGCACGCACGCACGCACGCACGCATATACATAATGTGCGTGCGTGCGTGCGTGCGTGATAGCGTGCGTGCGTGCGGTGCTTGGTGCGGCTTCATATTTTTACAGAGACTGATGAATCCTTCCAATGGTGTTTTAGAGAAGGCATGAAAAAACTAAGCTCAAGGGAAGACTCATCTGACCTAAGCATAGCTGAAGATCAGATGAAGTTGGATGGCGGGGTGGGCTGTGTGGATCATTGCGGCTCACGTTTACAGAATGAGCGCTGTTTAGCATGAGGTCTGATCCCAGGTAACCATCCATTCAAAACATTCAGATCAAACGAAGACTGAAGGATTTTTCCAAACGGTACGCCATGATTTAAAGAACTGAGTTTGCGGGAAGCATCATCGTCATTTTTATCATCATACGTCGTTCATTGGACCGAGACATTGGTTGTAATCTGGCATGTAACCATGAAAATGGAATAGCATGTGACAGTATTCAGCAGTATGGTTTACAGCACATCTCGGCAACGTGATATGCATGCTTGTTGAAGAAGCTCTTTAGCGTAGAAACTTTTATTGCAATTATTTCTACGCCCGCCGGCCAAGCCTTAACCATCCTGGTGAGCGCGTGGATTTTGTCGCAGTTCCATTTATGCATATAAGTGAACGGGAACGGCTCACAGCTAAAGATGGCCAGGATGCAAACATATCAGATTTTGCTTCCGTATTATATTCTCCTTCCGTATGAGATTTTGCTTCCGCCCATTTTCAGCCGCAGAATGTACGATCATGTATCGAACATACATCAGAGGCTTGGCTGTCTCTCCGCTGAGATGTAGTCATCTAAATCGTTACATTCGTAGACTTTCCATCAACATTTAACTTAATTCCAGTAGAGTCGTCCTCGCGAACTGCCTCTTCTTTGCTGCGCATGGTTCTGTGGATATGACCTCGAGCGAGCGGAGACTCGCGCCGCTGCGATGCCCGTGCGCCGAGATCTACACCTGTTTCTCCGACCTGCGTTTTCAGTACCTTTTTTACACCTGTTCCCTCGATTTGACAATTTTGTATTCCAGTCTAATGGGTCGAAAGGTGAAAACGGTGGCGACATTATGACGCTGTACAAATATGCTGTCTGATCAAACGGTTGGAATTGAAGTACCTTGAGTGGCTTTCAAGGTTAAGAGATTCAGGGTTTAAGATTAAAGATCTGGGCCACTTGTAGACGAAAACTCAAAGACATTACGGCCAGAGGCTGCAAAGATTTAAGCCCGCAAAAGGCGTGACATGCCCAGCCGAGCCGGAGCGCTGAAGCCACGTAAATTCCGGTTTGTTGACGGGATGCTCGCTTGGCCTGCGGCCTCTCTCGTAATGACTCCTGACGAGTAATTGAATATATGCACTAGGTCTGATGGTTCATCGGACGTCGCGTACCTTTTGGCTGTTGCGATGCCGCAGTGAACATTGCCAGCAAGGGAGGACGTATATCCGGTGGACCAGCAACCAAGCCGTGTGCGAGCGTAACAACCCGAATGCTGCTCGCAGGTGCTACTTCGATCTGTGTGATGGCATATTCCTCAACTACGGCTGGACGCCGGAGCGGCTGGCGGCGTCGGGCGAGCGGGCCGGCCGGCGCCGCGCCGACCTGTACGCCGGCGTCGACATGTTCGGCCGTGGCTCGCTGGGTGGCGGCGGATTCAACGTAATCCAGGTGCACCGTCTCCCGCGGTCAGCTGCGGGCGCCGCCGAACGCTCGCTGGACTGGAGATGCTCGGCGTGTTCGTCACGGGCGGCGCTTGGGGCTGCGGCACGTCCGAGTGGCGCAAAGAAGACAGCAAAAAGCGACGCGCTCTGTGGTGATCATCCTATCCTGTGTTGTGTTGCTTTGTAACGGCCATGCTGTTAAGCCTACCGCAGTATCTTCCCGTCACTTTGAATCGCCTGTTTTCACGTACATCATGGATTTCATCATCTCCTTTTTATGTTTGCCCTCGTCCGTGCGCTCTTTCACTCTCCCTTTATAACGTTCCCTGTGTCTCGCTCCCCGTGTGTGTACCGCGCCTCGCCCGACGCGCGATGCGTCGCCGGCAGCCGGTGGCCGAGTCGCGCTGGCTGGGTCTCTCGACGGCGCTGTTCGCCCCCGGATGGACACACGAGCGGCTCGGCGCCGACCGGTTCGCGCTGGCCGAGGACGTGCTGTGGTCGCGGCTCTCGACACTACTCGGCGCCCGTGGACCCGCCCGTCTGCCGCTCGTCACCGACTTCTGTCAAGGCCGCGGACTGAAGCTCTGCGCCGACGGCCAGGTGGGCCCGATTTCCTCCATGTGGCGCTGGATCCAGTCGGAACCGTTGCTCGCAAGGCGCCATCTGCAGAGCGGGACCTGGAGAGCAAACCGTTCTGTCCGCTGTGCACTCCCCGCAGCGAAGTGCCTTTCTGCTGGTGCGCCTCCTCCACTGCCCGCTGTGGCGACGGCTGTGTGGTGTGGTCAGGGGAGCCATCCATCGGCTCCCCCCCTCCGCTGTGGCGACGGCTGTGTGGTGTGGTCAGGGGAGCCATCCATCGGCTCCCCTCTCCGCTGTGGCGACGGCTGTGTGGTGTGGTCAGGGGAGCCATCCATCGGCTCCCCCCTCCGCTGTGGCGACGGCTGTGTGGTGTGGTCAGGGGAGCCATCCATCGGCTCCCCCCTCCGCTGTGGCGACGGCTGTGTGGTGTGGTCAGGGGAGCCATCCATCGGCTCCCCTCTCCGCTGTGTGGCGTTTCCAGTTGTTGTCCCCAAGGTGGCCCGTCTCCTGTCCTGCCCGCTGTCCGCTGTAGCGGCATCTGTGTGGTGCTGTGTGCGGAGTGCCCCGTCTGCTTTTCCCTCCTCTGCGTGATGCTGGTGTACAGTGCACGTCATGCCCGTCATGGCCCGGCGGCAGGTGACACGCGCCAAGCCGTGGCATCGGCTTTCGGCCCAGAGTCCGCAGCCGACCTTCCTGCAGACGCGGCGGCCGGCCGAGCTGGCGCTGACCGACGCCGACGGCCGGCCGGTGCAGGCCGGCTTTGCCCTGCGCGCACCAGCCCTCGGCGCCTCGGCAAAACGGTGCGTTCCGTGGAGACCCGACACTTGCGTGTGGGCTTGTTGGGTCACTGTGGACCAGGAGTGCCTTTTTCAAGGGAATGTTTCACATTTGAAGATATCGAAGCAAGCATCAGATATGATGAAACAAGCTCACTTAGAACTATGGTATACTTTTTAAGTGGAAAAGACTGCTCCAACAGCACAATTCTCTATTAAGTAAATATGCTTCTGAATACGTCATGTTTTGATTGCGCCATCGTACCTTGCATAACATTGATCGAGAGCCAGTTGACGGCCGTTACATCCGGAAATCACGTTCACGAACGTCAAATATGAGTGCCTCAACAATGATATTTTTATCGGCCTTAATCGCCGCATGAGTTATGGAATGGCAGGATTTAAATGATAGTATTATGATGTCATGGATGCCAAGATGACTTTGAAATACTCTCCCCGGTATACATTTCCCCATTTTCACTGGCGCGTAGCTCAGCAACCAAAAGGTCTTAGGTCTTAGGAAGGGCAGGATTGTTAACAGCACCCAAAGGTCTTCAAGATGACTGTTTCCGTTCAAAACTTCATATCAATGTGGAGCACTCCCTTTAAATCGGTTTAGGAGCTCAGCCAAAAAGGTTGACGTAGCCTAATTTAATAAAATCAAATTTAATAAAAGCCTAATAAAAGCCTAATTAGCCTAATTTAATAAAAGCCTGATTTCTCCCTGGATTTCGGACACTTGAATTTGTATCCTTGATGTTCAAGTAAAAAACAACTTTTTAATATTTGGTAGCTTCAAAACTGTTTTCCCGCGGAGGAATGACTTCTCATTTCAAGTGAATGTGAGCTGACTGTTGTGAAAATCTTAGAATGGGGTTTAATTCACCGAAAATTATCTCGGTAAATGTTAGCAAGGGATCACTGATGACTACCAGTGTCGCTGATCATGTTGTAAAGCCACCACAGCCATGATTATGCGACAAATGCACTTGCCGCTGTTTAGGAAAACATGCATTTACTTTTATCTGGGCGACCCTGTAAATTTAAAAGCTGCCGCACATTGCGGTAAACTTTTCTTGATCCCAAACCCCATTATCTTTTTTTTTAAACTTGTCAACCATTTGCAGACCGACTTAACGTATGAAGGAGTTGGCATGACAAAGCATCGCGCACCTACAGGATCCTGTTTGTTACAACATAAAGATGGTACTCATTGTGATGTGTTTACGCGCCTACGACCTAGTATACCCATAGTAAAGACAATTGTTCTGCACTTATTTGGTCCAATATCCCCTCCTTGCTGATATGTATTGAGAGGGTCAGAGTCAGAGGC
>NW_023597054.1:7881861-8026697 GCF_011947565.3 Pollicipes pollicipes
GATCATTTACGGGAATACCGGTTATTAAACGCGTGATTTATCATCCATTTTGCATTCAAGTGTGGTGATGATTTTACGGTCTCGTCCCCTCCCCCCTCCCAAAAATTGATGGCACCACCTGTGGTTGTACCTATTACCTAGCCTTTTCCTATCAAGAATGCCTCGAAACTACATTCGAACATCTGACCGAGGATCTCGGACCCCAGAGTCCATGAAGAATGCCGTAAAAGCTGTACGTAGGGGCCTGAAAATACGGCAGGCCTATAAGAGGTTTGGAGTGCCCCGCTCAACCTTCATGGATCGCCTAAAAGACGACGGCCCGTTAGAACCAGATGACCCTCTATGCGTCGGGAAAAAGACAGTCATGTCCAACCATTTTGAGGAGAATTGGAGCAGCGAATTCTGTACCTGCCCAGCATGTACTGCGGCATATCGAGAGAGACGTTGGCCAGGATTGCATACGAATACGCCGAAAGACAGAGGATAAAGCAGCCCTTCAATCACCAGAAGAAGTGCGCTGGCCCAGACTGGCTGGCTCAGACTGGCTTTTTAAAAAGGCATCCGAAAATTTCGCCCAGAAAAGCCCAAGGCCACAGTTGGCAAGACTGGAAGGCGTCGACAAGAACAACATGGGAAAATTCTACGACAACCTGACGTGCGCAATATCAGCATGGACTGTACCCCCATCATAAGGTGTACAGTGTTGATGAAACTGGCCTGAAATCTGTGCCTGAAATTCCGAAAGTGCTGGCTGAAAGAGGACAACGCAAGGTCAGCCAAGTTACGACAGCAGAACGGGGCAAGCTGACGACGATTGTGGGGTGCATCAGCGCGTCGAGCGTGACTGTCCCACCAGTGATGATCTTCGGTGGGAGAAAAAGAAGAACCCGGCACTAACCAAGGACACTCCCGTTGGAACCATATGCGCCGTAGCGACAACGGCTGGATCAGCCTCGGACTTTTTGTACAGTGGTTCTGGCACTTCGTCGAGCATGCCGCTCCCGCGGCTGATAGAAGGGTTTTGCTGGTTATGAACAACCATAGCAGCCATGTCAGTCTGGACGTCATCGCCCTAGCGCGGAAACACGGCGTAGACATCGTGACCATACCATCACACTGTTCACATGTCCTGCAGCCTATCGGCACAGCACGGCGCCCTGGCAGCACCGACACGATCGCGGCACGCCACGTCGGTAGCAGCGGCACAACGTGGCACCGTGGCAACTTCGGTGTGGTTTGACACCCCGGCTACACCGTCACCTTACAGTCCAATAGGTGACATACTCCCTCTTCCAATAGTCTTTGTGTCCCCAAAAGACCAAATTGTCGGAAACAGAGAGGCACATCCCTCATAATGACCAGCTATCCTGTAAAATGGTGGCTGGAAGAGAATGCCTAAGCGAAAAACCAGTTAACGCCTTGCAAAAAGCAAAAGCGAGCTACAGCAGAAGAGAAAAGAAGCAGTAGGAAAAAACAGGCCATTAGAAAGTGTTCTCGGTACAGATGACACCTGTATGTACTGCTCAGGTGTCACCGGAAGGGATGAGGTGTGGCTTCTTTGTAGTGGATGCAGTCGTTAGGGCACATGAAGCGTGCAGTAACGGGTCCAGCAGTGCAGGAGTCGTTTGGGATCTGTCCTGCAGTTAGGTTTCTCGGTGAATGAGCCGTGTCGTGAGAAGAAACGCTGCTTAGTTACTGGTTAGTTTTCACAGCATGATTCAATGAGAAGAAATGAAAGATAAATGAACGAACGGTCTCTGCCGTGTAAAGGATAGGATGATGGTTTCTTAATTAGCCCTGGATCGGTTGTAAGAAGGCAATATGCCTCGAAGGTAAACTGGCTTTGGTATGCTTCAAAGTTTCAGGATATCCGTGGTCATATGATGCAGTAGGAACTTCGATATCGCCTGAAATTTCAGATCTGGAACACTGAAAAGAAAACGGGGGCAAATCTAAAGAAAGGAAAGTGGGAAATGTCGAGACGTTCCACCCACGTCGAGTCAGAACGACGTGACCTGGGTCATAGGGACAATTTTTACCCGATGGAGAACACACAGGCTACTTTTCCTGCAAATTTGGGGTTTCTAAACGTCAGGCGACCGCAACCATTGGTACACTCGGACAGACTGTACCGGGAAGCGAAGGGCGGTATAACCCCGCTTTCGGTGCTACGCCACAATATGACAATTTTTCAAAACCTTTCGGAATGCTAGTAACCCGATGTTGACCGCTCTTGAAGAAAATTAAGCAAAATGATAAGTGATTGCACGCAAATCCCTTTCCTGCCACCCGCACATCAAACTCCACCAGGATATGAAGAAGAAGAAAGGGGGGCGAGGGTCGACTTCTTCCTGCCCCACAATCCTGTCGGCTTTTTTACAAAAGAGAACGCGACGCACGTGGTCGCACACCCCTTTCATGGAGAGCTAGCAAGTGCAAAGGCCATATTAGCGCCAAGGGGCCATGGTGCGACTGGGGTTCGAAACCCACGTCGAAATCGCCGGCCTTTCGGCCATCACACCTGAATGTTATTTGGGAAAATATCACAGTTTAGCGTAATCCCCTAAGCATGCCCGCTTATTTGGACCTTGTGTTGTATTATAGAAGGCCGGCATAACGCGATGCGCAAGGTGTTCGTATGTGACGTTTGATTTTCTGGTATTTTATGGCCTGGACCTTCAGTCATCTGGTCTTTTGATTGCGGCAGGAACTCCTACGTAATCTGTGTATAGTTTACATGTGTCATTTCACTGGGAGTTCAGCTAACTTCTAAAATCACGTCACGTCACTTCACGTTCTACAATCGGTTGGGTGGTCCCAGCCGAAGAGGTTGACCGAATCCAGGGTAATAGATATCGGCATAACCTGCGTCCAAAGCTTGATTTTGTCCTGGATGTCGTCCACTTGATGCTGATGGTGAAATAAATCAAACCTTTCAATGTTTCGTGGAATCGAAGCTGTGTTTCTGCGGATGAAGAAATTTGCATTTCAAGTAAATTTGAACAACGCTTTTGTGAAAAGCTTAGAATGATTCAGAAAAAAGAAAACTTCATATACCTCAGTATGGGATCGCTGATGACCGTCGCTTTCTCTGATCCTGTTGCGTAACCGCAACAGCCACGGTTATGTAACAAATATACTAGCCACTGTTGGGGAGAACATGCGTTAACATGAATCGCCCCGCCCCCCGTACTTTCAAACGCTGGCGCATGCTGCAGTTCATTGTTCTCCATCCCAATCCAGGTGTTTTTTTTTTAGGAAAAAAATTAGTAACATTTGCGGACTAGCTGATCAGTTAAAGCAGTTCACGTGACAAAAACATTAGGCACATACAGGACATTCTTGGTACAAAATTAGCATGAGACTGATAATGATGTGCTGATAGGAACCTTTTACTTCGTACATCAAGATTTGATGATCGTTCTTTTCTTATATGGTCTAGTAATCCCTCTTTGCTCATATACATTGAAGGGCTCAGATGAGCATTATGGGGAGGGGGAAGCTCAGCCCCCCCCCTCCCCCCCCCCCCCCCCCCCTGAAAGTATATAAGTGACTTCACCGGCAATGTTTGAAATTTTAAACACACTTTGCGGCACGTTCTACACGACAAGTGGTGACGAGATCTGCACTCGTTTCCGACCTGCGTATTCCGCGCTTCTCTAAACCCATTTGTCTGTTTGGCGGCTTCACGTTGCCTATGTCAGTCGAAACGGAAAACAGTGACCACATTACGACGCTACAGAAATATGCCACCCAAAAGGGGTGGAACTTCTTATCTCAATGGGGCCATGCTCCCCAACAAAATCCAGCTCCCCAATGCTGATCTACCCCCTTACCCCGCCCCCCCCCGGCCAATGTTGGGCCGGGCTTCCGCAATAGTGGGCTGGGCGCCCAGAATACTAAACGGAACTTCCACAATGTGGAACTTGGCGCTCAATACTTAACATAGTTCTTTGAAAAAACAGTTCTTTGAAATAAAGATAATTTAAAGTTTGGAAAACTAGAAGTACATCTCAAATTGAAGTGTTTGTGTTTATTTGTGTATATCCCCGAGATATAACAAAATTGAATTATTAAGCTGTTGGTTCAGCGGGTTCCTGTACTGTGCTGGTGAAATGAAGCACACCGTATTTTAGACAACAGACATCTGTGAATGAATGTAAAATTCAAGCGCGTCTTTGCAGTCCGCTTCGTGCTGCGCGGGTCCCCCATGGTGCTCCGCAGGCACAGTGGAAGCTACAAACAACGTTTTACAGTTTTTTAGGCGTACCACGAGGGGCGAATCCAGGGGTATATTAAGGGAGAGACCACCCTGCACTACGGAACTCGAACCGGGTGACTTGAAACTTGGTGCCTCCCCTCTCACAGAATTTCACTATATATCGGCCATTTCATTTTCTGATCCCTATTTTGTAATCGGGAAACTATCGTCCCTTGCGCATCGTAAAGGGTCACACACACACACCACACACACACCACACACACACACACACACACACACACACACACACACACACACACACACACACACACACACACACACACACACACACACACACACACACCCACACACACACACACACACACACACACACACACACACACACACACACACACACACACCACACACACACACACACACACCACACACACACACACACACACACACACACACACACACACACACACACACACACACACACACACACACACACACACACACACACACACACACACACACACACACACCACACACACACACCACACACACACACACACACACACACACACACCACACACACACACACACCACACACACACACACACACACACCCACACACACACCACACACACACACACACACACACACACACACACACACACACACACACACACACACACACACACACACACACACACACACACACACACACACACACACACACACACACACACACCCACACACACACACACACACACACACACACCACACACACACCACACACACACACACACACCACACACCACACACACACACACACACACACACACACACACGCACACGCACACACACACGCACGCACGCACGCACGCACGCACGCACGCATATACATAATGTGCGTGCGTGATAGCGTGCGTGCGTGCGGTGCTTGGTGCGGCTTCATATTTTTACAGAGACTGATGAATCCTTCCTATGGTGTTTTAGAGAAGGCATGAAAAAACTAAGCGCAAGGGAAGACTCATCTGACCTAAGCATAGCTGAAGATCAGATGGAGTTGGATGGCGGGGTGGGCTGTGTGGATCATTGCGGCTCACGTTTACAGAATGAGCGCTGTTTAGCATGAGGTCTGATCCCAGGTAACCATCCATTCAAAACATTCGGATCAAACGAAGACTGAAGGATTTTTCCAAACGGTACGCCATGATTTAAAGAACTGAGTTTGCGGGAAGCATCATCGTCATTTTATCATCATACGTCGTTCATTGGACCGAGGACATTGGTTGTAATCTGGCATGTAACCATGAAAATGGAATAGCATGTGACAGTATTCAGCAGTATGGTTTACAGCACATCTCGGCAACGTGATATGCATGCTTGTTGAAGAAGCTCTTTAGCGTAGAAACTTTTATTGCAATTATTTCTACGCCCGCCGGCCAAGCCTTAACCATCCTGGTGAGCGCCTGGATTTTGTCGCAGTTCCATTTATGCATATAAGTGAACGGGAACGGCTCACAGCTAAAGATGGCCAGGATGCAAACATATCAGATTTTGCTTCCGTATTAGATTCTCCTTCCGTATGAGATTTTGCTTCCGCCCATTTTCAGCCGCAGAATGTACGATCATGTATCGAACATACATCAGAGGCTTGGCTGTCTCTCCGCTGAGATGTAGTCATCTAAATCGTTACATTCGTAGACTTTCCATCAACATTTAACTTAATTCCAGTAGAGTCGTCCTCGCGAACTGCCTCTTCTTTGCTGCGCATGGTTCTGTGGATATGACCTCGAGCGAGCGGAGACGCTGCGATGCCCGTGCGCCGAGATCTACACCTGTTTCTCCGACCTGCGTTTTCAGTACCTTTTTTTACACCTGTTCCCTCGATTTGACAATTTTGTATTCCAGTCTAATGGGTCGAAAGGTGAAAACGGTGGCGACATTATGACGCTGTACAAATATGCTGTCTGATCAAACGGTTGGAATTGAAGTACCTTGAGTGGCTTTCAAGGTTAAGAGATTCAGGGTTTAAGATTAAAGATCTGGGCCACTTGTAGACGAAAACTCAAAGACATTACGGCCAGAGGCTGCAAAGATTTAAGCCCGCAAAAGGCGTGACATGCCCAGCCGAGCCGGAGCGCTGAAGCCACGTAAATTCCGGTTTGTTGACGGGATGCTCGCTTGGCCTGCGGCCTCTCTCGTAATGACTCCTGACGAGTAATTGAATATATGCACTAGGTCTGATGGTTCATCGGACGTCGCGTACCTTTTGGCTGTTGCGATGCCGCAGTGAACATTGCCAGCAAGGGAGGACGTATATCCGGTGGACCAGCAACCAAGCCGTGTGCGAGCGTAACAACCCGAATGCTGCTCGCAGGTGCTACTTCGATCTGTGTGATGGCATATTCCTCAACTACGGCTGGACGCCGGAGCGGCTGGCGGCGTCGGGCGAGCGGGCCGGCCGGCGCCGCGCCGACCTGTACGCCGGCGTCGACATGTTCGGCCGTGGCTCGCTGGGTGGCGGCGGATTCAACGTAATCCAGGTGCACCGTCTCCCGCGGTCAGCTGCGGGCGCCGCCGAACGCTCGCTGGACTGGAGATGCTCGGCGTGTTCGTCACGGGCGGTGCTTGGGGCTGCGGCACGTCCGAGTGGCGCAAAGAAGACAACAAAAAGCGACGCGCTCTGTGGTGATCATCCTATCCTGTGTTGTGTTGCTTTGTAACGGCCATGCTGTTAAGCCTACCGCAGTATCTTCCCGTCACTTTGAATCGCCTGTTTTCACGTACATCATGGATTTCATCATCTCCTTTTTATGTTTGCCCTCGTCCGTGCGCTCTTTCACTCTCCCTTTATAACGTTCCCTGTGTCTCGCTCCCCGTGTGTGTACCGCGCCTCGCCCGACGCGCGATGCGTCGCCGGCAGCCGGTGGCCGAGTCGCGCTGGCTGGGTCTCTCGACGGCGCTGTTCGCCCCCGGATGGACACACGAGCGGCTCGGCGCCGACCGGTTCGCGCTGGCCGAGGACGTGCTGTGGTCGCGGCTCTCGACACTACTCGGCGCCCGTGGACCCGCCCGTCTGCCGCTCGTCACCGACTTCTGTCAAGGCCGCGGACTGAAGCTCTGCGCCGACGGCCAGGTGGGCCCGATTTCCTCCATGTGGCGCTGGATCCAGTCGGAACCGTTGCTCGCAAGGCGCCATCTGCAGAGCGGGACCTGGAGAGCAAACCGTTCTGTCCGCTGTGCACTCCCCGCAGCGAAGTGCCTTTCTGCTGGTGCGCCTCCTCCACTGCCCGCTGTGGCGACGGCTGTGTGGTGTGGTCAGGGGAGCCATCCATCGGCTCCCCCCTCCGCTGTGGCGACGGCTGTGTGGTGTGGTCAGGGGAGCCATCCATCGGCTCCCCTCTCCGCTGTGGCGACGGCTGTGTGGTGTGGTCAGGGGAGCCATCCATCGGCTCCCCTCTCCGCTGTGTGGCGTTTCCAGTTGTTGTCCCCAAGGTGGCCCGTCTCCTGTCCTGCCCGCTGTCCGCTGTAGCGGCATCTGTGTGGTGCTGTGTGCGGAGTGCCCCGTCTGCTTTTCCCTCCTCTGCGTGATGCTGGTGTACAGTGCACGTCATGCCCGTCATGGCCCGGCGGCAGGTGACACGCGCCAAGCCGTGGCATCGGCTTTCGGCCCAGAGTCCGCAGCCGACCTTCCTGCAGACGCGGCGGCCGGCCGAGCTGGCGCTGACCGACGCCGACGGCCGGCCGGTGCAGGCCGGCTTTGCCCTGCGCGCACCAGCCCTCGGCGCCTCGGCAAAACGGTGCGTTCCGTGGAGACCCGACACTTGCGTGTGGGCTTGTTGGGTCACGTGACCAGGAGTGCCTTTTTCAAGGGAATGTTTCACATTTGAAGATATCGAAGCAAGCATCAGATATGATGAAACAAGCTCACTTAGGACTATGGTATACTTTTTAAGTGGAAAAGACTGCTCCAAACAGCACAATTCTCTATTAAGTAAATATGCTTCTGAATACGTCATGTTTTGATTGCGCCATCGTACCTTGCATAACATTGATCGAGAGCCAGTTGACGGCCGTTACATCCGGAAATCACGTTCACGAACGTCAAATATGAGTGCCTCAACAATGATATTTTTATCGGCCTTAATCGCCGCATGAGTTATGGAATGGCAGGATTTAAATGATAGTATTATGATGTCATGGATGCCAAGATGACTTTGAAATACTCTCCCCGGTATACATTTCCCCATTTTCACTGGCGCGTAGCTCAGCAACCAAAAGGTCTTAGGTCTTAGGAAGGGCAGGATTGTTAACAGCACCCAAAGGTCTTCAAGATGACTGTTTCCGTTCAAAACTTCATATCAATGTGGAGCACTCCCTTTAAATCGGTTTAGGAGCTCAGCCAAAAAGGTTGACGTAGCCTAATTTAATAAAATCAAATTTAATAAAAGCCTAATAAAAGCCTAATTAGCCTAATTTAATAAAAGCCTGATTTCTCCCTGGATTTCGGACACTTGAATTTGTATCCTTGATGTTCAAGTAAAAAACAACTTTTTAATATTTGGTAGCTTCAAAACTGTTTTCCCGCGGAGGAATGACTTCTCATTTCAAGTGAATGTGAGCTGACTGTTGTGAAAATCTTAGAATGGGGTTTAATTCACCGAAAATTATCTCGGTAAATGTTAGCAAGGGATCACTGATGACTACCAGTGTCGCTGATCATGTTGTAAAGCCACCACAGCCATGATTATGCGACAAATGCACTTGCCGCTGTTTAGGAAAACATGCATTTACTTTTATCTGGGCGACCCTGTAAATTTAAAAGCTGCCGCACATTGCGGTAAACTTTTCTTGATCCCAAACCCCATTATCTTTTTTTTTAAACTTGTCAACCATTTGCAGACCGACTTAACGTATGAAGGAGTTGGCATGACAAAGCATCGCGCACCTACAGGATCCTGTTTGTTACAACATAAAGATGGTACTCATTGTGATGTGTTTACGCGCCTACGACCTAGTATACCCATAGTAAAGACAATTGTTCTGCACTTATTTGGTCCAATATCCCCTCCTTGCTGATATGTATTGAGAGGGTCAGAGTCAGAGGCGCATGGGGGGGGGGGGGGGCTGAGCTCCCCCGAAAGTATATGAAGTGACGCCCCTGCACGTGAGACTCGCCACCGTTTTATGTACGCTGACATGCCCGCCGCCTGTCATTCTGACATACCCACAGTCTGTCATCCTGCCGCACCCGCCACTAATCCAGCGACTCTGAGGGACGGTCGCTGATCTATGCACCGTCACAAGCATGCTGCCTGTTCGCGTCCTGACATGCCTGCCGCCCGTCTGCGGATCGTAACGTGCGTGCCATTGCACAACCGCAGGGAAGATGCTCGTACGATGGAACAGCGCCGGCTCGAAGCTGTCTCTGCCGCTGGTGAGGTGCTACCCCAGCCGGGCTGGCAGGTGCGCCACACAGATAAGGACGCCTTCAGTGGTGGCGGCTGTCTGGCCGTCAGCAACGCCTCAGACCAGGACGGCGTGTTCAGGTAGGCGTACAGCGCTCGGGTTCACTGAGTGCTCAGGTGGCGGTGATACGAGCCACCCTGTTGGCGTGTATTACAGCGGGAGCCGTTCTGGCACTCTGACACCGCCTAACGTGTTATGGACGTGTGATACCCTGCTTGAACAGGTCGAATGTTCTGACAACGCTGGTCTGTGCAATTGCTGTGGCCGACGTCAGGGACGTCAGGGGCAAGAACCAGTCCAATCTCCATTTCTTGCGTTTGTCAGTTTTTCCCGTCGTTTAATGGAGCAAGCGCGCATGTGTTCGTCTGCCAAGGTCGGGTGATCCATTACGGACCGTGTCGCGGCGGCGGTGAGCTCATCTCAGCGCGCGTCTCTGCTGCAGGCTGTTTGCGTGTGACCTGAGCCTGAGCTCCGGCCGGCAGTCGCTGGCCGTGCTGTACGCCGTGAAGACGACGGACGACGGCTGCGCCCTCTGCGTGGATCTGACGGATCGGCGGGAGCCGGGTGTCAGGTGAGACGTTGGGCTGTGCCTCGTGGCCAGGGGTCTCTTTTAATCAGTTCTAAGCGGTACTTTTTGGTAGGAATAAATGAACGCTAGTAGTGAAGAAGCTATCAGAGGGAATATTCTTCGATGCATAGAATACTCCAGGACCCATAACCCTTTTCTCCAACCGTACATAGAATGCTATCATTTTTGAGGATGCAAGGTGTTGTGAGGTATTATATGTCCTTATTTATCTACGCATTATGGGACGCACCTGGCTGAGGGCGCCGTCGGGGGCGGTCGCGTCCGGCGGCGACTCGCTGCGGTCCGCCGCTGACTGCGGTCCGCCGCCGCGGCAGCCGTTACGTGCTAGAGCCACCCAGCGGCCTGCTGGGGACCGAGCCGGGTCTGCGAGCCGACGCCCGTCGTCTGTCAGTGCACCTGCCGGTGCCGGCTGACCAGGCGGAGGCCCGACTGGCGGGCCGTCCTCTGCCCGGTCCGGGTCACAACGGCTGGCAGATCAGGTGAGCGAACAGCCGACGGACCGGCACACCACGCGCGGCCTCCATTTGGGGGAAACCAGTTTGTGTTGGGTGCCGGTATTCATCTATGTTTTGACTCAAGGGTTGCTTGCAGGTGTACATGCCATCGTGCATTTCGTTACGATGGTGTGCAGCTGTGAAGTGACGTGGATTAGATTTGGTCCTTGTTGTGCGCCGTGTACCAGTTTTCAACAACAAGATGAGCACAGGGCTGCTGTTGCTGTTGCTTCAAACCTGCTGAGTCACTCTCTGCTGATGCTGAGCTGCTGTACCTTCTGCGCGGCTCAGTCGGGGAATCCTAGGGCTGGTGGAGGGCTCAGGCACCGGCTGCGCGCGTCAGATACTCAGGTGCGGTCGAGCAGTCGCGCGCGGGTTGTTTCAGACACTACCTGTTGCCGGTGTCCGGGGACGACCCGCGGGTCGTCTCGATCGGTCTGTTCCTGGCGGCGCGCACCTCGCTGCTAATCGGCTACCTGGCGCTGCAGTCAACCCAGCCGCCCTAGGGCCTGCCGCCAGCCCGGCCGCGGGGCTGGTCAGCCTGGCGCCGCGGCAGGCAGAGCCTTCATGCTGATGCGATCGGGTCACAACTGGGAGCAATGACAAACGAAGTCAAGTTTTTTTTTTTTACTTCTCCGTTCGTCGAACGGGCTGAAGAACAGTGCGGTTTCCACCGTGATGTGTATTTTCCTGTGCGTTCCACTGCGGTTTGGAATAAATGATAAATCCATATGAATACAAAATATACAGAAATCACGGCTTTCAACGTCTGGTTGAAATGCATGGTTTTCATCAGTCAGTGCATGCGCCTTTCAGTGTCGCGGGGTCAGGCAATGCCACTTTTTCTAGCCGAGGACGTCGTTAGTTTCCTTCTTGGGTCGAGACGGTTGGCATTTCACGATTGACTTACACGAAGCCGCAGGTCTGAAGCCTTCACAACTTCAAATGATCACCTTATGTGGCATGCCACAAAGTCATGGTTATCTAGGTCTCAGGATAATGGCGTTCAGGTTCGGCCGGTGGCGTAGCTCTTGCCGTTTCCCAAGTTATCGTACTGTATATGCAAACGTGGCTGAGTGATGCGCGCTTCGCTTCACAGAAAATTGTATGCCGACCGCTGGGCACCAGGGCCGGATTCTGTGCCGACCGCCGGGCACCAGGGCTGGATTGTATGCCGACCGCCGGGCACCAGGGCTGGATTGTATGCCGACCGCCGGGCACCAGGGCTGGATTGTATGCCGACCGCCGGGCACCTGGCTGGGTTGTATGCCGACCGCCGGGCACCAGGGCTGGATTGTATGCCGACCGCCGGGCACCAGGGCTGGATTGTATGCCGACCGCCGGGCACCAGGGCTGGATTGTATGCCGACCGCCGGGCACCTGGCTGGGTTGTATGCCGACCGCCGGGCACCTGGGCTGGATTGAGACTGTCATGCCGCAGTCTCAGGGCAGGCTACAAGTAGACGCAAGGGCAGATACTAGGACAGAAAATCAAAGAAAATAATTACGGCAATGACATAGATCAGTGTTACAACACAGATCAATCAAGGAAACCTAACTGATTACAACACAAACATTTAACAATCAGGAAACAATTGACGTACAAATAAAGTGTAAAGGCGACGGACCATCACTTTACTACCCGGCTACATGATCAGATAGCGAAGCAATGACTAGTTAGCTTGAGTGTGGTGGCAAGGCTAGACCGGGGCCTTTTTAGATGAGGTCATTATACTGCGATGATTGTACTGTTATATATATATATATATATATATATATATATCAATCCAGAGACATATACGTCTTTTTATGTTCTCGTGCCATAATTTGCCATATCACGTGTTTTCCAAGAAATCGGAACACGTTGCTGAATAAATCCCTGCACAAATCGCCAAAGGTCCCCGCCATGTTGGCCTTAGTTTGACCTTAAGGTGATCTCGAGAGGTCAGGGCTTTTAAACGGAAGGTAGTTCATGTGCTGGTTAATATTCTGATACTCGAAAAACTGATATCGACTGGATTCTTCCTTTTGACAGTTTGCACTTTTCGTCCCCCGAGCCTGTGTCTGACCTTGTCAGGTGACGTTCAGAGGTGAGTGCTTTTTGACGGAGGTTAGTTCATGCACGAGAGAATATTCTAATGCTTAGAGAGTTGAATTCGAACGGCAAATTTTGGTGGTATGGGGTTCCCGCCATTGGAGCCTTAGTCTGACCTGGAAAAGTAACCGCGAGAGGTCAAGACTTTTTTCGTAGTTCCTTCTGAGGGAATACTCTGGTGCTTGCAAGTGTAAAATCAGTCGGAAGTTTGTTGGCGATAGTGAGGTCCGCGTCCTTTAATCTGATTTGACCTTGAAAGGTGACCTTGAGAGAGCAGGACTTCTGATGGCCGCTAGTTCATGGGCTGGCAGGTATACTAATGCCTGGAAAGTTGACATCGGCAGGTAACTGTTTGGTGATATGGAGTTCCACATCATTTGACCTTGCTTTTGGCCTTGAAGGCAGCGTGATATTGCAAAACTAACATCATGTTTGATTTTCTCGTGCCAGTATTTGCTGGCTTGGGAAGAGGCGCATAATTAAACATGTATTGCCGAAAACCCTATTCAAGCGCGCCGCAGGCGCTTGAATTTCTTCTTATGGCGTACACAGACACCGCATATCTTCAATGTTCTTAATTTTACTTGCATGTCTGCATTTGTATTATTGCCATTTTCACATATCTATGCGCACCATTTTTTTAATGGGACGGGGACGTGTCCAATGTCTCCCAACTCCTTGGACGCTCCGCTAGCCCACCTCGAATTTATGTTGAAATGGGCCCAGCTTGCCCATGCGCAGCCATCCGAATGATATTCACGCCAACTGTCCCTCGCATTTGTACATAACATGGTAAGACATAACCAGGAAGCACACAGCACGAAAATTATTGCGTGTATGGTCAAGATGGTAGCATATGGGCATCCCATCTGGTTCCCAGATGAAACCGAAGGACCAGCCCCCCGGCATCCCATATCGGCATGTGGCTACCTTGGTCACATGCGGTCTGTTTGAATTCCAGTCTATCCGGCCCCCTCTCTTGCTTCATACGAGTTTGTGCACGATAAGCAAATGTTCAACGGTTGGGCGCAAACCACAAAACAAATGTAACAGTGAGGGAAGATGTTGGCAAAGTACCGAGCCTAAAGCACCCGTGCCACATATGGTGACGTATGGGCAGTAGCGCAGGCAGAGGGGCACGGGGGACACGCGTCCCCCCCCCCCCTTAGGTCTCGAGGGACTCGGAGGGCCCCTCGGAAGCTACGTTTAAGGGCCGAAAAGCCAGAAAACCGGCATGTTAAAGGACGCGGAACTCTACATCGCCCAAAACTTCCGATTGATTTTACACTTGCAAGCACCAGAGTATTCCCTCAGAAAGAACTAGCGTCCATAAAAAGTCCTTGCCTGTCATGGTTACCTTTCCAGGGCCAGAAAAGCAAAAAGAAGTCTTATTCAGGGGCCTGGCCCGCAGGGCCGGGCATTTAAATGTCAGCCAGAGGGCCCTGCGCCCTGATCAGAGGTCTACTGAGCCAATAATGGCCTACATTTTGATAAGACGCTACCAGGCTCCGCGGCGGCATGGACCTAAGGGCCCATTTCCCAAGTAGGGACAAAGCTGGAGCCGATTTGCATTGCTCGGGCCCCAAAGCGCCTAACAGGGGCCTTTGTGATCTCAAAGGGCCCCGAATCGGCCAGAGGCAGTGTTCGAGGAGGCCCGAAGAGCCTAGAGGGCCCATCCGGTCCGACAATCAAAGGTCCGATTGGAGGTTCTGAAGGCATACAGGGCTGGTCGGAGTCTTCTTCAGGGGCCCAAAGCTGCGAAGACGGACCCTCAACTGACGGCCAGAGGGCTCTTTGCGCCGATCGGGGATCCCCTGAGCCGATGTGGGCCTGCATGTCGGTCGGGCACCACCGTGCCACGTAGGTGGCTCCGTGTCTGTATGGGCCTGAGGACCCATTTTCCAACCAGCTATAAAGCCGGCGCCAGCAATTTACACTGGTGTGGGGGGGGGGGGGAGGGGCTTATATCTTTCAGGGGCCACAGCGCCCGGCAGAGAGTCCTGTAAGCGTCCCGAACCGAGCGAGGAAAATGTTTCATGAAGCCCGAAGAGGGGCCCGGGCGGCCCATCGGAACCGTCGATCAAAGGTCCGGTTGGAGGGCATAAGGGCCCGAGAGAGCGGCTGTCGGTCAAATAGAGAGTCGCGGCCCGTAGGGTCGTGACCTGAAATACCAGTCAGAAGTCTTGTTGCACTGTTTTAAGAAACCCTGAGACAATGAGGGTGTCTAAGTCGGTCAGAGACCACGAACACCGAACAGTCGTCTCCATGTCCGTCTGAGCTCTTGAGACCCATTTCTCAAGCAGAAATGAGGCCGGGGCCCACGCTTTGCAATGCTCCGGTTCCTAACACAATGACGGGCTTCTGCGTCGGTTAGGGGCCACAGTGCCGAACAGGGGCCCTGTGGCGACAAGTGGTCCCGAGTCGGAGTAGTGTTTGAGGGAGCCCGAAGAGGGGCTAAAGGGTATCTCGGCACCAAAGATCAAGGGCCCGATGGGATGACTGAAGGTTCCGAAGGGCTGACTGTAGGTCACATTAAGGACCTCCGCCCAAAGGGCCGTGATATCAAATGCCATTAAGATGATCTCTTGCACCGGTAGGGATCCCTGAGACAGAGCGTTCCTCTATTTCGGCCAGAGATCATGAACAACGAACACCCAGCTCCGTGTTGGTATGAGCTCTGGGAGCCCATTTCCCAAGCAGTGACAAGGGCAGGCCGTGATTTACATCGGTCGAGTTCCTGTATCGTTCAGGATCCCACAGTGCTTAACAGGCATTATGTGTCAACATGGGGCCTCGAATCGGTCAGGGGAAGATTTACTTAACAGGGACGTGGACGAAACCCTGAATGGCAGAGGGTCTCTTCCGTTGGTCGATGCCCTCCGGCAATTGAAGGAAACAAGAACTTATAATGAGTGCTCACGTTGAGGTAAAAGAAAAGTCCTGTCCCAGTCAGGGCTCCCAATACCAAACGGTGGGCCCTCCATCTCTTTTCCAGCCCGGGCCCGTTAAGCCCAACTGGAGTATATGTGCCAATTATTTGACCATCTACGGTGAGCAAGGATGTTGTTGCGTTAACGACGGTTTATGCATCCATCCCGGGTCAACTGCGTGGGTCAGAAGGCTTCCCGCGTCAGGGAGTGGACAAATGTGATGTGGTGCATCTCTCTAAGGGCGTGATACCGTCCCGTGTCCAAAGAATGACGGCCAGAAAACTCGCCGCGGTGGGACAGAGTGGCGGCCTCGTAGTGTTATACTCAAAGGGGATCCCTCTACAGGAAATAAGCGCCTCACCAGCGCTGAATGAAGTGGGTCGAAATGAGTTCTAGGCCAGCTCACGTTTCTCTGAGAATGCTCATTATCTTGCAGAAAACAAATACCATCAGTACAAAAAATACCATCAGACTGTTTGAGCCTGCGCGCTGGCTGCCTATAGTGTAGTGGTTCACGCGGCTGCATTAGGCACTGCGCGTCTGGGAAACCACAGGCACGTGGTTCGATTGACCGCGGCGCCCGCCCTTCCCGTCAGGGTGAGAGGCTGGCGGCGCCATATAGTCCCAGCAGCTGAGTGCGTCATAAAGCCCCAATGACACGGCCGTAATCTCGGGGAGCAAGGATAGCGACGACTTAAGTCATCGTTTTTGTAAAACCGAACGGCGTTGGCAACTGCAAGTAACGCCAGGCACGGGTGTCTATTTATATTCTTTTGGTTGGGCCCTTGTCCCCCTCCCCCTCCAATGTTCAATCTGGCACCCCTATCTTTCGGAGCCCAAATTCATGTATGACATTACAATTAGAAGCTCGAAATTATACCCATTTTAAAGAAGGTTTCTAATTGTTTCACTGATTAAAGAGCGACGGAAAATGAAAACTGGGTCATCATGTCCAGTTTAGGGCACCTGACTGAGTTCGTCACACTTTTAAAGCTCCGCAGTCGTGCCGTGTTCAGTTAAGTTTTTCTGTTTTTTTCTGTCTGTATTTAACTATACGATGTATTTTTATGGTTGACTTTTGTCTAGTTTTGTGCTATTGATTGGAGGAGTTGGGAGTTATGAAGTGATGTTTAAGCTAAACAGACTGTAGCAAATTGTGTTGTTTTGCTACGTCTTATCGGGAAATGAAAACAAAGCGCTGTTAAGTTATAAGCCGTCCACTTTCCGAAGAACTCCTGCAGTGTGTCGACCTTCACTTCAACATGAATGTTCGATGAAACAGTTGCAAAACTCTGGCGATCAACACCAGCCGACTAAACCGATAACGGTATCCGTCCGACCATAACCACCAACACAAGCCGTGTCAAACACCCCTAATGGGAGTGATGCAACTACACTCCACCCTGTGGCAATCAGGCGGGATTTCCACGGCAGACGCTCTTAGTCTCACAAATCACCTTATACTCTTCGCTCCTGAGGCCGTATACGTCCAACAACTTCTGAAGCGACTTATCATTGACTCTATATCGATTACCAAAACCTGGTTTCGACGATCGACGCCAAACAAAATTATAACGATTCCCAACGACAACACCTTTCGCCAGGACAAGCAAGCAAACATATTTGATCTGGTCTGTATTTTCTTTTTGTTTCGGGAGGACTTCAAGTCCATAACGTCGCTGAGGGGACATTTGGCCAAACCCGGGAGGTAGCCCATTTTATAGTGCATTTGGCGCTAGTTTTTTTCCCGCTCTTTCTGACCACTCCTATCTGCGAAACGCGCTATTATTGTGGAGTTGATATGACCGTGACACGCAAAATATTTCCACCGGATTATACTCCAAAGTCAGGTCCGGGGCTTAGAGCCATTTACCAAGCAAACACAGGGGCGAGATCCATGATTTACATTGGTCGGGGCACTGAATTCAGGATCACTCCTGCGTCAGTCAGGGGAACACAGTGCCTAACAAGGGTCGGTTATTGAAAAGGAGCTCAGAGTCGGCCTGCGACAGTATTCGAGGGCCCCGCAGAACCAACAGCCAAAGGGTCTCTCGGAACCGATGATCAAGTGCCCAATTGGAGGGCACGAAGGCAGGGCCTTCATCAGATGTCAGTTAGAAGCTTCTTGCACCGATTGGGGGCACCCTGAGACAATGCCGGTCTCTATTCTGGCCAGAGACTACCGACACCGAATAATTTGGGAACCCGCTGTTTGCATTGGTTGGGACCTTGAAAAAAAGAAGGGCTCCGGTGTTGGTGGGAAACCTACGGCGTCTAAAAAAGCATCCAATGTTTGCAAAGGGCCTCGAGTAGGCCAGGGCGACATCTGTTAAATAGGTGAGGGGACGGGACCCCAAAAGCCAGGGGCCCCTGCGTTAGTTGAGGCCCTCTGATAACAAAAGTGGAGATGAGAATTAACCATGTGAGCCCACGACGCGACAATGCAAGACCTTTTGTCAGGCAAGGCACCGGTACCGGACGCAGGGCTCTCCATCCCTTTTCAGCCAGGGGCCCCTTATGCTGAACGGTAATCTCTATGCCAATTATTGGACACCTGAGACGATAAGGGATCTTTTGCATCAATGAGGACCCCTGCATCTATTTGGGAACCAATGACGGGCTCAGGGGGCCTTAGGCGTAAGGGAGGCGACCAATCCATAATTTATCTGCACAAGGGTCTTGGTATCAACCACGGGATCCGTCCCTGTGTCACCGGCACTACAGCCGGTAAGCAACTGACGCTGTAAGCGATCGGCCCTGAAGCTCCTAACCGGTAAATATATTGTGCCCCCCATTGGTTCACCCACTGTATCCCTTGCCCGGAAAAGAAAAGAGGTTTCCTCAGTGTCCGACAGGGTAGATAACAATGAGGTCAACAATGAAAAGGCCGACACAAACGAGGCGTCCATCCTGGTTCAGGATCACCATCATGTGAAACAAATTGCATTGAACAGCTTTGGCCCTGCGTGCTCCCAATCTTAGGAGCAAGAGCACCAATGGCCGAGGTAGCGGTTTCCATGAGACCGATCGGCGTTGGCCAGTGCAACTAACATCGGGTGGTGGGCGTCTGGCGCCCAAAAACAGCCATCGTAAAATGATGCTGCCAAGAGTCTTTTAAAATCATTTAGCACCGTCCAGACAGTGGACTGCGGTTTATAATAAACTTGAATGATTTTTAGCTTGTCCACTGTAGAGATAGATAGCGACAGTAACACGAAAATAGAGATTTAACCTTTGCTTGTCTAGTTCTACCATCAAATTATTGTAGCGGCTCGCAATGCTATAAATGCTCCAACAATATTATAAACATAAAAATTGCACAGATGAAACATACTCCCGAAACACCTTCCAAGCGTTCAAATCGATATCCTGGAACGTTCAAAGCTTTTCCATTCAGAAACGTCTTCGTCCGTCCGTTGGCTATTTCTTAGAGGGACCAACGCGGCACCAACGCGGACCAACGGACCAACGCGGCACGACCCCCCGGAGACCGCGAGGCCTGACAGCGGGTTTTTTACGGTAAGGCTTGCAAGCGCGCACAGCCAAAACTGACTCATGTAATCCTGCCCCCACTTGATTCTGAACAAAATTGAGCATTCTGAGACCAAAACGGGACGATGCGAACGCAAATTTATGGCCTTGTTTCCATCTAAGATCTGCGTTCACAATGTCCCTGAACAACCCAGAAAAATTCGGGCACAGCCCCTGAGTGCTATCGGCTTAGAAACAGTCCACTGGAACATTGTAAAATTAGTCGCACCAGTGTATTTCTTTCAGTTTATCGACTTCAAAATGCAAACAGCATTGTATCTATTGATGACTCATGGCGTTTAAGGACAGGACTCTCCTAAAAATCAAGTGGGCCATAACCGATGACTTTTTTTGGGTAGGGGCCTTTCCGCAGGGAGATTTGCTTGGCTTGGCCAGCTTGGCAGAGCTTGGCCAACCCTGTGTCCCACCCCACAATTACCAAGTCTCTGGCTGCGTTCCTGTGTCGGAACGCTCAATGAGCACCGTGCACGTAAGTATCATGACGTGGTAACTGGAAAGCCAGCTCAACTAGCAGCGCTTTTTAAATAAACCTGCATTAAGCATGACATTGATATGACGGATGTTTCATTTTTCACACGTTCGAAGTCAAGCGAGCGAGGGCTGCTTTCCCCTCAGAGGCACAACAGCTTGGAACAGCACCCCCCAGACGTACAACTGGCTTGAATTTCGTGTTTATAGGAAAGAGCGGGGAAAATCGATTCTCATTAGCAGGGCATCTGCCTAAGCGTCTTGGCGGAAAGGTGGAAAACCATGTTCTTGACTTGTGCGTGAAATGAACATTAAGAATATTTTATATGAGTTCGTTCACTTTGACGCGCACCAAAATACATTTTGTTATCGATGACATTTTGGTGCATCGAGAACCTGTGTATAAATGGGTTATGATAGCCACATATATTGTTGACGCTGTATACTCGATTCTTGTGAAGGGGTAAATAGATAGAAAAACATTCTAAGCACATAATGGTGAATTATAAACTAATTTAGTTTTTCAGTAGGCGAGAGAACTCCAGCTTGCATCCCCACAGGTTCACAAAATAGGTGCCTTTATAAGAAGCAGATATAATCTGCGGGGCTTCCATGCATGACTGCTGTGGCTATACACATTAGCATTAAATGATATGTGAGCATAGCAACACACACACACACACACACACACACACACACACACACACACACACACACACACACACACACACACACACACACACACACACACACACACACACACACACACACACACACACACACACACTCTCTCTCCGTGTATATATATATATATATATATTATATATATATATATATATATATATATATACATCTGATAACCAGAACATAAAGCATGAAATTCTAGAATATTTTGGCCCTGTCCTCTTATGACGACTCCCACGAACCTGCCCCCCGGAATCATTTTCAGAAATCGACACCCATGATGCCAGAGGCGGAAGCCGAGCGCGCAACAATGACCGTAGTAAAAACATATATTCCTGCATGTCTTTCAAAATTAATTGAGCAATACGACAAATAGAACATTTACCTTTCCTCCTCCAGTTCCACAACAGATTCCGGCACCACTTCGCGATGCTGTAATGAACAAAACGTTACTGTCGTCAATTTGAAGACCGCGCAGGTAAAATATACGCCCAGAATATATCTAAATATGTGCGATTTGGTGCCCAAAAGCGTTAAAATGTACTTAAAAACCTTTCCAGCATCTGAGAAATTCCTTCAGATGCGTTTCGCTCACCTATTGACCACGGCCTAGTGTAAACCACGCGACCGACGTTGCGCGGCCTCGGGAGACTGCAACGTCTAGCGTCGAGTTTTTTGTTGCTAAGGTATGCGAGCGCGCTTGCTCAAAACTATGTCACATAATTAGTACCACCAATAATCAGTTCTGACTGGATGATGAAGATATCCTAAGAAACATGGCCTGTTCATACTAATGAAAGTTGTTGACCCATTTTGATCTTCAGCCTACATTCGCGGCATCTTTGCTATTTCTGCACAACCCAGACAACACCAAAAAGTCCGACAATGTTTCTAGGGTCTGTCGGATTAAAAAGAGTCCACTGAGCTCTTACATAATCAAGACCGCCGGCGACGTATTTCATGTAGTCATTGAACACGCAATTTTGTCAGTTTCTTTACTGTAAACTAAGGCGGCATTGATCTCGCAGTACCGTTTAGCCTATGTCATAGTCATGGATGACAGAAATGTTTAAGATGTATATGTATATATATATATATATATATATATATATATATACATGTATACACAATAATAAAAGCATGTTCTCAATAACGAGTGGGTCGTATCCGGCGATTTTTTCTTGGGGTGGGCCCTTTGTGAACCCTGCGTCCCTCCTTGCCAAGTCTCTGGCTGCGCCCCTGCGTATGGGCAGCCCATCCGGGTCCCAGATGGGGCCCAAATACCAGGTCGCCTGCAGCCTTCATTGGCATGAGCTCAGGTAGTCCATACTCAGCCCATACGGATGCCAGTCCTGGCAGCCGTCCGATGTTGTAACATAATTTTGCATGATATGGTAAAACCTAAAGACAGAAAAACGATTAGTACACAGATCATTGTTTATGTGACAGTGGCATTGCGTATGCAACATATGGCGGCCCATATACCCCCATATTATGCCAAGATGCCAACCCGCTTGCAGATCACGCTGCCATAGTCTCGGCTTGTCCACATATAGCAAATATGGATCACATCAAAGTAAGCATTGCCTCGCTGAACATAATTTCTTCTTGAAATGGTATATAGCGACGGGGCAGCACAAGGCACGAACATTTCTGGTGCACGTGGAAATATGGTGTGATGTGGGCGTCACATATGGAGCCCAGCTGGAGCCTAAGCCTCCCTGTAATCCATGCCCTCACTAACTCAGTTGCCCCACACTTCGCTCATGTATGACGTGGGCCCCATTTTAGAATGCCAACTGGTATGGTACATATGCTGGTATATAAATGAAATTGCACCCCTGATTGAACGATGTTGATCGGGCGGGCAACAGTCATTTTGTTTGTTCCTTTGATTCTGCAGCTGCAAAACAAACACTTTGGAAAGTTTGGGTGCTTAGCCTCTGTCCCCTCACCCCCTGACACTAATAATGGGAACAGTGTGACATGTGCTTTGCGCAATTTTCGTCTATCCCGTCGAAAAACTAAAACAAAGTTACGGCAATTGGCACTTAATTCCTGAATGTCATGAGCTATTTTGTTTGTTTCCTTGCCTAATGTCAAAATCATTGCCTAAATGTCAAAATCAAACACCGACTAAGAAACGATTTTTTCTCATTATGCCCACCGAAATGCCGAATGTCAAGATTTAGTAAAATGTAATCAAATATGTGATTTACGGGCTTTTCCAGGTTTTCCAATACAGACTGCAGCGTTTTAGTCGTTGCTCACGAAAAACGCGCGCCATCTGCTCGCCGGCTAATCGTCAACCGTTGTGTACAGAGCGTTGGGGGAGCGTAGCGGGGTTGTGGTGAGCGGGGGTTCGGACAGATGTGTTGTGACAACCATGCCTATATATCAGCGTCGTGTGTATTCTGTGGCAAAGCCTTTGGATGGGGTTCAATCAGAAGAGAGCATATTTACGATTGCGCACACTGGCGAGCAGTTCAAGGACGAGAAGTAAGTAATTGCGCCCTTTTGGGCGATCATGGCGCGTTTTAGCGGGATGCTTGGTTACGTATCGGCGGGCGGGCCTGACGGGCCATGCCTGGTACCTATAGCGGCTATGGCATATGTTGGCATTTTGGTGTCCTATGGGGCAGTTTGATTGCCTGGTCTGGGAATGTGCTCAAATGATGGCCGGATTGTAAAAAGTGAAGCAGTGTTGGAAATTCCAAAATTTTTCCTGGTAGTGCAGTAGAACTTTTCTATAGTGGAGTACAAAATTATTCAAGTGCTGTGGGTCATTACTGTTTTGTTTAGGGTATCTTTGGGTCAGGGTGTTCTTCCCTACCTAACATTAGAAAAAATGATTGTATACCATTTATCATGTTTAAGGCAGGACATATAAATAATCACAAAACAGGTAGATTCATGCTCTAACCTTCAATTTTGTATAATTATGATGACGAGCTCCAGAGTGCCGCACACACACAGCACCTGCGACACTGGTGCCATTACTGCGTGCAGTCACAACATTACTGCGCATCAGGCGGCATCAAGAACCATAAAAATGCACTGGGCCAAGGTAACAACAATACATGAAATTTGATCCTTGGCGCCAACGGGACCATGGATTGCGGGGGGATTGGGTGGGGAATGTAAAGCAAAATGAGAATATGGCGGCTGAATAAAAGCTCACAATACAGCACATATATATATATGGTAGGGAACATGGATGCCAATGGGATGCTGGGTTGAAGGGGATATAGGGTGGGGAGGTTAGGTTAGGTTAGGTTAGGTTAGGTTAGGTTAGGTTAGGTTAGGTTAGGTTAGGTTAGGTTAGGTTAGGTTAGGTTAGGTTAGGTTAGGTTAGGTCAGGTTAGCTTAGCTTAGCTTAGCTTAGCTTAGGTTCTGGTCTATTCTCAGTGAGGTTAGGTTAGGTTAGGTTAGGTTAATTTAGGTTAGGTTAGGTTAGGTTAGGTTAGCTTGGCTTAGCTTAGGTACTGGTCTATTCTCAGTTAGGTTAGGTTAGGTTAGGTTAGGTTGGTTAGGCTAGTTTAAGATATCTTCTGGACTATTCTGGCCTGTGTGTTTCATAAACGTACCTAAACGCGAGAAACAATTTTGGTTGCTTTATTATTGTTACCTTGTTCCCGTACATTTTTTATGGTTCTTGATAGGCAGAAATATTGTACTTACGCAACAACGCAGAAACAGCGCTTGGGATTCAAGGCGGTGCGGTGCAGTGTGTGCGGCGCTCGGGAGCTCGCTATCATATTTATTAAAATTTGAGGGTAGGAGCATGATTCTACCCGCCACTTTTTATATACAGCAATTCATGTAAATGCACTTTAAGCAAAGGGAGACATCAGCATTAAACATGGCACACTGAAGCAAGACAGTCTCATACTCTGTATTATTAAACACAGTACATCTACATTGGTTTGCAATTTATGAAGGGCTCTGTGTAGACACCCTCCAAAAAAAGGGTAATTACACAGGCTTATACACTCCAAAATGGAGGGTGGCTGCATACTGGGCTTATATACACTCCAAATTGGAGGGTGGGTACAATATGCATGGCCAGATAAAGATGGGATACAAAAAAAATGCAAATGAACACGCCATAGACGGCCACCTATTCATGCTCCACGATCACATTACGCTCCGCCACGGTTATGCGACTGCGACCCGTGCTCCACCAGCTAACTGGCTTTAAAAACAGTCAAACATTCATGCCCTCCACCTTGCCACTGTCTCGCCCGAACAATAGAGACAGGCAGCACTCTTAACTGATTTTCCGATGCAGGCCGGCCAAAAGGGATTGGAGTCAGTCGCTGCTCGCTCTGGTGGATAGTGCAGTGTATTAATGGATTTTGATGAGCTTTAACTGATATCATTCCAAAATCTGATAATTTACATTGCAATTTATTGATGTTATTGTCCTAATAAACCCTTCCTAATTTGCCAGACCAAAGTTATGGGTTGATGTCGCTCTGGTGTCCTGGTGTTTTTGCTGGAGTGAGGTGGCTGTGTCTGAAGTTTTTTGGCTATTTATAGCTGCATTATGTGACCTTAAAGGGTATTTTTGTAAAGCCTCAATTACCAGCTTTAATTTCACACCCTTAAGTGACAAATTTACCTTGGTGGAATCCACAGCTGCCATAGCATTTTTGTACTCCGGGTACCAGCAAGTGGCCGTAAATCCAACCACATGGCAGTTCTCGATGAGTACAAATAGGTACAAAGGTCCTTCACAGTCATGTTGCCCATCTCTATACAGCTTCCCTATGAATGTTTACAAATCTGTTCAAGGCATGAGCAGGAGCAGAATGTTTATGCTCGTGACAAGTCAGTCATAAGGAGGTGAATCATTAAAACCAATGGGAGAGTTTTGCTATGATCAGCCTCCAACCTGAGCGGGGAAGCGGGCGCAAGCCACTGAATAGTTGAGACGTTTCCGATGATAAATTGCGAGTGAATCTCATATTTGCATTGCCATAGCACAGTGGTGGTGCGTGGGTAGTCGGCCATATGTGGCAGGTGATTGTGCGGTTCTCTATGGCTGTTGCATTCTTGGCGGTTAATGTGGTTTGTCATCAATGGCAGGTTAAGTCATGTCCAAGTTTGAGTTGATCTGCGTGGGGCATAGGAAGTTGGAGCTTTGCAAATACATACCAGTGTGATTCTGGTACTTGTTTCTCATATCCCAGTATTCAAAAAGGTGATAACATTCAACATTCACACACTTTTTTCACATTTCCATACATAGTTTATCATAACCTAGGTGGCAACACAGGCTGCTTGCTATTGGGCATCTTAGTCTGGTGGGTGCAAGATCTGTGCTCATGCAAATATCGATACATGGCTCCTGATGGAAGCAGCAAGTCTCAAGCTGTTGCACCTTCTGGTTTTATTTTGTCTTGGCATGAAGCAAAATGGGTTTTTCCAAATGCTGTTCTTGTTGCATCATGATGGAGTACAAACTATTTCATTTTGTCCAGTCACAATCCTGGGGTACAAAATCTCCTGCCATACATTATACCAGGAAATGTCAAGTTTTCCAACACTGGACTGAAGTTAGTATGACATTAAGAATGCCTCAATTTTAGCATTGGTGACTGTCTTCAAAGTTTGGACTGTCAGGACTAGTGTGCTGAAAGTTTTTGCACTTTTGGTTTGTTTAAAAGAACTACAGATGGAGTAAGCATGTTCAACATGTCTGAATTATTTCATATGAATGTGAAACTTCATGAATTTTTATTGTGAGTGATAGCTGTCTCATAGTTGGTTCAACAGTTTAATGTGCATTAAGGCCTTTATTTTTTGTAATGAATCCCAAAATTTTAAGTGGGGTTTGTATATGTTTCATTAGAACATATCCTGTTATGCTTGTCCTCAGATCCAAACTCTGAAATTTATGCTACCATTCCTTTCCATGTCATTGTCTGGATAAGTGCATGGCATTTTTTTACACTGCTGGCTCATTTCAAGGAATCACTCATGGAATAAGCATGTCTAACATGTCTTAGTTATTGCATATGAAAAGGAAATCTGAAAAATTTTATAAGGAATGATAACTGATGTGTGGTTCCATTGTCCAGTGCCAATCAAGCCTGTGATTCTTTGGGAATGAATCCCCAAAATTTTAAGTGGGCTTTGTGTACATTTCACTAGGATATGTTCTTTTCTGTATGTGTTCAGATCCACCCACTGAAATATATTGTACCATTCCTCCCCATGTCAGTAATTAAAGCATGTGCAGAAATGATTTAAATGGCATTAATTTTATGCTGGCAGCAGTGCTGAGTTTAGGTTTTTAGGTCCTGATAAGACTGTTATTTAATTTATGTGCATATCATGTAGGTGGCATGATAATCCTGTCTACTAGAAACAGCAAATTTTGTTAAGTCTTAGGGGAGCAGAGTTGATGCAATGATTGATATTTGTGCCAGCTTGGGAATTGAAAGAGGTCACATTTGACTTCAGAGTAGCTCAGAGGCCATTGGGGCAGGTATGGAGCTGGAAAACATGCAGATGTGCATACAAAAAGTACAAGTGACAGTTTGCAATGTTGTCTTTATCACTGCTGCCTTCCAGTCAGGCCTTGGATGCAACTGCTCATGTAACACCACTATAGTTAGAGATCCACCAATAAAGGGTGATTTGGCAGCACACCAAGAATGTTAATTACATCACATAGATTCTTTGCTGCTGGTGACAGTAGGGCTAGTTTTTGTTCACATCTTATGATCACTTATGGTCAGTCCTCTGCACATACATCAGCCTCTTTTTAATTGAAAGTTTTACCATTTCTATTTTGCTCTGATCAAGTCACAGTAAAAACTGTGGGATTCTGTATGTTGGCAAAGATTCTATGTAATATTATATAGGATTATTGGGTTGCTGTGAACACAAAAATGGGTGGCAGTTATGGGATATGGCATGAGTGGCATGGGCAGCATAAGATTTTTGTTATCTTGGTGGCTGCAAACACATCCCAAATTGAAGAGCTCAAACAATTTGTTGTGCAAGCAAGACATATTTGTGCACTCCAGCACCCTCTGCTTGCACTGAACAGATCAATCAGGCACAAACAACTGCACCCCAGATGGGACAGTATCAGCATGGTGGCTCTGAAACTGTAATATTATATTGTTTGCATCAGAAATTTGGTGCAGATTTTAGATGCTGTAAGTTTGCCAAGTTTTTGTAAGGTAAGGTAAAAATGCAAAATGTTGGCTGGTAAATGTAAGGTGGTTCTGACCAATCACAAGCAGAGCAGGGGTGGTTTGTGGTCAGTAGGTGCAAATAGGATGATTCAGAAAATCTTACAGACCACCCCTGTCATTGATTAATAGGCCCATGCCCCTCAGCAGAGACATTGGCTGCCCCATTTGGGTGACAATCAAAGCTGCCTCAAATATTTTGTCTACCTGTCTGCCAGCAACCTTTTGCAGACTGGATGACAGAGAGAGGGGTTGGTCCTTTCATTGAATGGTGGTGGTTTTGCTCAGCTTTAAAGGCATTTGTTGTGATCGCTGATACAATTTTGCCAGGTGGACTTTTCCATTTTTTTGCAACTTAGTTTGTGAAAAAGGCTCTTGTGTAATTTGAATAACTTGGATGACCAATCAACAGGATGTTTCAACTGCGCAACTTATGGCTGATATGGCCCCACATGGCAAATGGGCCTGCCAGCTTGTCTGCTTGGGGTAAGGATCAGTGACTGATGAATGGAAAAGGGGCCCTTTGGCAACCCAATTTTTCTCCTAATATATAACTGCTTTGGAAATATGTACAAGTAAATTAAATTTCCAGGTTGCTGTTCCATCTTTTGCACACGTTATTATTTCACTATGCCGGTTTACAATATGTGTCAGTGCGTCAAGCTTTTCACGCGTGAATGCTAGGAACCCACAGCTGTGAGGCTACCGTGCTTCTTGACCACTCTGCCACTGTCAGGAACCTACAGCTGCGAGGCTACCATGCTTCTTGACCACTCTGCCACTGCTAGGCACCCACAGCTGCAAGGCTACCATGCTTCTTGACCAATCTGCCACTGCTAGGCACCCACAGCTGTGAGGCCACCATGCTTCTTGACCACTCTGCCACTGCTAGGCACCCACAGCTGCAAGGCTACCATGCCTCTTGACCAATCTGTCACTGCTAGGCACCCACAGCTGCAAGGCTACCATGCTTCTTGACCACTCTGCCACCACCTGGCCTTTTAGCCATGGAGGTGTTTGTGGCTCGTGAATCACATTTGTAGTTTGTGCCAGGTTTGTGTTTATTTACCATAAAGCCACCAAATAATGTGACAGTTTCAGTTTTAACATGGGCTGCCAAAAGCAAATAGCAGTTGCATTTTATTGGAGGATCTCTGACTGCATGTGTGAGCACACAAGATATGGGGCACTGAAGAGGACAGACAGGATAGGACACAGACAGGACACTGAACAGAAACTGGGACAACTATGGTGCATTTGAAATTAACAAACTGAATTTAAAAAGATCATTCAAACCTTTTGGATGAATCCATTTCCAGGATCCAAGCTCAGTTAAGCAGTCCTTGTCATGTGAGATTTTGCCCTTATCATCTGGTCATGCAATTCCAGGGAAACAGCAGAATTTGGAGGCAAAAGTTTGCCATGTCACAATGTTTGGTATGGTCCATCCCACCCTCTGACATCAACTGACTTTGAGCACAGCTGCTGCCACCAGCCACAGGCCATACCTGTCAAGGGCAAAAAGCGAGCACCTAAAGTGACATGAACCCACCTGGCTCGGGATGGTTGGATTGAAAGGCAGGCACTGACCAACTGAGCCACCAGGATGGACCAAGGCAGCGTCTGCTTCCATTCATCACGTCCAACCTGCCCCTCAGTCCAGAATGTGACCAAGGCACTGAATGGCCCTATGGTAACATGAATGGACCCAATTAGGAACTTTTACTCTGAAATTTAACAAGCTGCCTCATGTTTAAGCTGCCTTTTTGCTCCAGTTCTGCCTGAATGAGATGTTGCTGCCATGTGCCATGTTCTGCGGGCTGGGCTCTCAGTGTTAGTTGGTTTCTTTCATATAGGGTCCCACTGGTTGGTGATGTAATAGAGATGGTTTCCTATAAAGGTTTGATGAATCTTACACAAGCTGTTCAGTGCATTAGTGATGAACATTGTTCTCATAGATAATGACAGTAGTGTAGGTCTTATTCCTCAGAAAAACCAGGAAAATGGAGATATAGTTGGGTTGATATTTTTGCAACATGCTTTTATTGCATTAATACCGGAAGACTTCTTGCTGACTTCTGCTATTGTTTCAAGAAGGGCATGTTGCCAAAATATCAACCTAATTGTCTCCATTTTCCTGGTTTTTGTTAGGAATAATGCCAATACTACTACCTTTTAGTGAATTTTTGTCAAGTTTGACATAAGAAGGCTAACAAAAGAAATTCTAAGAATTCTTGGAGATTGCATGGTGTTGTTAGTCTCATGCTGGTGGCCAAAAGTAGTCCTCAAGCATACCACAATGTGGATTCCTAGGTTTCATTCTCTTACTTTTCCCTCAAGTTTACTTCTGTCACCTATCACTGCATTCAATACTCATTTCATAGCGAACTGTGTGGTCTGTTATCCCATGTAGTTACCTTGCACTTAATCACATTAAATTCTAATGAGTCATTAAACTCTGCCCAGTGAGTCAACATCATCTGGTAGTACCATTTGTTGCGGCTATCTTGAATGGAACTGTATGTCTGCAGTCTTGTAGACATACAGTTCCATTCAATATATATATATATATATATATATATATATATATATATATATATATATGTAGTTATTTCTTATATATTAACTACATGTACATATATAGCTATATTAATAGCTTATTAGCAAGAATAGCACAGGTTAGAGGGCAAAGCACGGATTCCTTAGAGCATCCACTAGCATCATTGGCCCAGCTTGACTGGCCTTCCAAACCGCACAACTATGTTTGGTCATTGTAAAGGCTGCTGTTAATGTCTGCAGCTATGCGTGAGGTTTTGTTGTGTTGCATAATTTTGCCAGTTGATGACATTATCACAGATAATTGACCTATTAAGAAAGCCTTGTTAGGTGGTGCTACTTTTATGCTACAAGTAAAGGGAACATTTCACATTTGAAGATAATGAAGCAAATACCAAATATGATGAACTAAGCTTACTTATGATTATTGGTACACTTTCAAATGGAAAAAGGCTGCTCTAGACAACATGATTTTCTCGTTTAGTAACTAGGCTTTTCAGTACATCATTGTTTGATAATGTCATCATATCTTGCACAGCATAGGTGGAAAGCTGCTTCAAATGGGAAATGGCTGCTCTAGACATCACGATTTTCTCGTTTAGTAACTAGGCTTTTCAGTACATCATTGTTTGATGATGTCATCATATCTTGCACAGCATAGGTGGAGAGCTAATTGACGGCCGTTACGTCCGGAAATCATGCTCACGAACGCTAGATGTGAAAAAGTTGACCATTCTGTTTTTTTTGGCCTTGATCGCCCCATGACTCATGGAATGACAGCATTTGAATGATGTTATTATGACATCATGGATGTCTGTGTGGCCTGGAATAGTATTCCCGAAAAAGTGCGCACATCATAACTGGCGTGTAGCTCAGAAATTAGAGGGATTTAGGTCTTAAGAAGGACAGGGCCGTGAACCACACAGAGAATGATCTTCATGATTGCTTTTCATTTCAACACCCCATACAAATGTGGAACACTTCCTTTAACAATACAACTGACTATGTGTTAACTTTGCGACACGGACGACATCCGATGGAGGTTAGTTTAGGTCAAGTTGGTAAGAAAATATCTTAATGAAGGTTTTCAAGGTTTTGTAATCATGATAGACTGTTAAGTTCCAGGTTGAAAGGGTGAGATTGAATGGATGTTCCAGTCTCCCATGATGTCGATGTATGGTCACAATCTTCACCATCTTACGATTTCGATAAATCTCTTGTTGTTAATATGCTTTTACGTGCGGACGAATTACAGCGTTAGGCATATGACATCTATGGACATGCATACGCGGGTCATTATTTTACACTTGGATATTTTTGCCCATAATGTTTGTCAGCTCGCATCCACAACGACGTCTGCTGAGAGGCAGCTTCAGTTATGCCTGATTCGACTAACTGAATGGAGCCTTAAGAATGGCTTCAAATGTTCGACCACCAAGACTAAGTGTATGCACTTCTGCTCACGGATTAGAGGCTGTAGAGACCCGGAGTTGCGACTCTATAATGCCACTATCCCAGTTTGTAACGACATCTGTTTCCTGGGCCTCACGTTTGACCGTCGGCTCACGTGTAAGCAACGCTTTAAGATGGTTAAGACTAAGTGTCTCAAGCGCATGAACCTCATGAAGGTAATGTGTCATATGACCTTTGGAGCCGATAGAAGCACCCTGTTGAACTTGAATAGGGCCCTAATTCGATTAGTCATCGATCAAAGCAGGTTTTGGACACAATCCACCATACATGTGTTCGTATAGCCACTGGGGCGTTTCGTACGACCCGAACAAGAAACTTGCTGGTGGAAGCGAATGAGCCGCCCTTGCCTCTTAGGAGACAACGACTTACTTTGAATTACGCTATAAAAGTTTCACAATTTCCGGATCACCCAGCCTTTAAGTTCGTCTTCTCTCAGACGTTAATCCGTTCTTTCTTGAGGGGACGGCCCACGTCAGCGCGGCCGATGTGCCTGCGCGTCCGGGACTGGCTGGACGAGGCGGATATTACGCTGGATGACATTGCCCCGCACACTCTTCGGGACCCAGCTCTGTGGAGACGTCTGAGTCTGAAGTATGATTTGGAACTTTGTCAGCATCATAAAAATGACACTTCACCACGAGAGTTCCTCACCTATTCTTTGGAACAGATATCACAATACGCGAGCTCATTACAAATATTTGCCGATGGGTCCAAGGGCTCAACTGGAACGGGTTGTGCATTTGTTTGCGGTGACCATACCGTAGGTCTATGCCTGCCGCAGCACATGTCAGTTTTTTCCTCAGAACTGTTTGCCATTTTAGCAGCGCTTCAGTACGTTGCTTGTCGTCCTGAAAGGGATGTAGTCATTTTGACCAGCTCACGTAGTGCACTTTTATCATTAGACCCGACGGCGATGTCGCGTGACCACTCATTTTTGACGCGCTCAATTTGGGAGGAACTGGAATGGCTGGACAACACTTCTTGCCATATCACATTTATGTGGATCCCCAGCCACATAGGAATAATGGGAAATGAAAAAGCCGACGCCGCAGCGAAAGCTGCGGCATGTGGGAGAAACCCAATACCAATTTATGTACCCGCTCGAGATCTAAAGTCAGTCATTTACAAATACGTCCGCAGTACGCGGCAGTACATGTTCGACCAACATCTCCACGATTTCAGGGAAATCAAGCCCCAACTGGGTGATTGGGAATCCTCCCATCGCCGAAGCCGCTTCCAGGAAGTCGCCCTTTGCAGGCTTCGGTTGGGTCATGCAATGCAACACACTCGTTTTACTTGACGCGTAGGGATGTGCTACGGTGTGATAGATGCGGGGACCGGTTGTCTGTTGAACATGCCCTCGTCTCATGCCGGCGCCTTGAGACGGAGAGGCGACGATTTTTTCCTCCAGCGCCCCTTCATGGGTTACTCGGTCGAGACCCATGTGGTGAACTTGGAGATATACTCGCATTTTTAGCACACATTGACTTTGACATTGTTATTTTCACTCACCCCTCAGTGTAAGTGCGCCAGTGATACTACCTGTTATTAGTTGACAACATACTTATCGCGTCGTCGCAGAGGTAGATAACCGTCATCGAGTGGGTGCAAAATGGCCCCGATGCCGACGCGCCCTTAAAAACCAAATCACCACCACACCACACAGGTCAGAGCTTTGACTCAGAGAACATATGACTCATTTTGTTTCAGTTAGGCTGTTTTGATACCTCAAGAGCAGACTTCTGATCCCTTTATCACACCTGTCATCACTGGAACTGTACTGTACTAGCTGCTCAGCTGCGGAGGCGATCTGGCCTCGCCTGCTTCTGACACTGGCAGGAACCTCAAGAGCAGACTTCTGGTCTCTTTATCACACCTGTCATCATTGGAACTGTACTAGCTGCTGCTCAGCTGCTGAGGCGATCTGGCCTCGCCTGCCTCTGACACTGGCAGGAAGGGTGGGCGCCGCGAGCGATCCAACCCTGTACCTCTGGTGACCCAGACGCGCAATGGTCAACGCAGACACATTAAGCACTGCACTTTAGGTACCCTGTATCACACCTGGTGTGCAGATGCAGTTTGTAAGTCAGATCATAACTAAGCTCTTCTGAACAGGCACATATTTATCCGGATGTAATTTAGACAAATTTAGGCACTCTCCTGACCTTAGTAACGTTGTGTGCGGGTGAGGGCTGGCATGCTGAACAATCACACTGCATATCCGTGTATTTTTGACGATGTTTTAGCTCCCTCGCTGTAGCACCAAGTTGTTGTGCCATCTAGGCTTGATTTAGTTGTGACTGCATTCTAACGTGAAACTAGGGGCTTTGAAACAAAGTCATAAAATTGTGAGCAGTTGCAAATTATAGTTGAAATACCAACAAAGTGTGTGGTTCGTTTCACATAGCGTTCATAATTTAAAATAAAACTCTTCCTTCGATAGCTCGATAAACTCGATAAAACGTTTAATGCTCAATCGCCTCCAACTGGATAGGAAACTACAACCCTGTCCGGTAGTTTGATTGCACAGAGCAAAGCGATATAGTACTTCAATGCTGCTTTTGCCACTAATGTAGGTATCATCAGGCTACCTCATTGCAGTACTTCAGGCTACTCCATTGCACCAATCGAATGAACCTTTCGCCCACCTGTTGGCTGGCGCACGTTCTACGCACCGTTCCATCATCAGCTGCACGCCACCCGACAGCAGCCTTTTCACTCTGTCTGCACGCCTCGTCTCCCGCAGCTGGTTAACTGTGCACAAGCCAGACGTCGATCGCGCGTCGCACGAGTACATTTATGTTCTTTGAATCACAATGCTTAGCTGTGACCCGTTGCCTTCCGTGGATTCACTACTCGTGTGCTCCGTGGAGCCCGCTCTTCATCGGCTAATGGAATTCCATCCAACACTTTGAATACCTGGTGACTTCCATACCAAAGCCTGTTCATTACTTGGCCGAGAGGCGAAGTAAGTGATGTAGATCGCGGGTGTTGCATGTGTGTACATAGCAACGCCTAACAGCGGTGGACGCGTGTGAACGGTCTTGCATGTTGGGCAAATGGGCCGAGCCTCACTGCGTGTGGATTGTCTGATGGCCGACAACGGTGATTATGACTTGATAGCTTACCAATAACTGCGCAACCGAACGACATCGAAATGCGCCATGGCTATGGTTCCGTGGACGGAATCAGCTGATTCCAATTTTCCCCGCATTTGGACTTCCGGCATTATTCATAGCCACGGATGACGCACTTGCCTGAGACGCCACAGGCTGTTAACTGAATGGGCGGAGCCTGGCTTTGATAAATTGGATTCTGGTTTTCCTCCGCTCCTCCCTTCCATTACCTCCGCTGCACCCTTTCCTTCAATGTCAT
Source organism: Pollicipes pollicipes (assembly GCF_011947565.3). Lineage (NCBI taxonomy): Eukaryota > Metazoa > Arthropoda > Thecostraca > Pollicipedomorpha > Pollicipedidae > Pollicipes > Pollicipes pollicipes. The sequence goes on from NW_023597054.1 coordinate 7,916,974, forward strand.
AAGTACAAACACATTAGGATGACAGGTGATAGAGAAGATTCTACGGACCCTGCGTATTCAGTATATGCGTTGAGTACAGGCATTCATTATGCTGATTATTTAAACTGTGCAGGATCCAGCCCTTCTGGGCTCTTCGACCCTGCTACCTACCTCGGATCGCAGACTTCCACAGCAAGCGACCCTTCTTTTGGCCCTTTTCAGTGTAGTTGTAGGTATGACACCCCGCTCTGACACGGGCAGGGGGCCTATACCGAGCGATATACAAATTGATCGATGTACCCGCCTCACGCCGATCCGATCGCCGGCCGGTCCGGTTCTCCGGCTCAGGGGTACGACCGTTGTCCCGTTCTTCAGTGAGGTTGCTGGTTAGAGGTCGTGAAAGGAGAATCCCAAGAATAGGTAAATGATACGTGCCTGGGTGTTTTATCTAGGCTGAGGTTCCTGTTACATTTCCCGCTTTGGCCCGCTTGCTTGCCTGTTGGCATGTTCACTGTTCAAGCGAACTGAAGCTGTTAAAAAGCCGTCAAGCTTTTTGACAGCTTAAAAAGTTTGAGCAGCTTTAAGGCTTTAAAGCTACCTTCGTTTTCCGGTGAGGGCTAAAGCAAACAGTGCTATTATGGTAGCTGTAGAAAGTTCACAAGTCATTATTATGAACTCAAGTATTCTTCCCGGCGATGTTATTTTCAAGTGATTTGCGTTAGTTTGTTGTCATGAATCGCTTGGTGAAATGTGTACCGCACGAAATGGTCATAACATATATTTTGCTTTCATCGATCCTTTTATGCTAGTTGCGTATCGTAGATAGTAGTCCTCAACTTTCAGACAAAAAGAAGAAAAAAATCCGTGCTGTGGTGGCATTTCAGTGATTATAATGGGGCCATCAGGATTAACATCCTAGAGCAAGCCGGCTCCTCTGCAGCTATGAGTGGGTGTTTTTTCGTGCAGTAACCACCTTCACATTAACTGGTATGTGCATGTATGTGTGCGTGCGCATTCACTGGTCGGTGTAAGGGAGTGTATCGGGGATTAGCCGACGCCCACCTGCCCAGTCGTGCTCTCGAGCCGGTGCATGGCGCGACGGCCGCTTTCTCCCCGCTGCAGCCGGCGTGAGGGACCGCGACGCTGCCGAACCAGCACAGCCGATCTGTCGTGCGGTAATCCCGGAGTGGACATGACGAGTGCGTGTGCGTATGTTTCAGTGAGTACCGGAGCCGCTGTGAGCTGTACGAGCAGGAGGTGTGGGTGTGCCAGTGCACCGGCCGCTCGGGACTCACCCACAAACAGGCGTGGGACAGCGAGCATCAGATCCGCGGCATGCTGGACAAACAGTTCCCCGAATTTCTGCACAGACCGATCCTTTCGGTGGTGCACCACAGTGAGTGCCGCTGACGCCATTCTGTTGTCTTTTTCATTCATTTATTTTGCTACGCAATCTGCGTCGATCCCGACGGACACTCTTTTAGACATATGAGGTGCCCGTTATGAATGTCGCAGTCGCTTGGCCATGGTAAACTTTCAGTGTGAAGTCCAGGCAGACTTGATGTTACGTTCCATGCCGTCGATTTGGGTTAGATTAAAGGCGCACGTTTAACGTAGCTACGCTGGTACCGGCGCCAGTGTAGATGCATTGGAACCGAGTAGAACTCTAAAGGTGTGGCTGGCACCGACGCTGGTACCTCCTTTTAACTGATTCAGTGCAGGGTGCCGTGGCTTTCCATCGGAAGGCACCGGTCAGGCATCGCCATAACGAATCCGTGCACATTCCTTCTGCAGACGACACCACGGAATCAACAACTGGTTACCGCTGTCGGCGGACCGAAATCTAGCCTGCACTTTATGTTTAGGTGCCTTGTGTCTGCCCAATTTTCTGCTAATGTGGTCAGTTCCATAAGTATCTGTTTATGCTTTCTTCGCTTTCAGGTACGAAACCGCTGGATGCTTTGATAGATGAGGCTTTCAACCTTGCGCACAGTCGTTTTCATGTTGGAGAGCCTGTCACCTGTCTTAAACATGAAAAGTGAGTATCTTACTTCCTTACCGTGTCTTTTCTTGAGTATTTTATTCCTTGTTCGGTGTGATAAGGTCGAGGTCGTAGTCAAAGAACACTGGGTTCGAGCTACTGAGATAACGAACTGTTTGACGCAGAATGTTGCAGCATTAAAACAAAACAAAAAATACCGGGAGATATTGGATGGCATGGAAAGTTGTGCAGCAGAGTTACGTGCCGCGAAACAGATCTATCTGCGTTCTCGCTTGGCAAGAACGCCTAATGAAGGAAGAATCCTTGTGGCTTGGCTTAATACGTGCTCGGGCGGGGGTCAAATTGAACCCCTCCCCGAAGGTTTTCCCAGAATGGTCTCCGAACGGCGCGGCGTAGCCGCACCAAATTTTGCATAGCTGTAGACAATTGAATAGGGGATCGTTTGATATAATTTAGATGTACCTTATGAGGTCGTTGACTTATGGCAGATCAAAGTCAGGCCATGCATTCAGCGAAGTCGATTTCAAGGGAATCGTTTAATCTGATGCAGCAACAGATTGCTAGACGAAGCTATGCATCTCTGAGGTACTTCCTTAGGCAACGCAACAGTTGAGTGAACAAATTACATTGACTTAAGGTCAGATGTGAAGACTAGACCAAGGTCAAAACCAACCTGTTTCATTACTCTAGGGGTTGCTGTATGGGTAGTTTCTGGTGCTCATTTCGAATTTATTGATAACAGGAACCGCATGATGCACCTTCCATGACCTTTTCGAGGTCATAATAAGTCGCTGACCTAAAAGGACCCAGGTTAAAATTTTGTCTGAGGAATATGCTGCCTAGCGTAATCTTTGTCGCTTATTGAAATGCAAAACTCAAGGCAGTCTTGTATGATTTTGGTCACCGTGATCTTTAAAAGGGTAAACAATGTCACTGACCTTAAATGAACATGCCACCTTTTCCTTAGAACAGTTATCTAGATTCTGGGGGCCCTTTGGAAACTAACCTGGAATTAGACCTTTTTACCTTATTTTACCCGAAGGTCGTGATCCAGCAACCTCAAACTATGACGTAAGCGAGTTCACGCACAGGTCAATGCATCCTGTGAATTTAGTGTCCAGCTCTCTTAGTTCCTGAGATCTCAAGGGGGTCAAATTACCCCCCCCCCCCTCCTCACCCCACCCAAAACGAAGGGTATCCTACCGGCCACGCAGGCGCGTGTTAATCTTGAGCTTGAGGTTTAGGCAACAAGCCCCGCTAAGCATGCAGCGGCTCGTATTTTGATTTTAGAGGCCCCTGTTGCAATTTTTTAGAAGATGGTTGCTGCTTCGCTGTTTCCTGACGCTTAACGAGAATGACGGATAAGTTATATTGTCAGTGTATCGAGCTATTCATTTCAGTTGACCGTGAGACTGTTGTGGACGTAAAGAAGGTTAGATGACCTTTAGATGAGGTTACTAGCATTGCTACGAAACCGCACAAGGCTGGTAATTTGTTTCGGACAAAAAAGCGATGTGCCTGCGTCATGTCACCTCTACTCGTCAGTTGTTACAGAAGCTGACGGGTGGGCTTTGCGCGCGCTTCCCTTTCAAGATAACCTCATGAAATTCGTGCTGTGATTCGCTTGTTTTCGGATGTCATCTCAACACGTTGTAGAAAGCTGTATGTCTTAAGTAAGCCATTGTGGTGGCAAATGTGAAATCTGCATCTCACCTAGTGACGTTTCGCAGAGATGTTCTTACTCACTGCTGACCACGCCACACACTCCGATATTTCATGACCTGATAATGTGGCACGAGGCTGATGAGACGAACTTACTTCACATAAAGCATCTGGAATAAAAACGCATCACTGTGCCCATAGACCGCAAGTTTCCTTCATTTTGCACGCGATTTTAATATCAATGTTCAAAACACTGCATGGAGTTGAACCGCGGCACTCATTCGCCAATAAACTGACAATTATTCGCCTGTCCCACCCGTCAAATCTATCAATGGGATTTACTGTCAGGTGCAATAGGCCTGTGTTGTGGTGGCGTTCCGTGGTGTATGGTCGCTGCGCCGACCGGCAGGGCGCTGGGCCTGGTGACGGAGGTGGCCGAGCAGGAGACGGCCAGCAGCTCGCCGTCCAGCGACAAGGAGAACAAGGGCGGTCAGGCGTCACCGGCGCCCAACGGCCGCTTCCCCAGCCTGCTGCCACTGCGCTACACCGTGCGGCTGGAGCAGTCGCGGCGCGTGGTGACCGGCTTGGCGCCGGCCGACCTCAGGTCAGGCGTCACTCTGTGTGCCGACCGACCCCAGGTCAGACGTGACTGGCGCCGGGCGACCTCAGGTCAGACGTCACTCTGGGTGCCGGCTGGCCTCAGGTCACACGTGACTGGCGCCGGCCGACCTAAGGTCAGGCGTGACTGGCACCGGCCGACCTCAGGTCGGACGTGACTGGCGCCGGCCGACCTGAAGTCAGACGTGGCTGGTGCCGGCCGACCTAAGGTCGGACGTGACTGGCACCGGCCGACCTCAGGTCAGACGTGACTGGCACCGGCCGACCTCAAGTCAGACGTGACTGGCACCGGCCGACCTCAAGTCAGAGGTGACTGGCACCGGCCGACCTCAGGTCAGAGGTGACTGGCGCCGGCCGACCTCAAGTCAGAGGTGACTGGCGCCGGCCGACCTCAGGTCAGGCGTGACTGGCACCGGCCGGCCTCAGGTCAGGCGTGACTGGCACCGGCCGACCTCATGTCGGACGTGGCTGGCACCGGCCGACCTCAGGTCAGACGTGACTGGCACCGGCCGACCTCAAGTCAGACGTGACTGGCACCGGCCGACCTCAAGTCAGAGGTGACTGGCACCGGCCGACCTCAGGTCAGAGGTGACTGGCGCCGGCCGACCTCAGGTCGGACGTGGCTGGCGCTGGCCGACCTAAGGTCGGACGTGACTGGCACCGGCCGACCTCAGGTCAGGCGTGACTGGCGCTGGCCGACCTAAGGTCGGACGTGACTGGCACCGGCCGACCTCAGGTCAGAGGTGACTGGCACCGGCCGACCTCAGGTCGGACGTGGCTGGCACCGGCCGACCTCAGGTCGGACGTGACTGGCACCGGCCGACCTCAGGTCAGAGGTGACTGGCACCGGCCGACCTCAGGTCAGACGTGACTGGCACCGGCCGACCTCAGGTCAGACGTGACTGGCACCGGCCGACCTCAGGTCAGACGTGACTGGCACCGGCCGACCTCAGGTCAGAGGTGACTGGCGCCGGCCGACCTCAGGTCGGACGTGACTGGCACCGGCCGACCTCAGGTCGGACGTGACTGGCACCGGCCGACCTCAGGTCAGAGGTGACTGGCACCGGCCGACCTCAGGTCAGAGGTGACTGGCGCCGGCCGACCTCAGGTCAGACATGACTGACGCCCGCCGGCCTGAGGATGGCACATTAGAGCACAGATCACAGCGCACAGAGAGCGGTCCCTTACCATGTGTGCAGGTACGCAGTGGCAATGCGGAAGCTAGTCAGCGTGGGTCGGGTTCGGCCCAGCAGAAGGGGCAGCACTGTGGCAGATTTGTTCAGTGTGAGCATCGGCGATAGTTCGTCGGCGGTGGATCAGTGCCAGCATCCGCGATAGCTTGTCGGCGGTGGATCAGTGTGAGTATCGGCGATAGTTTGTCTGCGGTGGATCAGTGTGAGCGTCGGCGATAGTTTGTCGGCCGTGGATCAGTGTGAGCGTCGGCGATAGTTTGTCGGCCGTGGATCAGTGTGAGCGTCGGCGATAGTTTGTCGGCCGTGGATCAGTGTGAGCGTCGGCGATAGTTTGTCGGCCGTGGATCAGTGTGAGCGTCGGCGTAGTTTGTCGGCCGTGGATCAGTGTGAGCGTCGGCGATAGTTTGTCGGCCGTGGATCAGTGTGAGCGTCGGCGATAGTTTGTCGGCCGTGGATCAGTGTGAGCGTCGGCGATAGTTTGTCGGCCGTGGGTCGGTGTGATCGGATCGTCGGACATCGGCTTCCCACCATCGGCGTGACAGCGTGTCCGGGCAACGCCGTGCGCGGTGGACGCTTGCTGTCGTGCTGCCTAGACGCGTGTCCCGCTAACCGGACCTGACGTGACCTGGCCTTGCCGGCAGCCGGGCGGACCGCCTGCCCACACGGGACACGCTGCGCCTCTTCATCCGCTCCAGCGCGCTGCGCCAGGGCAGCAGCCCCACGGCGCCCTGGGTCGTCTCGGCGCCGCTCTTCATCAAGCACGGCCTCAAGAACAAGATCGCCGCCATCTTTCTGCCGTCCATCGAGCGGGTAACGGCTGGCGGCGCCCCGACGCTGTTCAGAGGGAACTCTTGGGCAAATTGCTGCGCCACGGTCGTACGGGTGGTTGTACGGGTATACAGCGCGGGCCCCCAAACTAGAGCTCTTGTTGGCGTCATTATCGCATCTAAAGACCGGTGTAAATCAAGTTCCTGGGAGGACATCTGCACGTGTTCGCTGGCGATTTATTCTGGGCTTCGAGTATTTGCAGACACTGATCAAGTTGAAAGAACAATTTACATTTGTATTTTTGTGTCCATAGCATGCAATTATTACAAAACTTGTATCGGTTCGGTCTGAGGCGTCCAGTTTAATCTAAATTACGCGTACGTTGTTACACTGTACTGTTTGTATAACTACCCTGTTGGATATGGTGTGGTTGTGACAAATATTAGCATGCTGTGCAATTTGAAATTTGTTGTTCATTTAAAACGTGTAATGTTGTTTGCTGTATGATTTTTGTGATTGAAATCTGTGATTCATTTATCTTTGTGTTGCTGCAGAAGAACAGCTCCAACACTCCCCTGTCTCCCAAGAAGAGGAAGTTGGAGGGCCTCAAAGAGAAGCCCACCAAGAAGGCCAGGTCCGACAAACCTGCACGCAGCCCCATGAAGGGGCCATCGCCGGGCAAACCAAACGCCGCGGTTCTCACCCCTAAGAAGCCCGGTCCTCCAGACTCGGACAGCGACTGCGAGGTACTGGCCAACATCGCCTCCTCTTCCAAAACCAAGAATGTGCTGAAGGTGACGCTGTCGCCGAAGAAGAACGAGTGCCACTCGAAGCTGTCTGTCATGTTGTCCCCGACCAAGATATCGGCGGCCGCCGCCGACGGCGACAGCGACGATTCAGACGATGTGAAGCTCAGCGTCCTGGCAAAGTCACCAAAGAAGCTGTCCTTTTGCGGCGGTGGGCAACCAGGCAAGAAGGCACTTTTTGGTAAGAAGACGGCCTCTTCTAAGCACTCCGCAAAAGGTGATTCGAAGCAGAATGAGAAACAAAAGAGGGGTAGAAAACCCAAAGACAAAGGGAAAGACCCGAAGCGGATGGGGAAGCCGGGTACGTCAAAATCCCAAAAGAAGGCGATGAAGCAGGTCTCGCTGCTGGAGATGGGAAAAAAGAAGCGAGGCCGTCCGAGGAAGACCGAGGAGAAGGACATGAAACAAATGTCGTTGTTTGACCTCAGCAAGAGGAAGCCGCCCGCGCGGCAAAAGACGGGCGACAGCTCTGAAGAAGGCGGGCGACGCTCCGAAGAAGGCGGGCGCCGCATCGCAAAGGACTCCGGTGAAATGCTCGCCGCAGAAGCCACTCAGCCTGCCGCCCTGTGTGCGCAAGCTGACGCGCGAGCTGGAGGCGGGCAAGCGCATCAACATCCACAACGCCTACCTGAACATGTGCGTGAAGGTGCTACGTCGCGAGCAGTACGCGCTCATCAAGCACGAACCGACGCGCGAGCTGATCGAGCGCCGGCGCACCAAGGTCGACGAGCAGCGGCTGCTGTCGCGCATGACGGCCGAGCAGAAAGACGAGTACATGAAGCGCAAGAAGCTGGAGCTGGACGAGGAGCGGCGCGCCCGGCTCAATGAGAAGCGCATGGTTAGTGAGGCTGGGCCGGCGTCGGCTGCTGCCGCCTGCCGTGTGCGGCGGCGGCCTCAGTGCCGCGCCGCGCATGCTTCAGGCCATGGTGGCTTTTGGGTGCGAAAAATAGCCAGGGCATCTCACTGGATGCTGGACGTACTGCTGTTAAAGCGTGCTCACATAATGTTGCATCTTGCCTGCACGTAATGGGTTTACGTCTATACCTTTTGTCCATGGATACAAGCCCCAGGGAATCGGTAGGCCAAACCCGTGTTCATGGTCACGCACATCACCGCGGAGTTAATTCTGAATTGTCACAGAGGGCAATTAGACCGGCTTGAAGTGGCCGGGGCCCCTTCACGGTGCTCCGCCGATGGGCGCTCCCACCTGCCGCGTACCGGCCGCCCGCGCTGACGACCTCCGTGCGCCGCAGCGGTTCGAGGACCAGACTCTGCAGCTGCAGCCGCTGCCGGAGCCGACGCCGGTGCGTACGCCGGACGGCCTGCCCAGCCGGCTGTTCGGCGACGTCGCCATGGTTACAGAGTTCGTGCGGGCGTACGGCGGCCTTCTGATGCCGCAGGGCGTGCAGCCCCTGTCGAGCGAGCACCTGATGCTGGCGCTGGCCGGCCGCCAGGCGCACCACAGGCTCTTGCTCGACGTCATCACCATGATGCTCAAGGTGCTGGTCAACGACGAGATCGCCGAGGTGAGTGGTCGGCCGCGCGACGGCCGGACGCGGATGTGAGAGTGGACAGGATTGACGCCCGGCACGGGCTGTGATGACGACAGGCGTCTTTGTGCCTTTGCGTCTTTGTGCCTGGAGGGGGGGGGGGGGGGGGGGAAGCTGCTGCGCTGCGCCTTGTGCGCTTTGCCGCCCTTCCTCAGCACGATGGCAGAACTGTGTTACATGAATCTGAATACGTATGGTAAGTTATGGACGAAAAAGCTAACCGTGATTCTGACGGTCGGAATTTCAGTACCATTCGACTACAGAGGTATATATTGTTGTGTTTGTCCTTGCATCATGCTGATTCCTGGTCATTTCGGCGCTGCTGTTCTGGCCTGGAGCCGCTGGCGCTCAGTATCGTAATCGCGCTGGCGGCTGGCTCGGTGCCTGACTGCCGTCCGCCCGTCTCCAGAACTACGCGGAACTGTCGATGCCACTACGCCAGATCCCGGCCACGCCGCAGACGGCCGCCGAGCTGGTGCGGCTGTCGCTGCGCCGCGCCGACGCCGACGACGCCGGCAGCGGCGCCAGCGACGCGCCCGACCACGACAGCACCATTGAGGACGAGCTGGTACGCCCGCGGCGCGCACCGGGGCGGCACGGGCTGTACTGGCCGGCGGTGGAGCGTGCGGCTGCTGCCGGGCGCTCTTCGGCCTGGCGGGCAAGCCAATGCACTGGGTTATTGGCGGGATTGTCTCGAGGTGACATGGAAACGGGTCATGCGCGCTCTGGCAGTGCCACGTCACCGATTTTGTTAGCCCGCACTGCGGCTCGGCTCGTGTTGATGTCATGGGCGCAATGTGCCGGCGGTCTGGCCGCGGCGAGCATTCGTGCTCGTCGGTACCCGCTGCGAGTGTCCGTGCCGCCTGTCGGACAGGCGGACGTGCTGGTGCGAGCGGCCGCAGACTCGGCCGCCCGGCACCCTCAGTACCCGGCACTCCGGCGGACCTGTGTCCTGACGTCCAGCCGCCCGTTCCAGTCGGACGGCGTGCTGGCGCGACTCGAACAGTGCGAGCTGTTCGAGCTGACAACAGACGAGCGCGTGGAGGTGCTGCGCGTGCTCGTGCACCGGCTGCTCGGCACGTACTCTCTGGCCGAGTACCAGGACGAGGCGGACGAGCGGTTCCGCCGAGTATGGACTCGCAAGCTGGCCATCTACCGCGACCGCAAGGCTGAACGGCTGCGCGAGGGCGAGCAGGCGCCGCCGCCGCCGCCGCCGCCACCGCCGCCGCCGCCGCCACCGCCACCGCCACCGCCACCGCCACCGCCACCGCCGCCGCCAGCGGCGCCGGCGGAGGGCGAGGAGCTGACGCCTGGCGCCAAACGCAGCCGGCGCAACGTGGAGGCGGCGCGCCGGGAGCGCGAGCAGCGCGAGAAGGAGGCCCGCGAAAGGTGAGAGGCGGATGGGCGGGCCGTCGCCGGCCAATTGCCTCCAGCACCTGGCAAGGGACGGAGCCTTGTGTGTCTGTGTAGAGTTGGGTTGGGCGTTTGGTGTTCGTTGTGTGACCATGCCGCTGACACGCCCCCAAGCCCAGTAAATAACCGCCGCCTGTCAATAGTCGAGCTACCTTGCCGCTGTCTTCCTCTTCCTCGTCCATCCCTGACGCTGCACCGTTCTCCCTGGCACAGTAAGACGGCCGCCGCCCGTGTGAGGCGGAGGCCGTTGACGTCGGGCGCGGCGGTGGGGACGCCTCGCGGGCGGGCCTCTCCGACATTGTCCCGACCGTGGTGTCCGTGGGCTACAGGCGGCTGCAGGAGCTGGAGCGGCACCAGAAGGAGCAGGATGAGGCGGCGGCGTTCCGCGAGTTCAGCCAGGTGACGGCGGAGCACCAGCGGCTGCAGCGGCACGCGCCGCTCGGCCTGGACCGCCACCACCGCCGCTACTGGCTGCTGCCGTCGCTGCCGGCCGCGCTGTACGTTGAATCGGGCTGGGCTAACCGCGACACGCTGGAGTACCGCGTGTCACCGCCGGCCGGGGCCGCCGCCTCTGATGACGACGATGACGAGCAGCCGCTGAAGGTGGTGCAGCGGCGCGCGGCGTCTGAACGGACCGTCCACGAGCGAGGCCGTGTCGTGCTGGTTAGCCACAAGCAGGTGAGGCGACGGCCCGGTGGCAGACGGGTCAGGCTGTCGGGCGTTCAGACTGTGACACGGTGGGGCGGGCCAGACTGGGGAAGCGGGACAGAATGTTGGACGGGGTTGTTTGCTTAGACTGATGAACAGGCTCGGACTGTGGGCAGGACGGGCCAGACTGTGGAACACTGTTGGAGTAGCAAGACCGGCACAGGGTAAGTATGGTGGTGACTGGTTAGGTGGATAAACTCGCACGATCGTGGGTGACTGAGACTGCCGGCCTAATGAAGCCGACTCAGACTAGGGAACAGTCGCGTGCGAGCCCGAGTGCACGACGGGTCCGGACCTTTTCGACTGCGGCGCTGCATGATGTGTGATCGCCGGCCTGCGCGGGCGGGAAGACAGGTCTGCGTTGCCATTGTTGCAGGCGCTAACCTCCGGCGGAAACCAGACAAATCCGCCGTCGGCAGTACTCTGGTGCGAAGTTTTGCCGGCGCCAACCGTAGTGGGCAGTCTGCGTTACTCGTTTGACGAGACATTGAATGTTGGTCAGTGCGTCACGTGTTCTTGCCCTTGTTGACGTAACGTCCGTGTGTCTGATGTGACACGCCCTCTCCGGCGGCAGGCGACGACGCCGGCGGCGGGCGAGAACCGCTGGTTCTGCTACACGTCGCTGGTGCAGGTGGACCGGTTGGTGGCGGCGCTCGCTGAGAAGGGCGAGCGCGAGTCGGCGCTGCGCGGCGCGCTGGCCGGCATTCGCGCTCATCTCGTCAGCACGCTGCCGGCATGGTGAGGGGGCGGGTCTACAGTGGTCGGCTGACGGGTGGCGTCGTTTTGCCGGGCGGTGCTAGGCTTCATTTACATCCCCCGCAGGGGCACCGGCTTCGGTCAGTGTATGGGACTAGCGCCCCCTCGGGTCCCAGCTCCGGTAACGGGTGGACAGCGCAAGCTGTGCCTCTCAGGGCGTAGCGACGCTGCCGGTACGTGAGCTCCTGCTCCTTGTCCCGCCCGCTCCCTCCACATTACCCGCACTCTCGCATCCGACCCTATCACCACTCCTCATCCTCGTTTTATCGGGGTCGCCGTGCCCCCTCGTCCGCGTCCCCGGGTTGATCGGATCCTTGTGGCTGAGGGGCGCGTCGTGCGGGTCAGTCACCGCGCGTCTCAACACTCCACTTTGGCCAGGATATCCGGGGCGTGGGGGGCCTGTGGGGCCCCACACGGGTCTAGCGGCTTGTCGCTCGCGTCGCGGTTGGGTGCTCCTTGCGGATCTCCGCTTCGGGCGCCTGGCCGCGCGCAGCGGCTTAAGGGTTCAAGAGACGGCGGTGCTGAACCACGGTCAGGACGGGGAGGGGTCTCCCCGGTTGCACCTGGCCGTGTGGGAGGCGGCGTTCGCCCCGTATAACACCGGGGTAGCCCTGACGGCACCACCACCACCTGGGTGAGTGGGCCGTCCCCCAGTTGGGCTCCGAGGTGGGTGGGGAGCCCCGGTGCTGAAATTAACAATTAAACTGCATGTCATCTACAACCCCTCCCCCCCGGGGGGGGGGGGGGGGGACGGACTGCGGTGAATTTAGGGCGCAGCGAGGAGTCGCTTCCACCTGCCCCACGCGTTCTTGTCTTCCGTAGTGATGTGAAGAACCTGGCATTGCTTTCACCGTTTCAGCGCCGAAACGGATGCGACAGGTTGGGAAAAGTCACCCGCTGTGATAAGCTGGGGGATGGCGCGATCGAGGTGGAGTTCGCAAACGGCACCAATGCGACTCGAGCTATGGCAGCCACTGAATTTGTGTGTGCCTCAAGAACCGAGGGTGGAAAACGAGACGTGAGCGTGCCAGTCATGGTCACACCGCACCACGCGAAAAAAAATTCCCAAAAGGCATCATAAACTGCTATGACCTTCGTGAAGTCAGCGAGGAGGAAATCATTGAAGAGTTTGGAATCTTTGGGGTCGCCGCAGCGCGAACGATCACGACCAGGAGGGATGATGACCAAATCCATACAAATAACACTATATTGACATTTAACCGGCCTGATCTACCTTCAGATATCCGCATTCGCCACTCCGGTGTCAAAGTCAGAGTCTTCGTTCCGAATCCGATGCGGTGTTTCCATTGCCAGCGCTTTGGTCACACAAAACCACACTGCCGCAATCGAGCTGTCTGTGGGAAGTGAGCATCTTACAAGCATTCAGGAGACTAGTGTACTTCTGTGCAGCCCTGGTGCGTGAACTGTGGCACGGGGCAGATACCGCACACAACTTTCGATCGAAGTTGTCCAGCCTTCATGAAGGAAAATGAAATTGTGTCACTCAAAACTTCAAAGAACATCTCTTTCCGCGAGGCGTGTGAACAGTATGAGGCATATCACCGCAAAGTATCGTATGCCGAACAATCCAAAACCCCTGTACTACAGTCCACCAGCATCAATCACATGTCAGCGGTCCAATTCACCGCGCTCCTGCGATCCTTCGGTTTGTCTCTGGTGCCGGCGGGACGGGTGACTCCCGCTCAGTCAGATCCTCCGGGTTCTTCAGCTGCGTCCTGCTCGACCAACGCTGTGCCGCCGGCCCCTCAGGTGTCGTCGGGGTCGCTAGCGGGGGAGGAGGAGGGATGGACGTTGGTCAAGCGCGGCCATGATCCGCGGGCTCGGCCGTCCTCGCCGTCTGGCACCCTGCCGCCCTCGTCGCCCCCGGCGACACTGACGAGTGCGTGTGGACGGGCAGTGGAAACGATGGAACGACACGAAGCAGACAGGCGCGCCCGCGACGCCAAGCGGACCCGCTTGGCGGAGTTGAAGAGGGCTAAGGCGGCTAATCGTTCGTCCGGTGGAAGCAAGGAGCCCGTCCCTCGCAGTGGTACACCATCGCCGAGAAGGCCAGTGGGGGCCCCCGCCGACCCCCAGACGTGCGGTAGAGGCCCGCCAATGGGCCCTCCCCCGCCGCCACCCCGGACTGGGCTCGCTGGCGTGAAGCGTGCCCCGGCCGGTCCCCCGTCTCCATCTGACGGAGGAAGCCCCAGGATTCGTCCCAGAGTGGGGCACGTTCCTGCAGAATCGAGCCGTGGCTCTCAGTCTGAAACGTCTGCTCCTGCAACGGGCGCAGCCCAGTTCGTTTAGGACGTGTCCGGTTTTAGTATATGACCTCCAACCGCCTTTTTAATACTCTCCCTTTACAGGCCTTTTTACAGTGGAACTGTAGAGGAATAAGGGCGAATGCCCTGGACCTCCAGGCTGTCGTCGGCAAGCACCGTCCTGCAGCCGTAGCGCTGCAAGAGACCAAGCTGGCTTCTATTCACCATTGCACACTGGAGGGCTACGCCCTGTTTCGCAACGATGTGTTAACTGACGGTATCGCACACGGCGGTGCCCTCTTTGCAGTGCACCACAGCGTGTCAGCCAGGAGGTTTAACCTGCGATCTACGCTACAGGCTGTGGCCGCACGCCTACATTTTAATCACCGTTACATCACGGTGCGTTCGTTATATCTTCCACCTGGCGTCGCTTTTCCATTGGAAGAGATGAGACGCTTAGTGCATGAGTTACCTTCATCATGTCTTCATTTAGGCGACTTCAGCGCTCATCACACTGCGTGGGGCTGTGATAGCACGAACACCCGTGGAAGGATTTGCGAGCATTCTATCCATGACTTGTCACCGTGTATTTTAAACACAGGGACTTATACCCATTTTACACTTCCGTCTGGTCAGACTTCCGCGCTGGACTTGAGTCTTTCTAGTCCCGAGCTGGCGAGAGCCTCGAGGGGTCTGTGTCAGATGATCCAATGGGCAGCGGTCACTTCCCAGTGTGGCCTGGATTCCAGATAAGGGGAACGTTGGGTGTAAGACCACGACGTTGGAATTTAAAAAAGGCTGACTGGAGTGAGTTTGAGGCTCGACTGGAGACATTGTGTCAAACCGGAGGTGAGAGGGCGGCACCCTCAATTGAGGATTGTACTCACCGACTTCTAAATCGCGCTAGCGATTACATCCGCACTTCTGGATTTCCCCTCTATGCTGCTATGCCGTGGTGGACAGAGAAGTGTCGTGACGCAATTTGCGCTCGCAAACGTGCTTTCCAAACATTTGACGCCAGAAGTACCCTGGAGAATTTAGGAGCTTTTAAGAAGGCGAGAGCTTTCGCCCGTCGTACGATAAAAGAAGCCAAACGTGATTCCTGGCGTGTGTAAGCACGCTTAACTGGTTCACGCCAACTTTGCAGGTTTGGGCTCGGAGCAAGCGCATCTCTGGGCGGTCGTCATCCGTGCCACTTCCTGTGCTACATGTTAACGGCCAGGTGGTGACTCATCCGTTAGATGTGGCTAACGAGATCGTCCGAGCACTCTCCCACCGTAGCGAAGGTGCAAACACGAGCCCACAGTTCTTGCAGCAAAGAGCACAATGCGAAAAAATCGTGGTGGACATTTTCACAAGGCAACCACAGGCGTACAGTGAGCCCTTCACTTTGGTGGAGTTGGAGTTGGCAATCGCAAAGCTTCTTAGTGTATCGGAAGGTCCTGATGACATCCGCAGTGAGATGCTCCGACATTGCCACCGTGTGCACGTCCTGTGCTATTGGCGGCCTTCAACAGGGTGTGGTCAAGTGGCGAATTCCCTCCGGCCTGGCGGGAAGCTGGTGCCTTTTCTAGAACCGGGAAAGAGTGGGATGGGCCCTCTTCATTACCGACCCATTTCACTGACGTCATCACTGTCCAAGCTCATAGAAAGGTTGGTAAACGTTTGACTGACTTGGTTTTTGGAGAACAACGATATTTTGAGTAACTCGCAGTGCGGGTTTAGGAAAAACCGTAGTACAGTGGACCACCTTTTAGCTTTGGGCACCACGGTTCGTAACGCTTTTCAAGTGAAAGCACATATGGGGACAGTGTTCTGTGACATTGAAGCCGCCTATGACACCACATGGTACCATGGCATTGTTCAAAAGCTTTTTGAATATGGTATACGTGGCCATATGGGTATTTTTCTCCAAAGGTGTTTAGCCAAACAATATTTTCGTGTTCGGGTCGGCAACGTCCTCTCCGATAGGTACCAACAAATAAATGGCGTGTCCCAGGGCGGCGTGTTAAGTGTAGCGCTGTTCGCAGTTATGATAAATGATATTTGTGATGTGCTCCTCCAATCGGTCGGACGTGCCCTTTTTGTTGACGATTTTACTATCTGGAGCAGTGCAGGGAGGGCACCAGCGATGGAACGACGTCTCCAGCTGGCTGTGGACCGCGTTGAAAGATGGAGTGACATGAACGGGTTTCGTTTTTCAGGCGACAAGACCGTTGCGATGCATTTTTGTCGTCACCAGCGATGTGATGACCTGGGTATCCGTCTATATGGTCGCACTATTCCAAATAAGGTCGTGGCCAGGTACCTTGGGATGCACTTTAACCGCCGCCTTACATGTCATGCACATCTTGAAATGTTACGCGATCGCTGATTACTTAAGTGTGTGGCTCGCACATACGGGGGAGACAGAAGCACGCTTATGCTTTTATATCGTTCACTCGTCCGCTCCAAACTGGATTATGCATGCTTTGTGTATGATGGCGTGTCTGAATCCAGCAAGCGTGTTCTTGGTACCGTCCACCATACTGTCATTCGTATTGTTACTGGGGCGTTCCGCACATCACATTCCGTCAGCCTTTTAACGGGGGCACACGAGCCACCACTTTCGACGAGGGTGAAAGTGGTCGGCATACGTTATGCCTTGAAGCTGCGGCAGTTCCCATTTCATCCGACATATTCTGCAGTATTGTCTCGGTTTGCCGTAAGTTCCTTTCGCCATGGGCCGCAGCAGCATGCTTTAATTTTTGGTTTCCGAATGAGAGCCTTATTGCTCGAGGGCGGAATTCCTCTTCGAGGTGTGAAGCAAGTAAACCACCTGGCTTCTCCTCCTTGGCAAGTGACCAGACCCTTCATTGACACCTCACTTATGGAAATTGGGAAAAAAGACGTCACACCACACCTTATGAGATCCAGGGCACTTGAGCTTTTGGCGTGTTATGAAGCATACACTCTGACGTACACAGACGGATCCAAAACCTCGGATGGCGTGGGTTGTGCTTCCGCCAGCGGCTCCGTCACTCGATCGTTCTCGTTACCGGCCCACTCGTCAGTTTTCACAGCGGAATTAATTGCGATGACCAAGGTGATATGTTTCATAGAAGTGGGTGAAGAACCTTCACACGCCAGTTTTACAGATTCACTGAGCAGTCTCTCTGCACTGAAGTCCTTTTGTCCGTCATGTCCCCTCATACAGGACATTTATCACGCCTGACACAGTTGAATCGGGCTGGAAAGAGAGCTGCCCTGTGCTGGATCCCCAGTCACGTCGGTATCGTGGGCAACGAGTTGGCTGATGCCGCTACTAAGCGAGCACCGGTGGCACCATATACCCGTTTTTGCCTATCCCTGCCAGAGATTTATACCCGGCAGTCAAGACCTTCCTGAAAAGCAAATTGCAGCGTTGTTGGGACCAGATGGGCTGCAATAAGCTCAGGGTGATAAAAACCGAGTGGGGCTTGTGGTCGTCATGCCTTCGTAGTGTGGGGTGGGAAGAAGTGGCTTTATGCAGGTTGCGTATTAGGCATACATATGCCACCCATGGCCATCTGTTGCATGGAGCCGACAGACTCCTATGCCAGCAGTGTGGTGCCGTTCTCACCGTCCACCATGTCACTGTATCATGTCCATGCCTCGTCGAAGAACGACGACGTCACCGGTCCGCAGGCTTCGCCCCTGACGATTAGCGATGTGCTCGGGGACAGCTCCTCCCTTATTGATTCCAAACAACTCTTCGTTCTTAAAAGATATCGATTTTCAAGTCATTTTCACACGATACTAATTAAGTAAAAGCATCGTTATGGGCGCAAAATGACTATTTCAGTCGACGCGCCCGAAAGCACCAATTAATAACAAATTGAAGGTTCCTCACTTGTATCACGTTAAAAAGTTTTTTTCTGATAAGGATCTTTCAAAACGAGTGAGCATGTGATTTTTTGGCGTGGATAAGCAGCCTATCGCAAATATTTTTTGCTGCCACGGTTTGAGACGATTTTGATCGCTAGGTATCGTGCAGGTCTCCATTAAGCAACGTGACGGCTGGGCGAAATATACATTCCACCAAAATTAGTGGTGACTGTCCCAAGACGGCTTCAGCGCGAGTTCAAGTGTCGCCCGTGATCTCGGACTGACACAAAACGCCAAGGAAGGGGTCATGTGTGCAATCTGAGCAGAAGACCATTGTAGTCGACGCGCCCAAAAACACCAATGAACAACAACAAAGCTTCATTTACATCTCTGCCGGTGTGTGTGTGTGGGATCCTCCTCGCCCCCTTGAAGGGTTTGCGAAAACGTGTTCCAACGATTGTTCGTCACGGCCACGTATCGTTCCACGCGCAGATAAGTCCGTCCTCTCGAGTAATATTGTTATCACGTTCATCACCGGTACTTTCGGCTGGATTTGGCCTGGGCCTGGGTTTGGTACAGTAATGTTTCAGTCGTGCGTGTCGTGTTTCAGTGATTCAGTACCTGAGCAGAGTCTGCTGGTTGCGGCGTCCGAACAGGGGACTGCTGTGGCGGCGGCCACTCCTGCCAAACGCGCAACCGAAGGCACGGCCGACAACTCGGTGAAGCTCGAGCCTGATGTGGTCGCTGCCGGAGAAAACAAGGCGAGCGCAGGCGTGGAGACCGACCCGGCCGTCCAGGCGGACGCAGGCGCCTTGACGGCCGGGAATGGGGCCGACACGAGAGCCGAGTCCAAGGCGGACGACGAGACCAAGCCGGCAGCGGCGGCGAAGACGGAGGCCGACGGGGCGGCGCCGGAGCTGTCCTGTCGCCAGTTCCTGCTCGGCACGCTGAAGGAGGACATCCTGAGCATCGAGGAGGAGCTGTCTGAGGGCTGGCTGGGCGCCGTGCCGGGGCCGGCCGACTGGGCCGCGCGCGTTCTCTCGGCCGACTCGCCCGCCCAGCTGGCCGACACGGTGCTCGAGTGTCAGCGTCACATCGACCGACACGCGCTACAGGGCCTGATGGCGCCGGGGCCGACCGGGGGCGGCGCCCCCTCGGCCAGCGAGATACGCTGGCTGCAGGCCGTGCGCCAGTGCCACACCTTCTCGCGGCTGCACGTGCTGGTCGGGCTGCTCGACTCGTCCATCAAGTGGGACCTCTCCACGGCCACTAAGGTCAGCCAGGGCTGCGGCGCATCCAGCCGTCACCGTCTTGGGGAAGGGAACAGGGAACGGTGATGACAGTTCGGCGGACGGAGCTAATGGCCGTACGCCGTCATGCCGTATGCTGGCCAGCGAGCCAACGTGTGCAAACACAATCGCTTCGTCTCCAATGTGTTTCGTTCGTGCTGCGCCCTTGGTTCTTCTGACCGTTTTCTTGACCGTGTGCCCGGCAGAAGTGCAAGGTGTGCCGCAAGCGGGACGCGCGGCCCATGTCGCTGTGCGCGCTCTGCAAGCAGCTGTACCACTGGACGTGCATGCGGCCGGCGCTGCAGGAGATGCCCGCCGCCGACTGGAGCTGTCCGGCCTGCCGACCGCGCGAGCAGCGCAGCTGCCGCCAGCGCGCGCGCCGCCAGCCGGCCGTCGAGCTGCCCGAACAGGTCAGCGGCCGGTGGCCCACTCGTCGAATCCCGGGCGGATGCAGTCCATGGCGTCGCTCTTCAGCACTGTTCGGGTGCAGTTCAGGACGGTGCCGTGCTTCGTGGGTGGGCTCCAGTGCAGGGGCCACTGCTCAGCGCGACGGGGTGCGGTTGGAGAATGTTACTTGGTAAAGCTAGTGTATTGGTGCAGTCTGGGTGGTACCGCTCAACACAGCTGACGTGATGGTTCAGTCCAGGAAAACCACCCATACCCGCTGTGCTGTAGTCTCGGACTGCCATGCTGGACATTGTGGGAGTAGTGGTGCAGTCCGGGGCAGCACTGCTGAGCACGGCATAGACGGGGACGGAGGCGGCACTGATCATGGTTGATCAACCATGATCATGTGGTGCCGGTAGTGTAGTGGTTAGCGCGTCTGCGTTGGCTACTGCGCGTCTGGGAAACCAGAGGTACGGGGTTCGATTCCCCGCGGTGCCCGCCCTTCCCGCCAGGGTGAGAGACAGGCGACGCCATATAGCCTCAGCAGCTGAGCGCGTCGTAAAGCCCCAATCACACACACAACCATGATCATGGTTGCGGTCCGGTGAAGTACTGCACAGCGGAGCTATAATGGTGATGATGCAGGCTGAGCAGCACTGCTGAACATTCTTGGTGGGATGTCTGGACCAGTGGTGGCGGTGAAGACGTGTGCGCAGTCTTGAACAGTGACGGCCGAGCAGTGTCGGCACTGACTGTGTTCGTGGTGGCGGCGAAGACGTGTGCGCAGTCTTGAACAGTGGCGGCCGAGCAGTGTCGGCACTGACTGTGTTCGTGGTGGCGGTGAAGACGTGTGCGCAGTCTTGAATAATGACGGCCGAGCAGTGTCGGGACTCACTGTGTTCGGTCTCAGGAGGAGGAGGAACAGGAGGAGCCTCTGCCGAAGAAGGAGGACGTGTGCCGTGTGTGCCAGTCGACCAACGAGGACGAGATGATCTTCTGCACCCGGTGTCCGGCGGCTTTCCACAAGACGTGTCACGACCCGGCCGTGCTACTGCGCGTCAGGTGGGTGGTGCCAGCACCCGGCAGTGCGCATGAATCCAGCCGGTGAGGCGGCTGAATATGCAATAAGTACATGCAATTGCTTCGTCGTCGTGCGAGTTATCTGCGACGGTGCGTCACTTAAGGCAAGGCGCTGGCCGTTGTCAGCGCAGCGAGCAGGTCAGGAATCACGCAATGGTCGGAGGAAGGAGCCAGCAGTCCTTGTGAAGTTGGTTCGATGGCGAAATGATTGGAGGCCTGCACGTATAGTGGTGTCGCTGCCGCTGGCTTACCTTTTGTGTGAGACGCCGGCACGCTGTTTGACGACGTGTGCGCCTCGTCCGCCGCAGACCGGGCTGGGAGTGCATGGACTGCAAGGGTGCCCCGAAGAAGCGCCGAGGTCGCGGCGCCTCGCAGCCGCTGCCGTCGGCCCTGCTGCGCGCAGCCCGCGCCGGGAGCGGCGACTCGCACGACGAGGACGAGGAAGCCGCTCATGAGGAGGATGGCGCCGAGGGCGAGGGGGAAGAGGAGCCCGCGGTGGCGGAGGAAGCTGCTCGCGAGGAGGACGACGCGGAGGAGGAGGAGGCAGCTCCGCGAGCGCGGGCGCGACGGTCGGCCGGCCGATCGCGCCCCGCCGGTCGGGCGGCGCGCCGCCGGCCGCTGTTCAGCAGCGAGTCGGAGGACGAGCGTCACATCCGCCAGCTGAGCTCGGATGAGGAGAGCTGGGCGCCGCGGGCGCGGCGCAGCTCCGCCAGCCGGCGCACTGAGGTGCGCCACCGCTGCCGCCGCCAGCCGCGCAAGACCTACCAGGAGCGCGAGGAGAGCGACCTGGAACCGAGCGCGCCGGGCTCGCCGACCGGCGCGGCCGCCGCACCGGACACGCCTGAGCCGCCGGCGCGGCCCTCGCCCAGCAAAGTGGAGCTGGTGAGTGGCACGCTCTGTGGCTGTCGGCGTGGGAGGGGAGCGACTTTTTGAGTAGACCGGGGCTCGCCCGGAAGGCTGACCTCAGAGCGGGGCTACGATCGACGGCCCCTTTTGAAAACGGCGCCGGATTCGTGGCGTCGATTGTCCTTTGCTATGGAACTATGTGCTGTAAGTGGGCATTGCCTGCGGTTTAGAACGAATCTAGACTTAAGTGTAGTGTAAATTAGCAGAGGAGGGATCGGCAGCCTCTGGTGCCGAGGCTGATGTGTAGTCAACCTTCATCCCATGCAGCTGTCAGCAAGCTTGTGTGGAGCTCGGTATCCAGGCTCTGTCTGGAGAGAGCGTGCTGGCCAGTTCGGGGACGGCTGCGCTTTAATGGGCAGCCTGAGGCCCCCAGAGGTCGGCTGGAGTGTACGGTACTGATGGCTCGCGGCGTAAGGAACCAGCGCCGCCGTGCAGCGTCCGTGACACTGCCGCCGCTGCCGCCGCCAGATCCAGCAGGCTGGCGCAGTCTGCATGTACTGCGACCAGCCGCGCACGCGCCGGAACGAGCTGGCCGTGTGTCAGTCGTGCTCGAACCTGTACCACCGGCGGTGCGCGGCGCGCGCCGGCCTTGTCGACGCCTGGCAGTGCTCGGTGTGCGTCATGCCGGCCGTGCACCGCTCCAGGCCCGTCAAACCACCCGTGAGCGAGGTGAGAGTCGATGACGCCGGCGGCGGCCCGCCGTCGTAAACTGATACGGTGAAGCCAATGTGGAAGTCTTCTGTTCCGTTTACAGACTTGTGTGGACCGTGAGCTCGACTCGGTATGAGGTGGGCCGCTGTTGCCGCTCGGGGCCGCTTTGCGCGGCTGGCTGTTGCCATCGTTGGGGCTATGGCCCTCCGCCGCAGTGTGCGGATGGATGGGCCCGCCTGGATGGTGTGCGCGTGGGCGACGCTTCGATCGCCCCGGCCGTGCCCGGGTCGGCGTGACGCTCTGGTCTGTCGTGTACTGCCAGCGGCGCTGCCCCCCCCCCCCCCCCCCCTGATGCCGGCCGGCTCTGTTTCAGGACTTCGAGTACGACGAGTGATGGCCGCTGGCGCCGTTAGATTATTTTCGTACAGCTCGTGTAGCCGGCGGATGCGCGTGCCGGCTGGGAGGCCCGCTGTCCGCCGCCGGCGTCCGCCCGCTGCACGGCGACACCACCGCCGCCGCCGCCGCTGCCGCCGTCGCCGTCTGTTGTCGTTAGCGGCGAGCTGCCGCCGCCTGTTGTCCGTCTCCCTGTAGTGTTTTAGTCCGCTGTAGCCCTCAGTCTCGCCGTTTAGGTTCCCGCGCACAAGGTCGGACTGTCCCGGAGCCAAGCGAACAGTGATCCTTCTAGATGAGTTGCACATCCGTAGTCGGTGTAAGGCCTATTTAATTGATATTCCCCCATGCTCTGGCAAATACATGACTTCTGGTTCAGTGTCCGGGTATGGAGTGCAACACAGTTCGTGGCTGCTCTGTATTGTATCGAAAACGGCAACCACGGAAAGAACACGAGGCAGAAAGTGCGCAGCACGGGCCCTGCAAGGCTAAAGATCACGGCACAACATGCCACGGTGTCAGCGTGGCTCCAGTCAAGTTTGGCTCACATAAAATAAAAGCAGTGTGCCATGCAGTGGAGCGAATGCTGGATCTCAGAAAATAAGATATGGAGGTATTGTGAGCGCGTCATTCCATATCAGATTTAAATGATCGCTGCGATTCACATGATTTTGAAGGCACATTTAGGAAGCGGGCGGTATAATGAAGGCACTTGTTTTAAACGTGTGTCGCCGTATCACCGCTGCCAGCTTTATTTGATCATTGCCGCCGAGTGCTGCCAAAGTACCCCACAGAGACCCGCTGGGCTAAAGATCGTCTCGCACAATCACCGCAAGTAGCTCCGTTTCTCGCGCCCGGTGCTGCGGTAGGAGGGCGAGCACGCGTCGGTCGGGCATCGAACTCCGAGCGTTCGGGGGACTGGCTCCGGCTGTGGTCCCGCCGGCCGGGCGTCATTCCCCTGCATTCATTGCGGCCCGTCTTCACCACCCAGCGGACCGCCTGCCACACACTTCCGATAATTAACTACAAAACTAGCTGTCGGGATTAGTGCCCGCACTCCGAGTGCCTCGGTCCGCAATAACCCTACCGTGGTGCCCGCATCGTGCGGAGGGCCTGTCGAGCGCCGGGCGCGGAGGCACGCGTGACGTCACGGCGGAGGCACGACGGACGTCACGGCGGAGGCGCGACGGACGTCACGGCGGAGGCACGACGGACGTCACGGCGGAGGCGCGACGGACGTCACGGCGGAGGCACGACGGACGTCACGGCGGAGGCACGACGGACGTCACGGCGGAGGCACGACGGACGTCACGGCGGAGGCACGACTGATGCCACTGCGTATTGCACAAGATATACTTTTGTGCGTTCTGCTGTTCGCAGGCCTCGTATAAAAATAAATCAACGCAGGTTCTGATAATGAACGATGTGTATGCATATATCACAATATCAGGTGGCTCCTCCCTGGAGCGCTGGTGTCATCTGGTACCCACCGAAAGGATAGCGCGAAGCGACGGTATATGATGCATTGGTGTGAAACCACCTAGCCCACTTGTAAAAGAGTAAAGGTGCGCACTAATTGGGAGTCGACGGGAGCAGTTTTATGAGATATATAAAAAATAATTCATCTGGCGCACCGCGACACGCTTTAAAAAGTTCACCACGTGCAGCGCGTCGAGGCGCGATTTGAGCGATTGCAAACAGCCATTCCGGTAAAATGCTCTGGAGTGCAGGCTATCGTTCCAGAGCCCGTGCTTGGAGCCGGGACCCACGGCTACAAAAGTGCGGCTCATAGCCCGCGGTCCTGCCACACAGTTCAGAAAGGGGTCGGAGTGTGGACACCAGGACGCCACCGGGAAGCCAGCCGTGTGGGCCGCCGGCAGACGCTGGTTTGTACTCTTCTGCCGGGCGGCCATCTTGGCCTGGCCTGGCCTGGTCCGCTCGGCGCCGGCGACGGCTGACCCGACCGCGCGCCGCGCCCCTGCCAGGCCGGCTGGCACCCCTAGCGGCGCCGCTCAGCAGTGGCCGTTGGTCGGCTTGTGCGGCTCGTTGAGCAGCAGCGGCGGCAGCAAGCGCTTGCCCTTGACGAGCGGCTCGAGCCCCTCGCCGGCGTACGAGACGAGCGGCGAGATCTCGCAGATGATCGGCTCCTCGCCCTTCAGCCAGGCCTGCTGACTGTAACGACAAGGTCGGCCGGGGTCAGAGGCGCCGTCGCACAGGTCCGCAACGGGTCATGCTAACCGGGACGGTAGGATCAGGATCACAGAAGTCATCAGCCAGGACTGCTGACTAACGAGAACAGGGGTCATCAATCAGAACTGCTGGCTGTAACGGCAGGGCCAGGCTCGCAGGCGCCATCACGGAGGTCCACAACCAGGCCTGCCGGCCGTAGTGACGGGGTCGGTGTCGCGGGGGTCAACAGCCTGGGCTGCTTACAGCAGCAACAGAGCGGTGTCACGCCCAGATGATTGGCGACGGGACGAATGAGCGCCAGACGTCACTGATAGCGTGCGCTCGTGGTACGCCCGGTGCGGCCGACCTTGTCCATTTCCGATGAGGGGCGCCAGTGGCGGTGACCCGCGCCCGCCCGCCGGTGAGGCCGACCTTTGGCTGCCGGATGTCACCCAGGAGATAACGAATCCCAGAGATCGCCGATAGCGAGTGGCATGACGACATCTCGAGACGCGTGGGCGTGGCAGGAGGGGGTGGTACTCACGCCTCGTTGTTGTTCGCCTCGTCTCCGTTGATGGCCGCCGGGCTGCCGGATGGAAGCTGTGTGTTAAAGTAGGAGACGGCGGGTCTGGTAGTGTAGTGGTTAACGCGTCAGCGTTAACCACTGCGCGTCTGGGAAACCAGGCGTACGGGGTTCGATTCCCCTCGGTGCCCGCCTTTCCCGCCAGGGTGAGCGGCAAGCGACGCCATATAGCCTCAGCAGCTGAGTGCGTCGTTAAGTCCCAATGACATAGGAAACACGGCAAGCAGCCATGAAAATCACACGTTAGTGCGACAGTTGTGAACATGCAGACGGAGATAAAGATGTTTTATGCACAGGCTGGGCACTGGCACGCGCTAGCGCTGAGCAGATGAACGACACGAGTATGCGATCGCACTGCGGAGCATATCAACATAGGCAGTGGAGTCTACAGCTGTCAGGCTTCAGTGACCTGCCGTGGGAGAATGAAGCATGCCATCGGGACCAGCGGGTCACGCTCACACGAAGTGATTAGCTGCACGTTGAAGGAGGTGGGCCAGCCTGTTAGGTAAACAGATATCACGCAGGGGCTTGCTGACCGAAGTTAGAGAAAGACAGATCAAATATGCTCTGGAAACGGAAAGACAATGTGAAGAGAGCGTAATAGAGAGAGATGGACAGAGAGGGAGGAAGTCTCGACGGACGGCGCTAAACGCTACTGTATGAAGAGGGTCTTTAACTGTGACTGAGACATAGTTCGGTTTCCAAGAACCGAGCAAGCCACTGATTGGTGTCACATGATTTGGTGACGGCCCCGAGTATTAGGCCGCCCGGGGTCGGTCCGGTCCGGTCCGCTCACCTGGGCATCAGCGGGATCGGCTCGCCGAGCTCGTCCACGAACTGACCGCCGGCGGCCAGCACGTAGCGCTGGTGGAGCGAGCAGAGCGCCAGCCGGGCCGTGGTGGGCGTGTCCTTCTCGGCGCCGTCGGCGTTCTTCAGCGGCGAGAACTCGTCCTCGCGCAGCACCTCCCACACGGCAAAGTCGCTGCCCGGGAACGGAGACAGTGAGCGACGCATGGACGAGTACAACACTTGGAAACGTAATGATAGCTTGAGGCACTAGTGACGCTGTTACTTCCGCTGTCACTCGCCTGCCTTCGGAGGTTAACAATCTACGGTTTGACAAGAAACAAATCGAGACAATAGCTGTACGTACGGCATGATGCTTGCTTGTGTCTGCTCATGTGCTGTCCGATGCGACGTCATGTGTTTACGTTCACTGAAGCTCCCGTTCTTACACGCAGCGTGGCATGTGCAGTTTCAGATGTTTGACATGGGCTGCTGTGATCCTGCTATCACGCATAACACTCACTCGGTCGGCATAATAAACAAGTCAGGTTCAAGGTTCTGACGATAAGTAGCACCGAGTGTTAACACGCTACCACTAAGGTAATAAAGCAATAAGCATCCCGTCTGGGCGAGATAGCCATTCATGTTAAAGGCTATTCTCACGTAATTGAAACTACTAACCGAGTAAATGGATAATGAGCATGCTGAAGTTACGGAATGGCCGTTCTCGCCTGTACATATAACGTGCTAATGACATGGTCAACAGAACACTGCTGGCTGCTGACAGAGCCCCTGTAGGCGATTCGGATTCAGTTCAGATTCAGGTCCCTTGGCACAACTAGCAGGTGTCAGCGGGCACGCTGATCGCTCCAGAGGCCGCGGCCAGCCGGGCGACTCGCACCCGGCTCGGCGGCCTCGCCACGTACTTGGCCACCTGGAACACGTCGAACACGAACTTCT
Source organism: Pollicipes pollicipes (assembly GCF_011947565.3). Taxonomy (NCBI): domain Eukaryota; kingdom Metazoa; phylum Arthropoda; class Thecostraca; order Pollicipedomorpha; family Pollicipedidae; genus Pollicipes; species Pollicipes pollicipes. The sequence continues at coordinate 7,943,740 of NW_023597054.1, forward strand.
CCATCTTGATGCCGTTGGGCTTGTCGGGCTTCCGAGTCTGGCCGGTCTCATCCGCGTACGGAATCTTCTTCTTGGCCATGTGGTGCAGCAGCTGTGCCTCGCGTTCGCTGTAACGGTGTTGCAGCCGGTCAGAGAGCGGGCCGATCAGAGGGGCGGTCCGATCAGAACGGCGACCGATCAGAGCGGCGGTACGATCAGAGCGGCGACCCGCTCAGAGCGGTAACCGGTCAGAGCGGCGACCCGCTCAGAGCAGCGACCGGTCAGAGCGGCGGCCCGGTCAGAGCAGCGGTCCGATCAGAGCGGCGACCTGGTCAAAGCGGCGGCTCGATCAAAGCAGTGCCGCGTCCAGAACAGCGGTCAAAGCGGCGGCCCGGTCAGAGCGGTAGCCAGGTCAGAGCGGTGGCCGTACTCGTAGGCCGCCGGCAGAGGGAGCGTCACACACGACAGAGGTGAGATGCTCCGATGACTGCCAGCATCGACGCGGTGCACACCAGCAGGGGTATTGTCAACACAATAAGCTGCCGTGAACATTATGGATATCGTGATGGACACCGGCCAAATACGAGCAATCATTCGAAGGGCGGCATTTGAGCTCGGGCTGACCGGAGACGGCGGCCGGGATGGTGGGCACTGCGGACAGCCAACACGTCACTCCGGCAGCGCGGCCTGTGAGACCTCGGCTCTGACTGAGGGGCCCGGCACCGCACGGACCTGACGACGCTCTCCAGGAACTCGATAGTGAAGAAGTGGTTGCAGATGGAGCCGGCGGCGAACGTGAGCCGACCGTCCGCGTTCCGCTTCTGGGCAGTCTTGAGCGTGATCTCCGAGTACTCCACCACCTGGTAACGGCCGTCCACCTGGCAGACCACGCCCACTGGCTCCGTGGGGAACGCCTTCTCCACCACCTGAGGAAGCCGACCCGGTGCGTCACGGCGCGGCACGGCACGGCGTGGCATGGCACGGCGTTGGACGTGGATGGCACGTCAACGTGCGGGTCGCCACAGCAAGACACGGCATGTCATGGCACGTCGGCACGGCAGCGATAACACGGTATGACACGGCACAGGTCTGGGCGTAGACGACACAAGAGGTGGCGCGACAGAGCATGCATGTCCCGGAACATCACAGCGCAGTGCGGGACGGCACACCCACGGCACGACGCCAGATATTCGAGACTTTCCCTGTGAAAGCGGAGTTAGTGGTACCCACTGCGACTGCTCGAGCGTGCCCAAACTTCAGGGAACACACCTATGACGTACACTCTATTTCGAGCCGTGTAGAAGAGAGAAGAAAGGGCGGGTCGGGTAGCGTGCACCTGGGCCATGGCATCGGGAGTAGGCCCAACCGCAGCCCACCGTAGCCTTACAAGGAAAAACTGAACACAAGGTTATGTACGGGATGGAGTTCTCGGAGATCCGCTGAGTAGTGGTGTGAGGCATTCATGAAGGTCTTTTCGCTGGTTGTTGGCCTGCGTGCCGCGGTTGTACAGGGTGCGAGGAAGCTCGTACAAGAAACGTTCGCCTGATATTGTGAGGTTAACCCTCGTCACTCTTTACGGCATAGAGACTAACAACCATTAAGAAAAGAGGTCTATCGAGCTCACAAGACGGCTCGACGTTGACGGGTCTGAGTCATGCCGACTTGACATGAACACTTTTTAGAGGAACAGCGTCGAAGGAAGGTTCATTTGGAGCCTTGTGGCAATATTGTCATCAAATAACGGACGCTTTATGCAGACGGTTCTTTCATCATGTCGTATCTCACTCAAGGCATATCGATATTCGACTCCGAGACCGTGTTGACGCACCAGGATCGTATAACTAATCCCACCTGGCGTGACCAAGCTCCGCCGCTCCGGCGCTGTCTCTTGACGGCCAGATAAAGGATCATAAAGGTCGGCGCCGGACGTCATCAGCGCCCCGCTGGCCCTGCGAGCTCAACCCATGATAATAAAAAAGCACAGAGTCCACAGGTCTTGATCAGGGCCCACAAGGTGGGATCGGAACGTCAAGGTCAGGACTCGGTCAGGTGATAGGAAGCAGAATGAGGGGACGGCACCGAGGGAGGTCATGGTGTATCAGTAGGAAGCAGCTTGACGTTCTAAGGTCAGCCTGGGGAGTAGATCAGCAGTTGATAGTGATTAGCATGCGCCCGGATGGCCGGTTGAATGCCTTTCGCTCGGGTCGGGGGAGGGTAATTTGACCCTCCTGAGATCTCAGGAACGAAGAGGGCTAGAGTCACCAAATTCACAGTGTGTTGGCCTGCACGCGAACTCACTTGGGTTAAAGTTTGAGCTTCCTAGTTCATGACCTTCGGGTCAAATAAAGTCGAAGAAGGTCAGACTCCAAGTTGACCTCTAAATTGTCCCCAGAACCTAGATACCTCTTCAAAGCAAAAAGTTGCATGCTTATTCAAGGTCAGTGACCTTGTTTGACCTTTCAAAAGCAACGGCGATCAACATAATAAGAGACTGCTTTGAGTTTTGCAGTCGAATACACGGCACAGACTAAGCTAGGCAATATGCTCCTATAAAAGGAAATGTTGACCGGGGTCATTTTAGATCAGTGACCTGTCGTGACCTATAAGAAACCCATGGAAGATTTCCTATGCGGTTCCCGTGATAAAAAATTCGAAATGCTCACCAGAAACTCGACGTTGAAACTCACGAAACTCACGAAAACCCCAAACAGCAGGCCCCAGAGTAAAAAATAGGTTGGTTTTGACCTTGGTCTGACCTTCATATTTGACCCCAGGTCACTGTAATTTGTTCAATCAATTATTATGCTGCCTAAGAAGAAAGTATTTTAGAGATGTATGGCTTCCTCTAGCACTCCGTTGTCTCATAGATTAAACAATTCCGTTGAAATTGACTTCGCTAAATCCATGGCCTGACTTTTACCTGCCGGGGGCTAGTGATGTTACAAGGCATATGCAATTTTTCTGATATCACACGATCCGCTATTAAATTGCCTACAGCTATGCAAAATTTGGCGTGGCTACACCGCGTCGTTCGGAAACCATTCCGGAAAAAGCCTCGTGGGAGTCAATTTGACCCCTACTCGAGGGCGTGTTTAAGTGATACGCGTGCCATGTCAGAAGCTCTGTGGATAGAGGATATGGAATCAAATATAACATTCTCGAGGACAGGAAGCAAATACAGTAATCCGATTTAACACCTTAATCATGGTCTGTCTAGTGTACTTCAAAGTGCTTTTAGACTGCCTCCGAACCGATTTAGAAACTTATAGACTATGGTATCAAGAGACCTGTAAGGACTGAGCAACAATAAGATGCCCAAACGAAGTGCGCGGCAAACGTCACACGCAATCACACCAGGACCACATTAGATTAATGTTATAGTCTTCGCATCGCCATCGCAATCCTTTAGACCGTATTTCATGTAAAGCATAACGGATCTCTTATGGCATACCGTGCGGCTAGCAGAGGTGTGGTCAGCGTGACAAGGCGAGAGTTATGTTCACGCAGTACACTCGTGCGAGGCAGTGCGCCAGCAGGCAGACGGTTACGTGCGAGGAAAGCATATGAAAAGCACATATGCGTTGCTTTAAGCACATACAGAGAGGCCCGCGTGAGCTCTCGCTCCGCTGAGCACCCAGGTGCATTGCTTGCAAGATATGTATGACACGTGCCGCTTGTGACTTAGCAAAGTGGCAGCAACGGGTAGAACTGCGGCTTTAACGTCATGCCCTTCCGCTACAGTGGAGGGCGTTTGAGAGGCGAATAACGTCCGACTCTTGACGTCATGCCGTGTGCCTGTTCGACCTATGCATCGTTGCAAGGGAAACGGAAAACCTACATCTGCCCACACCTGACAGTCTAATGGAGGAAGAGACATGACTGGTGATGAACAGGAGCCGGATGGGGAGCCGAGTGGAGCCGGGTGGGGAGCCGGATGGGGAGCCGGATGGGAAGCCGCGTGGAGCCGGGTGGGGCAGGATGGGAAGCCGCTTGGGGCCGGGTGGAGCCGGATAGGGAGCCGGGTGGGGAGCCGGGTGGAGCCGGATGGAGCCAAATGGGGAGCTGGGTGGGAAGTCGGGTAGAGCCGGGTGGAGCCGGATGGGGATCCGGATGGAAAGCCGCGTGAAGCCGGGTGGAGCCGGATAGAGAGCCGGGTGGGGAGCCGGGTGGAGCCGGATGGAGCCGAATGAGGAGCTGGGTGGGAAGTCGGGTAGAACCGGGTGGAGCCGGATGGGGATCCGGATGGGAAGCCGCGTGGAGCCGGGTGGAGCCGGGTGGGGAGCCGGGCGGGGAGCCAGGTGGAGCCCTGTGGGGAACCGGGTGGAGCCGGGTGGAGCTGGGTGGGGAGCAGGATGGGGAGTCGCGTAAGGAGCCGGATGGGGGGGCCGGGTGAGAAGCCGGGTGGAGCCGGATGGGACTTGGTTCTGACATCCGCGCCAGGCGCTGGCCCCAGTGGACTCACCTTAGCACCGCAGTCGGCACCACGGGAAATGCAGTAGCCCATGAAGACGGGGTCGGCCATCTTCACCAGGATGTTGTCCACGCAGTAGACGTGTAAGTACTTGATGCCCCTGGCGTGCATGTCCTCCAGGATGTTTTCGCGCTTGAGGGCGCGGTAGAGGCCGCCGTTGCCGTCAGGCGCATGCGCCAACTGGCTGGGCGTCTGCAGGATGATCTTGCCATCAAAGGTAAAGCAGGGCAGCGTGCCCTGCTCGAAGAACACAAGGTCCTTCCTGTCCAGGCCAAAGTAGTCGTTGTTTTCGAAGTAGCGCTGTGTGGGCTGCTTGGTGGCCTCACTGGCCATGATGTACCAGGTACAGGCGCCGCCGGTACGGCCGGTACGGTCAGCTGCCACCTCCTGCAGGTGCGCCAGGCGCTCCGCCTGCAGCTGGTACAACGACTTGTGCGACGGCAGGCCCACATCGTACATGCCCTTTGGGTAGTTGACGCCGAGCCGGGTGCCCTGTCCACCGGCCAGTAGGAGCACGCCGATCTGGCCGCGCGAGACGGCCTCCAGACCTGCAGACAGCGGCGGCGGGCACCTTCACGTCAGCAAGGCTCACTCATTCGCTGAGAACACGGCATGGCAGGCGGACGCAGTGGACACACAGCACAGCAGGCGGACACAGCGGACACACAGCACGGCAGGCGGACACAGCAGCATCAAGTCGTGACGAGCAGCAAAAATGTCCATAATCAGAGTTGGGCGTACATACAGATAGCGACGTGCAACATGGCTCACGCACTGTTGAAAATGCATCAAATGCATTGGGTTTGTACCTTTGACTAATCTTATTGATGTGATCAGTGTACATTGTGTGTTATGCTCTCTATTAACTGCCGTGGTTATAACTCTTCTTCGGTAGTCACGCTACACTTGAAGGAAACGGCTGGTTCATAAAATGGTCGCCTAAAAAGTTACCAGAATTTAAAAAGTACTTCAGAAACGTTAAATCAATATACCTACATCGTAACAAATATCCTCGCGTTTAGGATAGGGACCACGCACATCAATAACAGCACTGACAGCATGAACGCTAGCCGGGTGCAGCTAAGCAGAGCACAGCTCATGAATTAAACCGGGCAGCCCGGAACGGCGGCGTCCTCATTGCCTTCGCGCCGCTGACTGGCTCGCCAAATAGAGACCTCGCCGGAGACGGTGTGTCACAAGCGCCGCTCGCGCGCCGGATATCAGCTATGAGCCGGATGGGGCTCATGAGGGCCGGCCGTGGGCTGCCCGTGGCGCGCCGGACGCGTCGCAGCCGCGCCCCGCGCTCGTCTGTCCGTGCCCCGGCCGCTGACAGCGCCGCAAACAAACAGTGTGCCGGCGGCCGGGGCAGGGCGGTCCGGCTCGTCTCCGGGCGACGCAACGGCCCTCGGGTCAGCCCGGGCCCGCGGCGGGCGGCGCCATCCGGCGCACCCCGCCCGTCCGGTGTGTGGCCGCACTGCACCGTTGCGGGCGCCGAGACGGGAGGTTCGGGTCTGACGGGCCTGCCCAGGTGACGACGGCGCCAGCACGGCGCGACTCAGCGGAAGTCTGGATTGTGAATAACGGTATTGGTTGTGAGACGAGTACGCGCGACGTACGAGTTCAGCGCTCGTCGTGTTGTGCATCCATAGCAGGTGAACTGTGTTCGAGTATATCAGGTTGGTCGACAGCACTGACCGCTCGTGCTCGCTATACATAACCGGTCCCGGCCGGCGGTAGGGGCGGGGGCGAAAGTGATCACACAGATTCAGGGACGCGGAGTGCGGGCGACCGTTACGCGCCTCCCGAGGGCAAGGCCCTAGGCACTCGCACACCGCTGTAGGTCACAGTCAGCCGGACCCCACGGTCGAAAAAGTCAGGACCAGGCTCGGCAAGTGCGGCTTTGTGCGCAAACGGAGGGAATCTAGCCTTCCCTCAAGGACTTCTACTTTCTAAACACGGCCGACACCGCTGCAACCGTTAAGCTGCGGGGACTCGGCTCAGCGCTGCCGCCGTCAGGCCGCGTCTCCACGGCCGGTGGCGGTGGACGCGAAACAGTTGTCGGCCCGACCTTCAGCGGAGGCCAATGCCTTCCAGAGCGCGCGCCCGGCTGGCCCGGACGTGCCGGCGCCGGTGCAGGGCGCCGCTGGAGAGGCTGCGTGCGGTGGGCGCCGGCCGCCGCACACGCGCAGCACACCATAAAGCAGACAGATGTCGATAATGGCGCCCATGTCGGGACATAAACCCCCTGGGACACCAGGGCAAGAGCTGTGGCCGACACGGAGCGTGCGCCAGCTGTCGCTGGCGAGATGAAGCCGTGAGAGGTGCCTGCCACCTAAGGGTAAGAGGTGCCTACCGCCATAGATGTTGATATTTTTTGGACGGTGGCCCACAGATGTCAACGTCCGTGCGCCAGACCAAGCGACTGATGAGTCTGAAGGAATGGTTCTGACCTCCGAAATATAACCAAGAGGTCGTTGGCCTATGCATGAAACCCCGCAAGCTGCATCGAGCGCAAAGAAGAACCTGGCTAGGCCTTGGTGAGGCTTCAAGCTGATGAATCATACTCTAAAGCGGATGCACGTATCTTTGAGGCATTATCTCTGAGGACAATGACCTCTGCTTATAAAAGGGCTCATGCCTTCATCGAAATTTCAAACAACTCTTCCCGTGAAAACCCTTAACTTGATAGCGTCGCGGTGTTTTCCACAGAGCCACATGGGCAACACAGTCACACAACAGGGCAAATAGGAGCCGGCAGCCGCGCGCCACCGATGAAGGGGCCAACACTTCGCCCTCCGATAGCGGCGTCCACTCGAGGTTCGCGAGTAGCTTACCAGCCCGTTCATCACCTCGCGCGTCCACCGGTCGGCAGGTCAGACCAGCCCGTTGTGCCGGCTCGTTGGAGCAGCGCAATGAGGACCGACGCGACTCTTAGCCGCTCGGTCAGCGAAGGCGATGCGCTCGGATCAGAAAATCGAGGGGAGGGGGGCAAAGAAACAGGTTCGCTCGGACCCGCTGCGCCGCCAAATTCGCAGGCACCTCCGCGCCGTCTGACCGATCAAAATATCGAGCTGCAGCTACGCATAGCTGCCGCCCTAGCACTACATCACCCACAGGCGAGTAGCTTCCGTGCGGACGGCTCGGACGACGGCAGCCGGCGCGACTGACCGAGGTTCTCATACAGTCGCAACTGCTCGGGCGAGGAGCGCACCACCGAGCCGAAGTCGTCCGAGTGCACCGGCTGCAGACGGCGTGACTGACCGAGGTTCTCATACAGTCGCAGCTGCTCGGGCGAGGAGCGCACCACCGAGCCGAAGTCGTCCGAGTGCACCGGCTGCAGACGGTCGTCTAGCTTGGCCTGGTCCGCGCTCTGCGCCTCCGTCGTGCGTTTGAAGAAGCCGCACACTTCGTCCAGGTCCAGACTGTCGTCAGGACAAGCGCGTCAGCATGCTGATCTGGCCTAAATACCATGTGGAAATACGTGACGCGATGAGCGAGTTTGCCAAAGACAACGCATATATATATATATATATATATATATATATATATATATATATATACATATATATATATATACAAAGAAATAGATACAAATAGACACAGCTGATAAAACCAAAAACCAAAGAGAATTACAATACTAATAAACAAAAAGGGACAGTTTTCGGGGCACAAGTTCAGTTACACGCAAGGTGTCTTATTCTCATGTAAGAAATCGCGAACCAGGAGGCACTTACAAGTAAACGTCCCGAGCTGGGCTGTCAAGGAGACAGATCGGGAAGTTCAACACATAGGTTTAGACCCGTGTGCTTGTGGGTACGGGCCTGTTCCAGGGGCCCATAAAAACATGCAATGTTTTTACCGTTACAGAGAGAGGGGCTTAGACGGCCTTTGGACATCAGCCACACCTTTCCAGAACCTAACATTTCACAGTGCACATCTTCTACACGATAGCTGGTGAATCATTTCATCACTGTGTAGCTCTCTGAGAGTCGGGAGAGATCATAAGGCAAGTGCACACGGGACGAAATGCAACGTAATGTGGTGACTACACACATATCTAGAAGCGAATTCTTGGTGAAACCTGGAGTAAGTTTCACTGTATGAACGTAAATTTGAATCCTAGTTTCTCTTGGTTCCCCATCACCTCCCGTGCCGTAACTGTTCTGCTACCGTCCGTCCTCCCGGGCAGCTCACTCTGCTCTCACCGTTGGATTTCGTCGCTGAGCTCCCGCTGCTGCTGGGGTGCCAGGTCGTCCCAGAACTGCAGCAGGTGCCCCTGACCGGCCGCGTTCACCTTACTGCGCAGACTCTCCACGTCCATGGTGACCTGCGGCGGAGCAAACAGAGCGGCGTCAGCCGATGAAGCGCTGGGGCCGACACTGCGCCGCGCACGGAGACCGAGAGGGCCGACACTGCGCCGCGCACGGGCACCGGAGAGGATCGCATGGGCTGGGCGGGGACCCAAGGGGCTGGGCTGGTGTGGAAACGCGCGGCGCCCGACCCCAGCGCAGGTCGACACCACTGTCGACGCCCCGGCGCGCTGTCTGTTGACCTGGTTGCCCTGCGGGACAGGGGGGGGGGGGGTGACTACACGAGGTCGTCGATTTACACCTGGCCGGTGACGTGGGCATGGGTGGTGGGCAGCTGGGTCGATAGCGTTGTCGTTATAGGCAGGTGCACGCGTGGTGAAGCGCAAAACAGAAAGCCAACTATGCTGTGTTCTCGTAAAGTGCTGATAATGTGGCGGACAGAAGGAAGGGTCCATGACCTGGAATGTAAAACAATGTCGCAGTCAGGTTAGGTAGCGCCATGAAAACATCATGATTAGCGGCAATATCGCAACGTATACTGGATTAATGCCAGTCCATACTGATTTTGCGGTTGAATCTTGATATTACCACATCGGATTTCATACCAAACCTAACACTGTTTTCGGGAAAACAGGATTCGACGCATTTGTAGATATTGAGCTCGTTTCAAAGACATTTGGTATTGGTCTATAGGGCGTTGAGTCACGTTTGTTTAGCGCGAGCGATCGGCTGGTCACTGCATTCGAAGTCACCGCTAACCGTCTAGGAAAAAGCTGGCCACTTAAGCTGACGGACAGCGGCGGGCGCCGCTACCGGCATGAGAGCTGGTCCTAACGAATCAGCCGCCCGTCGCCCGATCCGGCTCCTGCCGACTTCGGGTCTCCGCCCGTCCTAACCGTTCCGGCTTCTGCCGACTTCGGGTCTCAGCCCGTCGCCCGGTCCGGCTCCTGCCGACCTCGGGTCCCCGCCCGTCCTGACCGTTCCGGCTCCTGCCGACTTCGGGTCTCCGCCCGTCGCCCGGTCCGGCTCCTGCCGACCTCGGGTCTCCGCCCGTCGCCAGGTCTGGCTCCTGCCGACCTCGGGTCCCCGTCCGTCCTGACCGTTCCGGCTCCTGCCGATCTCGGGTCCTCGCCCGTCGCCCGGTCCGGCTCCAGCCGACCTCGGGTCCCCGCCCGTCCTGACCGTTCCGGCTCCTGCCGACCTCGGGTCCCCGTCCGTCCTGACCGTTCCGGCTCCTGCCGATCTCGGGTCCTCGCCCGTCGCCCGGTCCGGCTCCTGCCGACCTCGGGTCCCCGCCCGTCCTGCCCGGCCCTGGCTGGCCTCACATGACCGACTGCAGGCCAATCTGCCGCCATCAGCTGGCGGGAGACGCCGCTTCCGCGCACTGGCGCCGACCTCCGCCGGCCGCGGAGACCGGCGGCCGGCACCCGGCGACCTTGAGGCCAACGGCGGCCGGCGAGCCAGCCCCGGCGGCCGGCGAGCCATCCCCGGCGGCCGGCGAGCCATCCCCGGCGGCCGGTGGGGCTCGCCCGCCGCCGCGCGTCCCGCCACTCCCCAGACCGCAGGGAACGGAGACGCGTGCCGCCCTCCCACTGACGTGCCTCAACAAAGCGGCTGTGACTTTGCTGCCGTTCGACCCTCCAGCAGTTGCGGTCGTTCCTCAGACCAGCAGCTTCTAATGTTTTGGTTACAAAGGTGTCCTTAGGACTTCGATGGAAAGATATCATCGTTGTTCCGGAAATCAGTCAAAATCGCGATTTCAAGGGCTTTGACCGTCAGTTACACGTGCGAAGGTCAAACATGCAGTACTGCAGATTCGATCGGCAACTGCCTTCACGTACCATAAGTATCCCGGTCCACGCTGATAATTATGATATCAGACGTATAAGTGATATCAGACGTATAAGTGATATCAGACGTATAAGTGTTTGATGGTGACCGGCATGGGCAAATAAGATGCCAATGCGACATCAACTGCCGTTCCCTGTTTCACTTTGTGCATCCAATGACGTATACAAATTTAGCAAGATCAGAAGATATGTTATTATTTTGAGTGCAAAGCCGGCAGAGGGGAACGGTGAATGCGACAATGACGGCGCCCCTTTAAAGTCAACGGAGCTCACAAACGGGGTAGAGCAGTGCGTGAAAAACTGGCTGCAAAAGGAACAATCAAACAGGGGGCATGGACTAGACAATCCCGAATCTGCTCTTCTGTGCGCAGTATGCCTTTGTATGGAGGGGACCTCGCGCACTCTGGCTGGACGCGGCATGGCTGCTGCTTTACGGACACCACCTCCCTGCGGCTGGACGCGGCATGGCTGCTGCTTTACGGACACCACCTCCCTGCGGCTTGACGGGGCACGAAGGCACCACACCCAGCCGTCGCGCACATATACATTGGCCAATCGGCCGCCGTCCACTGGAGCTGCAACACGGCCGGCGACAGCGTCTCATGGTCATGACCCGGTCCTACTTTCGACGCCGTTACAAAACAGCGGCGGTCGCCGAAGGTCTCCGCGTCTGACGGGCGCCGGCCGGAGCTCTCTCCCTCCCCCAGCGCGGCAGCGGAGGGTCCCTCCGCGCACCCCAGCCGGGTGTGTTCGGCTCTTCAGATGACGCACGCTGGTCCCGCCGCTCGCCGCGCGAGGTTGGGCTTGGGCGAGCGAAAAGTGAACCCTGGTTCAAAGCAACGAGGACCATTTCCCTCGTTAGCTGAGTGACCGCAAGGTGACGCATGTTTGCCAAGGGATTCATTTGTCATTAGCTGCTGGCTTCAGGTGCGCATTAGGCAAACAAATCGGTCTGCCTCGCTGACATCTGACGCCAAATCCGGTGTGATAATGGGTTCGATACGATAATCCGGCGCAAAACCTAACCACTCACATCGAAATCCACCCACATCTTAGCAACTGATAGTGGCTGATAGTGGCGGAGCCGCAGGCGATGGCCGCTAGGGGCCGGGCGCAGGACTGTCAGCCACTCGACTGCCATCCGGTCCGGCCGAGTCGTGCCCTGCTGCTGATCGCCACAAGCGCTCCCTATGGACGGCGCTGCTGGAGCTCACGTCATACCGCTGCGTTGGGCGTATTGGTGTATTTATAAACGCGTCCTGCTCTTGCAGCATTCACGATGACTGGAGTGAAGAACAGGCAAGCATTGGATACCGTCAGCGTGCGCCGATCTGGACCGATTGCGACGGTCGTCGCGTCTGAGGCAGGGCTGGCTGGGGGGCGATCGCTGCGTCTGAGGCAGGACCGGCTGGGCCCCGGTCCCGCCGCACAACGTGGGCCGGCTGTGGCCGCTGCTCCCCCCCCCCCATCCCCACCCCACCTTCGACCTCATAACCAGCGGACGCCCTGCTGAGGTGCGGCCGCACCTGCTGAGGTGCGGCCGCACCTGCTGAGGTGCCGCCGCACCTGCTGAGGTGCGGCCGCACCTGCTGAGGTGCCGCCGCACCTGCTGAGGTGCCGCCGCACCTGCTGAGGTGCCGCCGCACCTGCTGAGGTGCGGCCGCACCTGCTGAGGTGCGGCCGCGCCTGCTGAGGTGCCGCTCGCCACGCCAACAGCAGGCCGGGGCAGCGGGCCCGCGTTGAGGTCGCAGCTTGACCAGAGGGAATCCGTCACACACCGCCGGAGGTGACGAAGCGGCAATATAGAAGGCACGCGCTACAATCCAGACGAGGTGAAACGAATCCGGCTCCAGTACCGATGACCATGTAATGCTGCAGGCCTGATGAGCCTCTTTTGAATAGATTGTTACCCAGGTTTCGTGCCATGTGCTACGAGACACGTTTGAATTGGGCTTATCTGTATCGATCTGTTCGATTTATTGCCCGTCCTATCCAGAATACGTATTTACGCAATTAGGTACAATGCTGCAAATCTCGGTTTACTTGATTTACCAATTATGTGCTCGGAGAACAACCCGCCATTATGCTAAAAATACGATGACTTCAACTGTCGCCCTTCCGCTATGTCACGTGACCGTTCACCGCCATCCATGTTTCATACCGCGCCAGGGGATCGGCCAAGCTGACCAAAACACAGCAGTGAGCAACTACACAATCTGCCATGCAATGAAGTACGCATTGGTCACCTAAGGGGGGGGGGGGGCAAAAGGTAGGTAGAGATATGTTGGGATATAGGTCTTCAGACGTCTGTTTTCACGCAACGTTATAAACGGACAGTTGAATTCTGCAAAGCTTGGATAACCCATTCCCATCCTCCTTTCCTGGGAGGCGGAGCCATTAAGCATTTGGGGTCGCCGTATAGTCTCGTGGAGTTAAGTCATGGACATAGCGGTTGCACGTGACATCGATGTTTTATTTATCCCCGGGTCCAAGCGACTACCTAAAAACCACGCCGTGATCTGGGCAATCCTAGATCGGCGAGTCATGACCAAGGTAACACACCACTTGCGTGTGGTAGCCGTAACATATATAGCGAAGTGAAGCCGAACAAAGGGAGTTGGGACAAGGCGAGCCGGTAAGAGGAAAGGATGCACAGGTGCCACGTCATATGTCCCAGCGTAACATGCGAGGCACGCCCAAAAGCTTAACAGAGATACATGCGGCAACCAATGTGAGGGCGAAGAGTACATCAAATCATTATGTTGAGGTTCTCGGGCCCCTGCTGTGATCCCATTTCATAATGAAGGATTATCATGGGCTTCACGATAGGCCGGGAAGGCAAATGCTCAGCACCCAACATACACCTGGCACGATTCTGCTGGGCATTTTGTCGCGACATGTTCTCAGCTCACTGCCCGCCCGGCGACAGACTGAGCCGAGTGACATGTTCCCAGCTCACTGCCCGCCCGGCGACAGACTGAGCCGAGTGACATGTTCCCAGCTCACTGCCCGCCCGGCGACAGACTGAGCCGAGTGACATGTTCTCAGCTCACTGCCCGCCCGGCGACAGACTGAGCCGAGTGACATGTTCCCAGCTCACTGCCCGCCCGGCGACAGACTGAGCCGAGTGACATGTTCTCAGCTCACTGCCCGCCCGGCGACAGACTGAGCCGAGTGACATGTTCCCAGCTCACTGCCCGCCCGGCGACAGACTGAGCCGAGTGACATGTTCCCAGCTCACTGCCCGCCCGGCGACAGACTGAGCCGAGTGACATGTTCTCAGCTCACTGCCCGCCCGGCGACAGGCTGAGCCGAGTCCGAAGCCGAATATTTTTATGACCTTCGGAGCTCAGGGACCGGCACATTGCGATGAAAGCAAGGACGCGCCGCCGCGCCGCCGCTCAGGAGCCAACAGCTGAGGCGGGCCGCGCGCGCAGCCAGCTGAACGAGACGGAAGCACTCGAGGACACATGACATCAGGAAAAGTAAATACCCAGCCGAGGCATGAATGGGTGCCGAAGCGACACAGTGGACGAGTCATGCGCAACAGGCTACTAACTGGTAACTGCTTGTATAAATACGGCCAGTATGTTTTACTAGTGCATTATTGTTCACCATGATCTGCCACTACTACCACGACGTGATTCATGACTCGAGCCTGCATTTCAGTGCAATTCATGACGTAAGCGTTTTAGAGAAGTCGCCCTCATTTTTATGTATCAAGTCACTGCGTCGAAGCAAAACGGATATAGGATATTGCGATATCTTCTCTGTGGCCGTTACTCATAACAAATTTCCCGACGGCGCGTCCGAGGCTGCACGCCAATCCCCCGCGTGTTCCCCTCCAATGGCAGCACTTAGCGTGCCAGCTGACGAGCCACTCTGCAAAGCCTTGCGAACCGGCGACTGATCTAACTGAACCCGGACCTGGCGAGCGAGGGCTAGGCCGACTGATCTAACAGCCCGCTTACTGGCAGTGCCGTACCATCACGGCTGTCCACCCTCTCACCTGCTGGGGATTCTGCCCATCCTCCCATCTGCAGCTAGCTCGTTATCTTCATGGCGTAGCTCTGCGTGCGCTCTCACCTGGTCAGCTCCAGCATCAGTCTATCGGGGCTATTTACCCTCTCACCTGGTCAGCTCCAGCATCAGTCTGTCGGGGCTGCCCGCCTTCTCATCTGGTAAGCTCCAGCATCAGTCTGTCTGTCGGGGCTGCCCGCCCTCTCACCTGGTCAGCTCCAGCACCAGTCTGTCGGGTCTGTTCACCCTCTCACCTGGTCAGCTCCAGGGCCAGTCTCTCGGGGCTATCCGCCCTCTCACCTGGTCAGCTCCAGCATCAGTCTGTCGGGGCTGCCCGCCTTCTCACCTGGTCAGCTCCAGCACCAGTCTGTCGCGGCTGCCCGCCCTCTCACCTGGTCAACTCCAGGGCCGGTCTCTCGGGGCTATCTGCCCTCTCACCTGGTCAGCTCCAGCGCAAGTCTGCGATGACTCTACGCCGCCTCTCACCTGCTGTGGGCTCCGGTGTGGGGGTTAGTGAGACTAGGTGGTCGGACCGGTCAGTCGGACGCTCCGCCGCGCGAACACAGGAGACGAGCCGGCTCACCGCTGCCGTTATATACCCGCCGCCTGTCAGGCGGCTATCTGCCGCGGCCACCGCGACGCCGTCTGGCGGACGACGGCCGTCACCACGCGGCCGGCGTCACCGCGTAGGTCCGTCACCGCAGTGGGACCGCCCACGGGCGTCGTTTGGCAGATCCATGACCACACGGAGACTACCCGCCATGCCACGAATGCCAAGGTAGAGGCACCCAATGACCATTAGTGGAAATTTTCCGAAATCATTAGGGGTACATCGATATTTTAAGCTGGTCACTTTTACGCAACGCCATGGGTCCCATGCCACGAATTTTTCTGATGGCGGTGACGGAGAACTATGTGTGAGAGGCCCGATGCTTACTCTCACACGATATGAGGCAGGAAGTCGGGTGAGAGAGATAAAAAGCTTAGAGCTCTGTATGGAGAGGTATGAAAGACTCGGTACTATGAGAAAGTCGGGTACGGGAAATGCAAGGTTAAAGCCTGGCGACTCTGTGTAAGACACAGGACACATTTTCCCCGAGAGAAGTTGAGAGGAACCCTTTAGCAGAGTGGCTTGGCATGAGACGGAAGACTGAGAGCCGGTTCGGGTCTCGAGAGACCAGGGACTGAGCAGAGACGAGCAGAGACTCGGCCGCAGCATGGAGTCGTCGCAACACAACGCCATACAATCGGCGCGTCTAAGCCGCACTCCCTCGGGATGAATCCAGCTAGTTAATTACATTCCCGGAGCTTGCGCCGGCGCCGCGCTGCACAACGCTGACGTCAGCACTGCCGGTCGGCGCAGGGGAAGGTCGTGTCAGCTCCGGCCGCTGCGGTCCTCCCCGGAGAGTGGCTCGTGTCCGCTGCGGAGGCTCCCCACCCGGCCGCTGCGGTCCTCCGCCGAAGAGTGGCTCGTGTCCGCTGCGGAGGCACCCCACCCGGCCGCTGCGGTCCTCCCCGGAGAGTGGCCTGTGTCCGCTGCGGAGGCTCCCCACCCGGCTGCTGCGGTCCTCCGCCGAAGAGTGGCCCGTGTCCGCTGCGGAGGCACCCCACCCGGCCGCTGCGGTCCTCCGCCGAAGAGTGGCCTGTGTCCGCTGCGGAGGCACCCCACCCGGCCGCTGCGGTCCTCCGCCGAAGAGTTGCCTGTGTCCGCTGCGGAGGCTCCCCACCCGGCCAGTCCCTTGCGGTGGACGCGGTGCTTGGCACGCGCCCGCGGACCCGGCCTCGGGCGATCGGCGGGAAATCCGGTCCAGTTGGGGGGCCATCGCGCACACCAGCATGCAGAGACGGTAAAGAAGCGCGTGTAAGCAGGCGACCGCATCCTTTACGTTGGTGCTGGCGCTTCGTTGTTAACACGCGCTCGGGTGGAGGTCAAATTGACCCACCCTGAAGGTTTTTCCAGAATGGTTTCCGAACGGCGCGGCACAGCCGCGCCAAATTTTGCATAGCTGTAGAAAATTGAATAGTGGATCACTTAACGTCAACAATTTATATTTACCTTATAAGGTAGCCGACCTATGGCAGGTCAAAGTCAGGTCATGGCTTCAGCGAAGTCATTTTCTAGGGAATTATCCAATTTGATCCAACAACAGAATGTTAGACGAAGCCATACATTTCTGAGATGCTTCCTTATTCAACACAACGATCTGAGTAAATCGTATTGACCTTAGGCCAGGTATGAAGGCCACACCAACGTTAAACCAACGTGTTTTTTACACTAGGGCTTGCTGTAGGGCATGGTTTCTGGTCTTCATTTCATATTTATTGACAGCAGGAATCGCATTCTACATCTTTGATGGACTTCTTAGAGGTCAGAATAGGTCATTGACCCAAAATGACCCAGGCCAACATTTTGTTTTTAGAAATGCAAAGCTCAGGGCGGTCTTGTATGATTCTGTTCACCATGACCTTCAAAAGGTCAAACAAGGTCACTGAACTTAACTGAGCATGTGACCTTTCGCTTAGAAACGATTATCTAGGCTCTGGTGACACCTTAGAAACCAAACTGGAATTCAACCTTGTTTGGCCATATTTGACACGAAGATCATGACCTAGAAACCTCAAACTTTGACCTAAGTGAGTTCACGTACAGGTCAATACACCCTGTGAATTTGGTGTCTCTAGGTTTCTTAGTTCCCGAGGTCTCAGGAGGGTCAAATTGACTCCCCACCCGAGCGAAGGGCATCTAGCCAGCCACTTGGGCGCGTGTTGAAGTTCCGCCTCGTGACGCGGAACCCTTGGCTGCGGCTATTGATTTCAGTATCAAGCCATGTCTGGCTAGTTTTGCGTTTATTTGAAAGGCTGTCTCAGAAATATACGGAGGTGGTTGGTGAGATGCCATGAAGCGCAATCCACGGGCTGTCCATATAACGATGCAGAATACCCATGCAAAAGGCTTTTGGTTGATATATCGAGCAACCATGATGCTGCGTGGTTTTACGGGCAGCATACACCCAAAATATTTATGTCAGCGCCATGTTCACGTGTTCACGAGATCCTGACCATCTTTAATAAAAAAAAAACATGTGAGCGCTTCCACAGATGCCCTGCTTCGGTGGCCAAGCCGATGGTCCGAGCACCTATCCCTCCAAAAAAATATTATCGAATTTGGCTCAATATGTGTTGACGGACGGTGGTTTATTATTTGTATGGTATGATCATATTACAAAAGTGTGCAATTTAAAATGGCCGTAATGTTGTATTTGCCAAAGAATTGGGGAGACCAAGTGGACATGGGGGCCGACTCATCATTGGAGCCAGGATCCTCACAAAATAATGCAAATCGACACCCCCAAGCGGTTTCAGTAGACACATGAGTGACGCCAAACAATGTAGCTTGTTGTGTTACATTCTGTCTTAAGGCGCAGCATCTTGCCCCTGTGTGCTTATGCGTACAAAGGAAGGAGCAGGAAGATGGACAACAGAAAGAAAGGAAAGAGATAAAAATCCCTCTCAACTTTGGCAATAGATCACAAGACATTAATTGCCGCAAGACCAAATCATAGGCGCAAGAGCGTTTCAAAAAGCGTGCGTATGTTTGGGGGGGGGGAGGTTCAGGGTTTACTTAAGTAACTTTTACGAGGAGCAGAGCTAGGCGATCGGGTGATGGGACGGAAAAATTTGTCCACTTGTTGAGTACCACATGGGTGACGCAACCGGAGTCAATGTAATGGATTATATCCTATAAAGTTAAAGCGCAATAAGCAGTACTGACACGGTTGCTGACCCGGTCGATACATGGGAGACTTCATGAGCGGCCCGGCCCGTGATTGGACGGGCCCCCTGCCAGGCACGCAGCGGAACAAAGCCGACCGCTCCAGGAAGCGCCGCCGGCCCCGCGGCAGGACCCCGCCCTCCGCCGAGGGGCGTGCCGGCTCCGGCCTTGCCTTGCCCGCCCCCGATATCGGACCGGGACGGGCGTGGGCCGGTCGACGCCAGCGCCGCGCGACGGACGGGCAGTGAACTAGAGTACGGCGTACTCCCGACGCGCACGGCTCTGGACGACGGCGCTGAGCCGTGAGAAAGTCAGCGAGACAGGTGCTGACGTTAGTTTCTACGTGACCGCAGTTTAGGTTTTCCAAGACCCATGACACGTGCGCGGTAATTGTCAACTGATTAATCTGACTAGGTTTTGAAAAGCAAGTAACTGAGGTGAGCAAAGCCTAACACGTTCCGTGACGGCAAGAGCTCAGCTGATTATATATATATATATATATATATATATATATATATATATATATATATATATATATAATTCAATGTACGGTTTACAGCCGAACGTCAGGATGAACACGGTGCCATGCTGTTTTAGACGTCCTCGTGGCACGCTATGCAGACAAAACACATTTGACCAAACTTTATGTCAAAGAAGCGCTCTCTGGCATAACCTCACTTTTCATCCGCACGTCCAAGGCTCACAGAATTACACACTGAAAAATGAGCTACGGCGAGCTGTTTATCTTTCATGCACACCGCAGGCCATCCGCCGCAGCACACACCGTGTCGCGCATAGATCACCGCAGCACATTGCAGCACACACAGTGTCGCGCATAGATCACCGCAGCACATTGCAGCACACACCGTGTCGCGCATAGATCACCGCAGCACATCGCAGCACACACCGTGTCGCGCATAGATCACCGCAGCACATCGCAGCACACACCGTGTCGCGCATAGATCCTCAAGCAACGGACAACCCAGAGGCTAATTCAAATCTTGGTTAAGCAAGCTATTAATCAGCGTCCCAGTCCCGATCATCCGCCACGAAGAAAATTAAATATGGTGTACCTCGCACAACCTTTCATCGACGACCAGTTATGCCAGGAGGTCCAACATCCGTAAAAAAAATAGCGGCATAGAATATAGGGTGGCTTGGAATAATTCCGAGTCAATAAAACAGAACCTCGTGCGCACCAACCTGCGCAAACCAACAACCTGCGCTCAACACGTCCCCCATCGGAAGGTGCAGGCGCATCCCGTGTTCCTCTGGCCTCGACAAATGCTCCACCAACAACGAAGTAAATCAAGTCGCATGCACTCTGTGTTTAGCTACCTGCATAGCGGAGTGCATTTGTCCGGTACGTGAAAGGTTTTTAATCACTGGCGTGCAACATTCAGCAAGGGCATCAAATATCCATTTGGGCTTCATTTTCGGACCGATCACCGCTTTATGTGCCTCCTGAATGTCAATACGAGAGGAAATTGTGTGCAAGTGTTGTATGCACGCCGAAAGAAACCTTAAAGAAAATACCTTCTTTGGTACTCTGAGACCTTCCATAAAAACGTCAATCGGTGGACCTTACTAGGATAGCCAAGGAAACTTGTTCGATATCGGCCTTAGTACGCTGCTTTTGTATGCCTTGGTATATCGGTTTACCTTCATTCATGTCATCTTTGTGTTGCCATCTGTTTGCCCTATTTTTTGTCATCGAGTCTCCTGTTTTTTTACAATGTGTAAAATGTCTGCGAGGCTGAGATAGTTTAACCTGTACAAACAACTATTACCTGAATTGTCCCTTAGACGTTCCAAGCTCCGAATTCTTATTCAGCTTTGGATTGCATTGTATGCCTCACCACAGAGTATAAATTTCAAACTCACCTGAAGAGGGTATGTCTGCTGAAATATAGTGATCTTTGTGGATCATTTGTTATGTTTCTTGGAGATTGAGGTTGCAGTGAACAGTGAACGGTATAATACCAATGTAGCATAGCCATTGTGTTGCCCAGATCGTGTTGAAAAACACAATGCATGTTGCAAGGTTAAAGCCCTATGTACCGTGGGAATCGCAGGGGCTGCGTTTGAAGTGCTGACGGTTTGCAAGCTAATGGCACACGTTCTTTCATGATCGAAAAACGCCATGGCTGCTGGGAGTTGAGTACAATTTTATTATTGTGAAGAAAAACGCCGTTACGTTCATAGCAAAAACATTGGGCCGAGCACAGCACCTCCTTCACCAGCCGTCGTTGAAGTCAGCAACATTGCTAGGTTGATAGATTAAAAACTATATCCAGTGCCTTCAGCCATGCGCATAAACATCCCAACTACCACTGGCTCTTGAATTCAGGCATCCCTGCACTCAGCTCTCAGCCAAATGCACAAAACACATAGGAACGTAGCCGAGGGCACGGGGCCACAGGTGTCACAGCGGTTTGGGGACCCTCCCCCCCCCCCCCCCCCACCCCCCGCTGAACGGGAGGCCTTCACTAGGTACTGAATTATTTCGGAGTAATTCGGTCCACCGTATACAGGTAGACAGAACTGGCGCTCTTAAGGCCGTAACTGAACTCGGCCGCCTGGGCGCATCAGGCGCTGGAGGGGTGTGGCCCGGCCTGGGTAGCGGCGGGTAACGGACCAGACGCCGTGTTCGGGGACTGGTCTGTCGGCCGTCCGACACCGCGCCTCTTGAAAAGCCACTGGAGGCTGGATGTTATTCAGACTCGTGGCAGAATCGGTATCAGGACATGCACAATATCAGGCGGCGAGAGGAATGATGACGGAGGCGGAGGCTGCTTACCTAATGATAGTTCTTGGTTATTTCTTGCTGCGCATGATATTGTGGTTAGTGGCGTCGCAACAGCCGGTGTGAGCCGACGCAAGAGAACGATTCCTGCCAGGGGCCTCAAACTCCGTGCTGTTTTACCTGAAGTCAAATTTTCCCGGCCACTCGGCGTCTTAAGTGAAATCAATGAAATGTGGACAGGCCTCACTATTCGTACTGCGCAAATGTCACCTCGCTTTGCTCGCACATCATGTAACATGCATGCCACTCGTGTTTCAGGTAGTTTCGGACCTTCAAGGCCAATTTATCTCCATACACCTTTTCTGCCAGTAAGCATTAGGCATGCATATGTTTTGTCACCGCCGTGTGATTTAATCAAGTCTCATGTTTACTCGATATAACTGCTCTACCAGCCTACCGGTAAGCAATTACAACTGATGTGTGCATTCCAGGTACGCACTCGACCGCCACTGAGGCAGACGGGAGGGGCTGAGAGGTGCCGTCACCAATCGCATCGCGGGCGCGGTTGGGGGAGGGGGAGGGGGCGGTGCTCTGACATTGGCCGAGTGACCTGCTCACTTTCCCGAACACGTAACGCCGCAAGCGCTCCTCATTGGGAAACCTGATCAGTGTCGCCTGATCAGAACCGCACCCGACACCTGACACATGACACATTCGGCAGGTATATGTAGCGCACGCATCAATCATATTAACGATTTGCAAAACGCAAATCGTAACATATAACGATTTGCAAAATGCTGTCACAAAATCAAGCGGGATTGATGTAGCTCCCACGTTTTCGGATCATAGTGTTGAGGTGTATGTGTCGTTGCAAGTTACTACACCATGGAGATATGTGAATGAGCGAACTGCGTTTTCCAGCGCTCTGCACTATAGGTCTAGGTAGGGTTTTTAGGTTTAGGTTTATTTAGGTTTAGGCATTCAGTACCTTACTTTACGCCGGTGGCAGTTGCGCAGTGTCTTATTGTGAATGGAGTTCTTTACTTTACAGTGCCTTGGATGCCTGAGAGGAAGTGAGACTGACTCGTAAGGCGATCAACTTTTCAGGCAAACTTAACAGGCTTCATCAAGTACCACTCGTCCGGCTTGTGCAGCTCATATGGCGAAGCCACACCTATGCATCACCAATTGAGAGCTTTTTAACAAATGTGGATTTTCTTCACGCTAGCGACAAGCATACGCACGCGCGCGCACACACACACACACACACACACACACACACACACACACACACACACACACACACACACACACACACACACACACACACACACACACACACACACACACACACACACAATCTAAATGGATTATATAGAGCGATGACGTGTCCGGGCTTAGAAAGGCCAGACGGCTAGCCGGCTGGCGTGGTCGACTCTGAGAGAGTGCACGGGCCGGGCCAGACCGTAGCCAGCCGGTGGTGTCGGGCCGCGTCCGCTCGGGCCGCCGCCACGTGCGCGGCCCGCCGTCGCGGTCACTCACCCGTGCGAACAGATCTCAGGCCACCGGCAGACGAACGCACAGGCGGCTGGCACTCCGGCGCGCACGCACAGGGAGCGGGCGGCGGCTCGGGCTGACGGTGGCGGCGGCGCACGAGCCTGTGGGCCGCCCACCACTGGACCGCGCCACTTTCACTTTCGGGGCGAGTGGCGCCCAGTGACCGGGCACCGGGCGGAGCCGGCGGCCAACCGACCTCAAAGGTCAGGCCCGCGGGCCACCCTGTCCGCTCGGCTGACCCAGATACGCTCGGCTGGCCCTGACCTTGGCCGACCACCGGCCGGCCGCGTCCCACGTGCACCGCAGACACGGAGACAATGGACGGCGTGCTCAGAAATCGTCACCGCTTTCTCCGTGGGTAGATACAGGCTGTGGTTATCTCTTTTCTCTGGCGTTGCATTATGCTTATATTCTTCATGGGACGGAAGATAACTTGAGATACCAAAATGTTCCGGGCCAGTTTTGCGTTGCGGGATTTTGTTTCGAAATGAGGGACTTTTGAAAATGTTGGCTATGGCGTGTGCAGAAAGGGAAAAGTGGGACAAACGCAATTTGTGATAACGCATGGGGCTAGTTACGTTGGGGGGGGGGGGGGGACAACGTGATGACTTGGGCACTCACATAGGATATTGAAGACTGCACAAAGTTGACTTTTGTGCCAGTGGTGGTTGCAGGAATTTTCTTTTAGAATGAAGCAGGGTAAAACTTCAGCCATGGCTGAGGTCTCTCAATTCACCTCGCTGATTTCGACAACAAATAACAAAAATGCGGTCAGAAGGGAGTTTTTTTACCAAGGGGTTCTGTTTGGAGCATCAAAGACGGACTCGAGCATACTGAGAACGGGTAACATAACAAGTTACTCATCGGGTCTTTTATTTCTAGGCTTTCGAGACTGGGACCACCTAACCCTGTCATGTGGGAAAACTGATAAGATAATTCGATAACAACCAGGGGTCTCGTGCCAAAACAGTTTCTGACAATTATCTGAGCATAACGTATGGTGCAGCGTTTCAGTGCTATTTGAACGCCCTGCGTCGTTTTTTCATGCAATAGCGCATTGACTGGTGAACAGGTTTACATACTACAAACACCAGAACAGCAGTTAGAACTTGGCACCAGAATGCTCGCCTCGTCCACTTGACCTAACAGAACTAAGTATTAATTGTAAACTTAAAGGGATGATGTGCGGGTGCAAAGCAACGAGTTCAAGACAAAAGTACTGGCGTGTTTGCTTACCAAACGGCTCAGGGTGTATCGTAACGACGGACGTGTCAAAAATAACAAATCCTTAAGACGCAAAAAGTCTATGGATGGCTGAGCTAATTTGCCTCGTTAAAAGCATGGTTCGGTGAAACACAACCACTAAGTAGAAAACTTTAGCTTCAGGGCTTGTTTTTGGTCGCTATCCGTACTTAACTATACTTGCCAACTATTCAATATTTTAGCTTGTCCAAAACGGTTAAAGCAAGGGCGCAGCCAGAGCCCTGGCAAGGGCGGGGCACAGGGCAACAAAGAGCCCCTGATTGGAAAAGCATCACCCAAACATCACTGGATGTTGTCCATTTGTCAATAGGGGCATGTTTTCTTTCTTTTTTCATTTTTTACCTGCCATAACTAAAACAACACAGCACAGGGCGTAAACCTGCCCTCTCCACCTCGCCGTCAAATGCCCAGCCCTTCTGACCAGAATTCGCTCCAAAGGCACTAGCCATAGAGATTTCCCTGCGGCCGGTGCTCCCAACAACAAACTCATGCGCGGCAACAGCCGTCTAGTTGAGTCATGCCTCGTCGCCTGTGCCTGCGGCTGCTTAGACGCGCGAGTCGGGAGTCAAGGAATGAATGACCAGAATGTGTACGTTTCGACCACCTCTGCCCAAAAATGGCACTAATTCAAACATGTAATAAGTCTTCTCATGCATTAAGATGCACCGTTCTTTTCATCAATACTTTTTACTTGTGCTGTCATAATTAAGTAAAGCTCTTGGCCTAATCCATGTCCCAACGATAGACAAGTACGAACCAGTTATACTTTCATTATGACACATTTTAGTTCATGGCAGTACATTTTGCGCCAACTTGACATTATTGGACATGGCTGAAATAAACAAAACCCAGTAAACATAGGACCGGAGCCGAAGATATGGCGTCGGTTGTATCAAAATAGCCGGTAAATTCCGGAATTGTTTTTGATCAGTCTCTAAGCATTTCTCTGTCTTTTACCCGTCCGGTACTCTATGATTTTGTCGTATGGACCACATAAGAAAACATAACATGACGCTCAGGTACACGGTGACGGAGCAAGAACGTTTCCGCAATGAAACTTTTTTTTACAGCTGCTGACTAAAACTGTAATGCAACGAAGGCATCACTACCTGTTTCTCGCTCCACGGGGCCCTAGTCAGAGCAAAAACAAAGTAAAAACAAGAGCTGCAAAATTATTACAGCGCAAGACGAAAACTCGCAGTAAAAAGAAAGACACCAAATGACGAGCATAGCATGTCGTAACTTTACACACACTTAACTCAAAATTTGTGTGCCTGAAGTTGTAATTCATTTCAAATTAAACTGCCTCGCCCCAACCGCAAGCTCAATATGTCGCCGGTTCAGTCCCATCCATACCATTTTCCACATCATCACGCATTTTCAGTTTAACCGTCATCCACCAGGACAGATCTCAAAAGGCGAATAGGTGTCAAAAGGCTCGCATGCCATGCGTCGAAAACACGAACACTGACGACTGAATACAGAAGTGACTGCGTTCGGTCAGTGTATCCTTTTGGCAAGTATTGTAAAACAGTGGTTTAGGGTGGACATTAGAGTTTAGTGAAACGCTTCAGCAATAGCGTTTCAACGACACCGCTTATAAGGGCTAGGCCCGCAGAAAAACCATTTTTAAGTTGTCAACATTAAATAGTCATGACGTTTCATTCTGATTCATGTCATCGTGACCCATTTGCTCTATCCCCCAGTGGTTCTTGACGATAATATGGATGGCTTGATTTTAGGATTATCCATGTCATAACAACCGGCACCCCTCACATCTGCTATTACTTCACTCGTTACACTCAAAATGTGTCTTACTTGTGTGCAAATAAATGGAGCGTACTCAGACCGCGGGCATCATCCCGTAGGAAAAGCGGTTAGGCTACTGCCGAAGATTGATAGAGCACGGCAGTGAAAAGTGCTAGACCATAAATTCGGTGGCATGTGCGACGTGAACCGCCGTGGTCGAGACCTTGTGCGGCGCCGAGCGCGATTTATTAGCATAGGACACCACAAACACACGTCAGCTTCCGGAGCGGAGGTCCAGAGGCCCACCGTTCTGCACTTCAGGGCATCGGCTGTCATCCATAAGGCTATAAAACCCAATGCTTAAACTGGGCCGTGCCGACGCTTCAATACATCTGTCGGCTGATTAAAGGCCGAGTTTCGATTGCGTATAGGGAATGCCATATGATCCTGAATTGCTTACAACAGACTAAGCAAGCCAGGACAGTAAAACGTGACAGACAGACTCTTTACAAGCCAATTAAGGTCGGGTTCGCTCCAGATCTTATCTCAGCCTCATTTTGGAGAAAGGGATCGATTCAGGAATGGTTGTTACAGTTTTTACCTCAAAATGACGTGCCTGGAAAACCTACGCACACTTGTGCGTACCTTTGTACACTAAGCATGCACAATGCGAACAGCTAATTAATATTTTCGAGTTAGCCCTCAAGAGCTCAGACGGAGCTCAGCCTTCTCCAAGTTACAGAATTTCCTGGAATTTGGCTTATGTATCGGTCCACATGACGTCAACCATGAAATTTTATTCAGTGTGATAGTACCCTTGGAAGGCATTTTGAAAGGGCGTAAGTAAAATTAGATGAGGAGTTTTGGACTACTTTTGAAGCGTCATGGTTGAAATCACCTGCGAGCCTCGCCATAAAAGACTGAAATTTATAACTCATGCGGTTCGGCGGCAATCAGAGGCGCAGGCAAAAATTGGCGCAAGGGCACATGCCGCTTTCCCCCTTACTGCCCGAAGGTTATTTGGGGCCCTATGGGGCCGATGATCAAGGGCGCGATTGTGGGATCTAATGGCTCAAAGCAGTGTCCTAGAATTGCCGACTTTGGGTGTAAGGCAACACCCTAGGAGGAGGAATTTTTCACTCCCTTTCACCATATGTTATGTGAAGTTTTCACTCCTGCCTGGCATTGTCTAATCGCACATGCTAAACCCCTATTTCCCTTTCTGAGGTTTTCAGGTGTCATGCAAAACCGAGCTCACTTGAAACCACCAAGCATAAACGAGGCTCCGCAGAACATGGACACCTTTGGCTATGTCCTGCCTCACCTACATCTGAATCATGTATATGTATGCACAAAGCAAGGGCGCCAGGTACCTCCAAGCCCAAGAACCCCAGCGACCCCAGCCGCTTGCACGCATTAAATTTGGTTTGTTTACAAAATGCATCACAATCTGCAGCTGTGCGCCAAATACAAGGTTTTCACGCATCCCCTATTTTTTTGGTCTCACCACCACACCACGAAAACAGAGCCTGGCGCAAACACCAGCAAGACCTGGTAGATAATTTTACTCCACGCATTTCTTTTTTCCCAAGGAAACTTGACCACTAAATTGCATCACTCCCGAAATGCATGAGTGAAAAGTTCAAGAAATGTCTTCTTATTTAAACTTACAAGATGAATATCACCATTTGAGCACTTGCGTTAACAGATTTTAAGTCAAATCAGCTTATTACAAAATTTTGCGAGAAAAGTACCAGTCTTTATATTTATTTAGCTAATTTTGTTTTTCTTGGCATCATACTAGTGTGATACCACTTTATTCTTCTTTCCTTTTGGATTGTCTTTAGATGTACCATCTGCCGCTTAAAATTTTGACCAATATGCTCCAACTGGAAACTTGTACCTATTTCATACATGAATTGGATGAATTCGCCAGCCGCCCAAACATGTTTGATATGCGCCCAAGCGTGAACAGCTCACAGGGAATGAAGGAGACAATTGAAGCATGGAACTTATTTTTACCGCCATTTTTGCCCTCTGGAGCCTTCCGTTAACAGTTTTCTTAGTTCATGGCGGCGCTCAATAATGATAAATCCAAGCCTTTCGAGTGTCCGACTCACCAGGCCACCTGGCAAGGCTATTAAGGCAAGGCAAGGCTGCGATATAGAGCCTTGGGACAGACCTGACGCAGCTAATACAGAAGTGTTTGATGGCGGATGCCCTTTGGAGGTGTTTATCGTGCACACCTCTTACTTATTTCGCATTTTAATCTCAAAGTTTGGTAGGCATAATTGAAATTTACATTTGGGGGATGAGTCGGATGACTCTGTCTGCCAGCAGACCATGCAAAAGGTTCCGAATTTTTGTTTTTGGGGGAGCAGGAAGAAGCCAGCACGTCTTCTGTGGACCAAGTAATTGCTTACCTCGCCTGCTTTGAACACGTGATTGGTAACCGGAGTAAGCCATTCTCTGTTTTAATCCATCGAGTTTTGTGATGAGACAAATTATGATGCCACAAGGCATACAATGGGCTTATCTTGTTCCATATTCTTGATTATTTGCCCCAAATTTCTTGAAGTGGTCTCTCATGGTTGCTTTACCAAATGTTTTCTATAGTTGTCATGGGTTGCTGACTGGCAAATGACTGTTCTGTATAAATGCATTATATTTTTAACACAGGGTTACTATAAGCTGCATAGCAATTATAATGAGTTAAATATTAGAATGTAGCAAATAGTTGGACCATCCCATTTAAAATGTGAAGCCAACATCTCAAACTTTGTCATTATTTTGAATAAACAAGCCTAAATAGATGCCTTTGCTGCAGCTGAAAAGGCAAGCAGCAATACTGGCATGGTCATCTAAAAGTTATGTTACTTTTGGAGAAGAGGGATTGTTCTGTGGAGCATGTACATTATTGCCCTCAACATAGGTTAACCATGACAATCAAAATAACATTGTTCAGAGTGATTTAAAGTTTTGATTTGTGTGTTGTCAACTATGTCTGATGTCAACAAGTACACACAATCAAACTGAATAAAAATGCAAGTTGAAACCAGCCAAAAATTAGCTTTATATACCATGTTTTTATCACAAGGGCTGCTGTCAACAGATAGGTGAGTTGAGATGATGTTCATCATATGGGCTACTCTAAGTTAGGTTAAGTTGGTCAAGTGCATGGCAAGTGGCAATAGGAATTGTGCAAGAATCATTAACTCACAACTGCTGCTGTGGTATAAACAGGTTATACAAGATGAGATGATGTTAGGCCTCTTTAGGTTAGGCTAGGCTACTTTCATGGAAATAAGCATTGGTGTTTTGTAAGAAACAGTGAAAAAATGTTTGTTTTCCCTGACCCCATCTTAACAGAAGCCCGAAGTATGCATATTGTGTTTGGCTTGGTGATGGGCTGATGTGTAAGAGTCTAAGGTTTTTTTGTTTGGGTGTTTTATGCTTGTTGCATTTTCTGTTGTTATTTTGTTATTGAATTCCTTTGCTTTGTTTTGTTTTAAAAGTTCGGTGGAAAGGAATTGAAAAGTGCAGCATCAAATTGCTGGTATTAATAATATGTTATGCTCATAATACTGTCATAAAATAAGTATGTTTTGACATGCGCCCGGTTGGCCGTCTAGATACCCTTCTCTCGGGTGGGGGGGGGGTCAATTTGACCCCCCTCTGAGATCTCGGGAACTAGGAAAGCTAGATACAACAAATTCGCAGGGTGTCGTGACCTACACGTCAACTCACCTAGGTTAAGATTTCGGCTTCTTAGGTCATGACCTTCAGGTCTAATAAGGTCAAACAAGGTCAAATTCCAGGTTGGTCTCCAAAACGTCCCCAGAACCTAGTCAACCGTCTCTAAGCAAAAGGTCACAAGCCCATTTGAGGTCATTGGCATTGTTTGACCCTTTTAGGGTCATGGTGACCAAAATGATACAAGACTGCTCTGCGTTTTGCATTTGAATAAGCGACAAAGATTGCGCTAGGCAGTATGCTCCTAAAATAAAACGTTCGACCAAAGTCATCTTAGGTCAATGACCTGTTCTGACCTCTAAGAAGCAAAATAAAGATGTATAACGCAGTTGCTGCTGTCGACAAATTCGAAATGAGCACCAGAAACCACTCCATACAGCAAGCCCCAGAGTAATAAATCAGGCTGGTTTTGACCTCGGTCTGACCATCATATCTGACCTTAGGTCAACATAATTTGCCCATTCAATATTTGTGGTGCCTAAGAAAGCATCTCAGAGATGTATGTCTTCGTCAAACACTCCGTTGTTGTATCAGATTGAACGATTCCCTAGAAATTGCCTTCGCTGAAACCATGGGCTGACTTTGACCTGTCATAGGTCAGCGACCTTACCAGGTATATCTAAAATTGGTATGTCAAACAATCTGCTATGCACTTTTCTACAGCTATGCAAATTTTGGCGCAGATACGCCGTGCCGTTCAGAAACCATTCCGGAAAAGCTCTCGGAGGGGGGGGGGGTCAATTTGCCCCCCCCCCCCACCCGAGCGCGTGTTAATGCATTCTGTTTCACTTTAATGGCCTAAGATGTTAAAAAACGAAATGGTTTGTCAGGGTCCTGATATTACGTCCATGCCAACTTGAAATAGATGCATTTGCTGAAGCATCAGTCACGAGCTCATAACCTTCATCTTTTGTGAATTGATTTTTTCACTCCCGCACGATCTTTTTCCGATGGAGTTTTTCACTCCCACCCTAGTTCAAAAGCGATTCTAGCTCCCTGGCTCAAAGGGCACGCCGAAGGTCACTTTAAGGGATCCTCGCCGGCGGACTGGGAACTTCGAAGGCCAATCAGAGGCCCTCTTGCGCCGATAGGGCCTCACAGCGCCTAATGGTTGATCCAATGTCGGCATTGGTCCGCGAGTTGGTAGAGGCTCATTTGCTGCATACAGACTGAAACGGGATCCTGAATGTCAGATAGCCTCTTGTGTTGGTCGAGGCCCTCCAGTAAATAAATGGGCTATGATAAACAGCAGTGAACGGGCTCACGGTGAGACCATGGAAAGAGTTCAGCTGGGTCCCAGTATGTGTAAGACGGGATCCCCAGTGACAAACAAATGACCTTTCACCCTGTTTCGGCCAGGCTTCCAATAGATCGAACTGGGGTCATGTGCCATTATCACATTGCCTGTGGTGGATCCTTTCGGGTCAGTACCTGTTTCTTGGGTCTGCCTATTTGGGTCCTGTTCCTATCTGGGGTCCACTGCTCCGGTCAGAGGATCTCCTGCTTTGTTTTTGCGGGGAGTCCTTCGAGCTCCACGTGCCTTCCCAACAACCCAAGACACTGACTACGCCCCTAGCGGCCATTTAAATTCCCTGAAAAGAAAATGCGTCATTGCTGTCCGCGTCACGCCAAAACGCACGTATAATCAAAATATAAGATGTGTACGTTTGGGGTGTTTTGAGAAGCAGTCATGTCAAGGGAGAAGTGGACCGTGGATAAACAGCATGCGAGATAAATGGGTCGTTCAGAAAGAATAAAAACATTAGAAATGAGTATGAGACTTCTGGGGATAAAGTGGGCTACCATGGACCAGTAGCCCACTTGGGCGCGCACGATTCAGAAGGTTTCGGTAACGGACGATTTCCAGCTGCTTGTGGGTATCGAGTCAAAATGGATGTACGCAGCATAGCAATGAAAAAATATCTGGTGATCACGCGTGCGGAAAAGAATGAAAAAGTCCAAACAAAATATCGTTTCACATCGCAATCTATGCTCGCAGAGCTTTTCTCAATACAAAGGTAAATAACGCAGTTTATCTAAACGCCATTTCTCACAAATATTCTGCAGCCCTCCAAACTAACTCAACGTAGAACCGTAAAGCAAGAAGACATTACGTGGATACGGCTGTATAATTAGAGCTGAAAACGATGCCCAGAAACAGAATATGCGCCGTATCGTGTACCACACCTCTCACGCAGCACAAATTTTCCCAGGTATCACCATCCTTGGGTAAAATAGCTTTATATCGCCCTTATCTTTTATCAAATGAAACCTTCAGAACCACAGGGAAAGTTATCTGGTGCGCACCTTGTCGAAAAGTCATGTTGCGTGGTGATTTACTGCCAGCACAACAATTTTCGTACAAAAAAGAAAGCAAGGTCATTGGCAGGGTCATTTGAAAGCAAGGCTTAAAAGTAAGGTCATAGCCCAGTGCGCTGACCCGCATAAGTTGGAACTTTTGGGTCAGACGTACGCAAGTAGGTTACAAGATCAGGTGATTCAAATATCGGTCGGATCCATGGGACGGTTTATTATAGTTGCTTTTAACCTTTTCAAGTTCTACTTTTCGGTTTTCGAAGCAAACCTTCGACTTCGCTTTTGAAAATCTTGGTTGCAGATTTGGGTCTACCCGTTCCAGTCGGTTTGGTTTACCGAAACCTTTCGGCTCAGCCGCCTGTGTTTCAGACCACCCTTTACAGTACCACATATAGGGTGCTAGGGTGTAAGCGCCTGAATAGTCGATGTGTTCGTGAGCTTGGTGCAAAGTTCATGGCACTGGGCCTTCGTGGAAGGCTAATTTAAAACATGAAACCTTAATTTTTAGATATAATACCCGCTTCGGGACTTCGCAACCTTCCGGCGCAACCGTTTGGGTTTCGTGCAGCCAGTGGCCTTGCGATGCCGTGTATCCGATGTTGAGGCGCGGGGACTTGGATGATTTGACACATTCTCAGAGCCAGTGCCTGCGCAGATTGCGAACATTGTCTGGATTTACAGGCCTTGGGTACAAAAGCTTGTTTGCTTATGGCACCACTTGAAACGACAAGTATTGACAAAATAATCTGTATTTGCGTTATTACGTCGTTAAAGCTGTCAATGGCCGGGCTCCTCAGCGGCACACCATTGGCCGGTGGGGGCAGGTTTAAACCTCCTGCTTATCTTAGGCATGGTCGGGCCGTATCCAAGCACTTAAACTGCAATCGATCGCACCGTGGCGTGCAATTTCAGAACACAAAACAAACGTGCGTCCAAGTGTTCATTAAGGTCACAGGTCGTCATATTTTAAAAGAAAATGCTTCTTTGGGATATCTGACCGCTCCCACAACGCATTTCATTTGGAAAGCGTATCTCACTGTGTCAAATCACTGCGTCCTAATCAATGTTACATAGGAAGGTATTCGATGTTGCACGCGGTCAAAGATCGAACTGGTAAATAAGCGGTTGAATCGATTTTCGCGTTGCTTTCAACGTTTCAGTCCTGTCGACATTGCCACCTGATGCCCTTTAACCCCGCCGCCAGGCACGTGGTCGTTGGCTTGCGTGTGAAACTGATGAACGGCCCCTATCCCCAGCGCCACGGCGCCTCCGCGGCAGACCTGAGCTCCGCCGCCCGCCGCCTCGGGCCCGGCTCCATCACCCTCAAGGGCAACATACGCTGTGATGTATTTTAAGCCACAACTAAATTATTGTTTCATATAATTGCTTGAAACTTGGTGCAAGTATCCTTCATAGTCTTATCTAGGACACCTTGTTTGTCTTTAAAATTTTGAGTTCAAGACAGAAAAAATGTCAAGCTTACCTCTTACCAATATTTCCGTTATCTGACGTGCCAATATTTCAGTGCACAACACTGAAACATCACAACGACAAGATATATGAATGATAGACTAACTGGCTCACATTTCCCAGTTACAAAGATAAAATATACCCTTTCGTTCGGCTTGTCTGTCAATATGTCTTCGGCTATGCGCTTTTGTGCAGAAGGCGAACATGACATCACTCTGACGTCAAGAACGCTCGATTTTTTTTTGGTCTCGTATTTTGGCACAAGGCGTGTAGCTTGTTATTGTATATTTGGTTGTTATTTTTTGGGAAAGCGTACAACTCAACAACTGACGGTTGCTGAAAACTTCGCAGCGATATCTTAAGGGGTTTTAATGATCACGAATATCTGGAGGCAGATTTGATCCCTCGATCAATGCCAGATTTGAGTCAGTCCCTTCTAGAATATCGCTTGTCGATTACTGTCCGCATAATACCTAATTGGAGTTGGCTCCATCCTGACATGCTAGCTTACTTTATAGTAGACTTTTACTATGCCCATGAAGTTGACATATTTAGCGACTTACTCAACGTCGAGTTTCGATTTCCTTTAAACACACCACATGGTCAATTATGGCGTGAGAATATCGAACAAAAATACCTAAAACTGATACCAGTAATTCAGAAAATAGCATTGATTATTGGAAAGTATAATCACTGGTGCATAAGCCACAGTCCGTCAAAAAATTCCAACCTCTCACGGTAACTGTTCAAATTTAAATTTACGCTCAAAACACGGGAAATACCATATCACAAAAAACACCCCCAGACTTCAAATATTCAAGCATTCAAACATAAAATATTTACCAAAGAAGGGCATAGCGTCCGTCAAAAGACCCGATAGCTGAAAGTAAACTTTTAAGCACGAAAAGCCAACTAACCTCACAAACAAAATATTACCAGCAATTTTTGTTTATTGTGAGGATCATAAAAATAACTGGCACATAAAATACCGTCCATCGAAAAGTCACGACCTCAAGATCAGCGCACAAGGTCAGATTCTGGATCAAGTAACGGGGAACTCCATATCACTAAGAACTTAATCGGATAATTCGGACTATAAGTAACAGGATCATCACTAGCGCGTAAACTGGTGTCTGTCAAAATTTTCCACCTCTCTAGGTCACTCTTCAAGATGAAATTTATGCTGAAATGATAAAGAGCTCCAAATCACTTTAAAACTACCGTCCGATTTTAAATTTTCAAGCATCAGAATATTCGCCAGTGCAGGAACTAGTGTTTGCCAAAACGTCCCGAAAACTCAAGGTACCTTTTCAAGTAAACTTCAGTCTTTAAAGACGGTGAACTATCTATGGCCCAAAAAATATCGGACGGTTTGCACCAGAATAGTCACTAGGGCATCAGGCAGTCCATTTACATGTCCTCACCTTACGATGCAACCTCTAAAGTTAAATTAAGTTCCAAATGACGAGAGCGTCTTAACACCGAGAAATTACCGGCCGATTTGGATATTTTCTAACATCAGAATACTGACCAGCGCAAAGAAGAGCATTTGCCAAAAAATTCTGACCTCAAGTTCAAATACGGGAGGCTCCATAGTATTAAAGAACTCAATATTGTCGAAAATTCTTAGTGTTAAAAGTTGAGTTGACATTTGTTTGTTGTTGCGAAACACTTACGGCTACACGGTATGGCTCACGAGACTTCGAGGGCACTGGCTTTCTAAGCCAGTGTTCTCGAAGAACCGCCACTGGTGCCATGCCAGGCACAGCGCGAGGCGAAGCACGCAGAACCAAGATCTGCCGGATGCTGACGCGGCGCACCCAGGGATAACGGCTCCGGCGTCTCAGCACCGGTCAGTCTGACAACGTCTGGCAGCCTGAATAGGGTTACCTGCTGATACATATGGGCAATGAAGCGTTCGCTTACTCGTTTTTGTTCACACATGTTACCTGCCGTCGACTGCACCGCGACTATTTTCATGTTCGTCCATGCACCGTGGAATGGGACGTTCAGGCCAGGAATCCCACGCAGTTCGGTGTCCGTCGTGATTGTACGCACTCCGCGCATCGGAGCTTTATGACCAGTCGTGGTGCTGAGTTACGATATGAGACCAATTGTACAACCCTCTGCGCAGGCATGCGTGGTTTCAAAAGTGGCTGGATTTCGTATTGCGCCGCGCGGTCCAGCTGTGATCACCTTGATCACACCTTGTCAAATCTGAAACAGAGCCTGACTTCGACGTGCGTTGTGTGACGGCCCCCGCCTATGTCGCGCGCACTCTTTATTGCCACTTTCCTCTTCACCAGTTATCTACTTCCCGACGTTTCGTCTTGTGTGTGCACATGTTTGTGTGCGTGGACGTGTGTGCCAGCTGGCAGCTGCGTGTAGCCCAGCCTGAGTCGTGCCCTGGTAGTGGCTGGTCGTTAGGTCGTCCTGAGCGTCTGGGATATGACGTCCTGGCGTCGGTCACATGTCTGAATGGAAGGCCAGCCGAAATGTTTGTGTTTTCCTGTACCATACGGCTTTGTGTTACGGTGAGGACAGTGTCGATGGCCTGGAAAGGCGAGGTACCGGAAAGCCGGTGACGGAAATGGGAGGAGACGGATGTTCTGTCCACTCTTTAGGGTATCACCAGTATTTCAACATCGACTTAGGTGGGCAATCACCAAAACATCCACGTTCCGTTCTCGTACAGACATGTTCGTCAACTTTTTTGATAAATTATTCAAAGTCATAGACAAACGTTGAAAAGAAACCCTACACTGAGAAACGTTAAACTCAACCGTCCAGCCTTAACCACCACCACAAAATGCTAAATGGGAGATGATCTGGAGCGCACAAAATGGTTTCACAAAGGGCCAAACACTCTGTAGCAGATTTAAATTCAATATCACTGGTGACGAATCGCACACCGACACTTCACGCTGATTGGGCTCTACATGCCTCTCATGTCCAGTAAAGGTGGTCACACATTTTCGGCACCGGCTAGTTCAAAATATCTTAATGATTTAAAAATCCGAAATAAGTCCATTTCTTTTGGGTGGTATGGGGCGTCCACTCCTATGAACCCGAATTTAAGGGTGACCTTAAGATTTCAGGACCTCTTGGCAGACGCTACTTCTAGTTCTAGTTCGCCGGTGAATTTTTTGATGACTGAAAATTGAAATCTGCTGGATTTTTTTTGTGATATGGAGATCCCGGCCTGTGAGAATACATTTGACCATAAAAGAAGACATTGAGAGGTCAGGAACTTTTCATGGACGGTAGTTGCTGCGCTGGTAAACTTTGCGGCAGTTTGTAAGTTCAAATCTGTTAATAAGTATTTTTGGTGATATAGAGCTTCCTGTGCCGTGCGCCCTAAACTTGGCCTTAAAGGTCGACCCTGAGAGGTCGGGATTTTTAACGGGCGCTAGTACCTGCCCTGGAGAATATTCTGATACGCTTGAAAATTTGAAATCGGCCAGAGGCTTGCTAGCGATAGAGTTCCCTGACCTTTAAAGCCCGTATTTGACCTTTAAGGTCATGCTTGAGTTTCAGGACTCCTTGACATTTGCTCGTTCCTGCGCTGGTCAATATCCTAATGCTGGAAAAATTGAAATCGCTCGGTATTTTTTAGTACCATCGAGCGCATCTTCATTTTAGCCTGAATTTGACCTCGAAGAGTGACCATGAGAGCTCGGGACTTCTTAACGTACGCCAGCTGATGCTTTAGCTATTTTTTCAGCACTGGAAAATCCCAAATAGACTGGCAGCGTTTTGGTGATATGTAGTTCCCCGTAATCGAAACGTAAAACTGTCCTTTAAAGGTTGCTTTTAGCTTGCAATAATATTATTTATCATACAGACGCTGGTTCCTACGCTGGTAGGTATTTTTATGCCTAAAAATTTGAAATCGGATGACAATCTTTTGGTGATGTGGAGTTCTCCTGTTTGACCGTGGTTCGACATTAAAAGTCGTATGCTATGGCAAAATAAACGTCATATTCAATGTTCTCGTGCTATAATTAACCATCTGGCGCATTTTCAGTGAAATCGGAGCTTGCCGCTGAATCAAATTGCTCCTTTTAGCCACTGTCGGAATGGAGCACAAGTCCGGATATGACAACTTAATGCTTTCCAGTCCCAAGAGCTGCTTGGGATGGGCTGGGGTGGGAGTGAGAAAATCTTAGGGGTTGTTAAGACATCGCTAAACTCCACGCGTTGCAGCATGTACAAGGAGAGGACACTAAGAAAAAAAACGCACACGCGTTACATGCTTTACAGGTAGCCTCTATCCATAGATTTACAATACCGTACACATCCATACCTGCATGTCTACGCCTCCGTCTGCACATGCATATACCTGTGTGTATATCTATGCCCCGATCGCTTTTACATGGAAATGACCGGGGTCCAGTCTAGTATAAAATATGGCAGCAACGGAGCACATTTCACGGCTAGCCATAGGGTCCCAATGTTAAAATGCCCCTTTTCAGGCCCATTTTAAAGGCTTAACGGCTTTCTAGATCTTTAACAGGTATATGCACAAAAAGTGCATTGAACTGAATTTTGAGCATGCTAAAGGTGTGCGCCGTGACACTCCTTTTCGAGCTATTAGGCGAATCGTGGACCCACGCACGCCCCCCCCCCCCCCCCGATGTCCAGGCGCGGGATCGAATCCCGTTACCACTAACTTTTTCAGCAGTGTTGAGATGGAACACAGAGCGAATGCGGTCACGGGTTGGCGATAGAAATATCGGGTACAACAATATTTTGATTAGTTTTATCATATTACAATATATATATATATATATATATATATATATATATATATATAAGTTATTACAGAAGTATTTTGAGTCATCATGAGAAATACACATATATTTTTATATCTATAAAATACACTTGACAGGTGTTATGTAGCCACCAGGCTACAGGCAACAACCTGTGGCAGGGGTGCACAGCTATAATGTGCCTGACACATGGAACCTGTCGCGAAGGTAGCCGTCCAAAGCTGGTCGTCCCCAACACCATGGCCTCCGCTGTAAAGGGCCGGCAGTGCCGCCTCAGGACCAGCACAGCGGTGATGGCACAGTAACATTGCATGCACATCTGATTTGGAAGTAGTTTTGCTTGAAGGCAGAAAAATTAACATCATAACAATAAGTGCCATGATGGTGAGCTGGTACTGCAGCTGCCCTGAAATGAAAATATTGGAAAAGCTTCTCTGAATGATCTTGAAGAGCTTAAACACCTGACATGTATAGCCTATGTGACCATGCTCAGAATTTGTTTTGGCATAAAGAGAGCACAACTGTTTTTTCACAGGCTTCAAAGAAAACTTAACCTGAAAAGCTAGCTTTCCCCTTACCAATGCTGCACAATACATGTTCGGTAATTGAACACAACACAAATTTGTTTTATTCCTCACCAAGCCTTGTGATTTTTAACTTAAACTTCCATCCATTGATCCCGGGGAAGGAAAGGCACACCAAAGCAGCTGGAGTGGAATGGGCAGCTAATATAAATTTAGAGGACACATCATTGTCACTGACTCAAGTTGCCTGCAGCATTGACTCAAGGCAACAAGAGCAACAAATGGACATTAGATTGCTTGAACCATACCCCAGCTATACACATTCTTATCAAAATGCAACATGAATTGTTGATATAATATTTCTATACCAGCTTCCACTCAGCATTTACTGCAACTGTTACAAAGAAATCACATTGATATAAATTATGTAATGATGTTGTATAATAGGCATAATACTGAGGACCGGGTTAAAGCTGAACATTCAGAATATTGCAACATTTGACCCAAACTTCAACTTCTGCAAAGGTCACCATGTTGAAATCCTTCCTTGGATAAGCAACCATCCTAAAATGCTGTAGTGGTTGTTTTTTCAGGCACATCACAAACCATTGCACCCATCAACTGCAACATTTGCTAGTTCCATTAGATACATTTACTGAGCAGAGATCACTGTTTAATACAAGGTTTGTATTGCAGGCAATCACATGAAGCAATCACATGTTGTGATGGGGGCCACCTTCCACAATGTTAAAATGAACTAGCACATGTTGGTTTGCCCTCATTATCTTGTTGCTGAAATATTACACAAAAAATTGAGGTTAACAGTACTAGTGCACCATGATCACCTTCTTTGAGCATCATTTGATGGTGCTGATTGGACTACAGGATGAATGAAACAAAGCTACAAAATGACCATAGCATTTTGCTAAATTGTGTTCCAGACCCCATGAGAAACACACATTGGGTGGAGGTGGGGTGAGACAGCCTACAGCACAATCCATCAGTGATTTACTCAATTGAATTCTCCTGATCAGGAAAGATCAGACAAATCATTGATCATTGTGCTGTTCATTCCTCAATGAACATAGCCAATGTGATCATGCTGTTGTGCTGGATTGATATGATTGCTGCTTGGCCTATTTCATGGATGGCAACACCCCTGTACATAATGGTGCATGGCTATCATTGCATATGTTGAGCATGCAAATGCCAATCAGACAATAGTCTCTTCATTCATATATTGAAAAATAACAAGATTACCAGCTCCAGCATGAATATACTTGGGAACAACTTAAACCGTTAATTGGCATGCAGCGCCCTTCAGCTGATAGCCCACGCCGCCCACGCCATACTACTCACAATTGAGTCACTGTGCA
Source organism: Pollicipes pollicipes (assembly GCF_011947565.3). Classification (NCBI taxonomy): domain Eukaryota; kingdom Metazoa; phylum Arthropoda; class Thecostraca; order Pollicipedomorpha; family Pollicipedidae; genus Pollicipes; species Pollicipes pollicipes. Next base: position 7,983,668 of record NW_023597054.1, read on the forward strand.
GTAACTGAGGCAATGCAATATAATTTATCATACATAATGTCTAAAATGAAACACAATGTGTGAACCCAGACATAATATGACTTGGCAAAAAACAAGATGTATCAGCCTGACCCAGAGGTATCTGAAATTACTGTAAGCCAACTCGACCCTCTAGCCACCAATCCTACTACACACCGCACTTCAACTGTTTCGCGACTTATAAACGTTTGGTCGCCACCAAATCGCAACAAACAAATCAAATGTGCCGTTAGGAAAGCACTGCCGAATATTAATATTATTAGTTTAGTGTATATCGACTCATGAGTCCATATCCTGAAAACAGCCCTCCTGTGTTAATCACCCCTGATCCGAGTCGATTTACACACAACTGCTACTGTGTAAATCGAGTCAGATTTATGACGTCACGTTTGCGCATGCGCACTCGCCTGCGTTTGCGACCGTGTCCGCGCCGACGCGCGGCCTTGAATGCCGGCCGTGTTGAGGGGTCGGTGGGGGTGGGTGGGGTCCGCCGGCGACGAGGGCTGGAGGTATGTGCATATTGCGCGTGCATGAAGGTATGTGCATACCGAATGGAGTCACCGATCAAATGAAGTGATTTCTTTAAATAGGTACGCGTAGCCAGAGACGAGGTGTAGGTCAAAATCACTGTGCTTTCAACCAGGGGCGACAGCAGTGGCGTAGGGGCTGTCCCGCTCCCCACCCTTTGCCGGCAGGCAGGTAGATGGCAGCAGTTCCAAATCAGGATTCACTTAAACTTTGAAGACCCCTTTTGTGGATTGAAAGTATGCTGTTCTTGGTGACAAAGCCCTTGCATGTGCCAGGAGGCCATGTATGGTACCAATACCCTTCGTTGCAAAATTAGAAGGCCCAGTGTTTTTAATTGTCAGCATCTATTTACCTGGATATAATGCTTGTAGCAGTTTGGTAAAGGAGCATATGCCAGCAATTTTCCTTTCCCTTCAACTTTCAAGACAACATTGCCCAGTAGGCCCACTGTGAGACAGCCCCATTTTGCTTGGGAGGCCCCTTGAAAATCCTCCCCCCCAAACTGAAAATCCGTGGTGCCACCCCCTCTGTCAGCATCAGCAGGCTGGACTGATTTTCCATCACTTGTTTCTACTTTGTATGCAGGTAATTAATTAAAAGTAGCACATACTTTGTACTCATACATTTTGCTATAAATGGGACCAGCTTTTGTCAGCTGATTGAATGTTGCAGTGCCTATATGTAGGATAAATGGTAATCATCAGCTGATTCTTTGAATACCTGTATTCTGGTCTGAAGATGAATTGGCCCATCCTCACTGAAAGCAAAACTGAGTAGGTGTTCAAATCAAAATCTGTGGATTTTGTTTAAATGCGAGAAAGAATTTTGCATCATGTGGTATTAATTCAAGAAAATATTTGGCAAATACTTGCACAATCCTAACAAAGTTGCTTGAAAGTTGTAAAGTAACAGCTGGGAATGATTAAATGTTTTTCAAACTCTAGCATTGACAAGCAGATGTCTTGTGAGCAAGGTACACAACTGTAACAAAACACAAGTGATCAAAAACAGCTATTTATCAATTTCACAAACTTTGGGCAAACAGCAGCTGTGTTTCAAAAGCAAATTTGGATCTGGTGAGGTAAGAAAAAATGTTTTTGAAGAGGTTAGCTTCATCAACATGTATTTCAGGACCCACTAAGGCTAGAATACAAACATTAAACATGATTGGTTGTTGTTGAACTGTTCACATACTCTTTGCATCTATGTAAACTGAATTAAAAGCAAAGTTTGGATCATATTTATATATAAAGAAGATATGCTAGCAAACATGCTGGCTTTATCAGTTTATTTGATAGCCTTTCAAGATTGCAAATTGGATTGACTCCCCTCAATGCCCTTTTTTCAAATATTATTACTTAATGACTTGGTCAGCCTCTGTGGGGGTAAAAAAGCTGGCTGTGTGCTGAGTGATCCCTGCATTATGCACCAGTTATTGAGCCAAACTAGGCCTTAAACATTGTATGTGGTGTACAGCCTTGACAACTTTTTCATATAGCACTGATGGTCTGGCCCTGACCTCTGCCCTTGATAGTCTGATGTAGTACTCCTGCCATCTGGCACCCTGGCTCCTGGTGTTCTAGATCAGAAAGCCCAATGTTGTGTTATAGTGAGTCCTTTGCTGGCTTGGGAGGCTGTGCTACAAGCTAGGAAGCCCTGTACTGGGTTGGGAAGCACTCTATTCAAGAGGCCCCTTTGATGCATCAGATGGCAGCAGTTTCAGGTCAGGGGTTGCTGACCTGATATTACCACCCTTGAGAGTCTGCCATGGTACTCCTACCTCCTGGTACTCTGGCCCCTGGTGGCCAGACCTGGCACTCCTGCCCCTGGTGGTCTGCCCTGATGCTACGTCCTCCTGTTGGCCTTACCTGGTACTACCGCATGACAGTGTGAATTGGTACCAGTGGTCCTGGTAGAATAATACTGCGGTCTCATGGTGATCTGATGTGGTACTTGTGCCACATGGTAGAAGGACTTGATACCTCTGCCCCTGATGATCTCACCGGGTATTCCTGCCACCTGATAAGGTACCCCTGTCACTGATGGTCTGACCTGGCACCGCGGCTGCCAGCTGGTCTGACCTCATACCCATGCTCCCTGTTTGTTCGGCTTGATGCCTTGTACCTGGTGGTCTGACCTGGTGCTCCTGATGATCAGACCATCAGTGTGTGGGGTCACCAGATCAGACTACTGGGGTCAGAATTATCAGGTCAGACCACCAGGAGGTGGGTACCAGATCTGATGTCAAACCCCTGATGATGTGACCTGGTACCCCTGATGATGTGACCTGGTACCCCTGATGATGTGACCTGGTACCCCTGATATGATTGACCTGGTACCATGATGTGACCTGGTACCCCTGATGATGTGACCTGGTACCCCTGATGATGTGACCTGGTACCCCTGATGATGTGACCTGGTACCCCTGATGATCTGGCCTGGTACCCCTGATGATCTGACATGGTACCCTTGATGATCTGACCGTCGGGCGTGCTCCTTTTGCTGGTCCGTCTACCAGTGGTGTTCCTCAGTTGACCCGGCGAGATGTAGGCGCTCCTCTGCACCACCTTATGATGCCTCCGCGAGTAACGAAAAATCGCGGTCGTCCTAAAGGCAGCGTCACCACAGTCGTGGGATCAGCAAAGAAATACGTTAAGTTTGCCTGTTGTGAATTGATACGACCTTCCATTGACAGTTGTTAGTAAAACCACGTCTCGAACAGAAGTGAGTCGGCAAATGTGACAAGCTCATATGCGGTGCGTTTCCGGTCGTGACTACCGTTTATTGATCAATAACACATGGGACGGCGTAAAACTAGTTCCTAATGTTTCTCCTCAGTTCGCACCATGTCTTAATGTATGTTTTTATTAACTCGTTCTTTTTTCTTCAGAATACTGAACAACAGTGGTGGATGATGGGAGCACTGGATTACACCATCCACGTACTCGGCTTTAAACTCGTCATCATCATGCACCGCGTGATCACGGTGTTCTACGAATTGGGCATAACTTCGTTCATCGGAAATGCCTTGACTTTTCCCGGATACCTGTAGAGCTCTGAGGCTTGCTCTATTGTAGAGAACATGCCCGATATCCCTACTTGTTTAACTAAACTATCCCTAGGTTAACCAGTGACCGCTAAGGAGAATGTGCTTTTAAAAATACCAACTTGAGAGCATTGCTTTGGCTACTTAATCAATATGTCGTGGTGCTGTCATATAATTGCTTAGTGCGTTCAACGCTTTTCAACCATGGTTGCCATTGATGATGTTTTTTGACACTGGTTGTGCTGGCACGCTTTGAATGTAGTCAAGAAGAACGTTGATGATTGTACCTAGTGGTAGATTTCCATGCATCTCAGCACTCAGGGTGTACCTTTGTTAGTGTACGGGGTTTATTGGCATGTGAGAAAGTCTTCCTGACAGCGTGGCATGTCTGGCCGCTCCAATGCGGTAAAATACCTGCGCTGTTGTGACATGGTTGCTACTTCCCATGGCATGCATGTGTGATAAGCCCATACGGCTGCCTGCCCAGAACTGTATGTAGTGTACCTTCCAAGACTGTGGTTATCCCGGAGAGGTCATTGACCTTAATACTTAAATACATTTAAAGCTGACCAACTCTGCTGAAGTGACTATAGCGTGTTGTGAAAATCCCACGTATCCACAAATACGTCTGATGAAGCCCAACAAATGTCTTGTGAGTTTCATCGGTTTGCGTAAGACCTCTGGCAGCTCCAATGACACCTCTCATTGCGAATGCGTGGCTGGGTCATGTTCACGCTCATTCCAATCACAAATTATTCCGACAGCTGGGTTGTTTGACTCGGTACAATTGCAACAGTAGTATGGGTGCAATATAAAAAAAACGGCGCGACTAGATTCGCACGTTATCAATCGTTCCTTCGTTCTAGCAGCTTGGCCAATAATAAATTATGTATCAAAATTTAAGCCGTCAGAATATGTCACGAAGCGGCAAACAAGCAATGATTACACAACAGGGCAATCTACATCGCCCAGACCGACGCAAAGCACATTGTTAGTGTAAGAGGTGGTGGTGGTCGGCGGCAGCGGAATGAGGCCGCGTAAATACTAGAAGACCTACGTGCTGTCGGTAGATGAGGGCTGGCAGACCCATGGCGCCCATCGTTGCCGCGCGGGTGACACGCTGGCGTAAAGTTGTACGCGTGGTGGAACAAGGACCGAATCTCCAACAGAACCCACGAGTCATTAAGGGCCCTGAACACAGCGAGGATGCCACGGGGGATGACTAGGTCACCGCGCCAGCCCAGCGCTTGAACAGTCGCCGCCATTGGATCTTGCTGAAGAGCACCGGTGACGATCTTGGCCCCACGGGTAATCATCCCTTGCACTCTATTTAGGTGACGCGCTGCAGCCACACCCCAGACCGAGAGGCAGTACGGAAGATGAGAACATGGGACTGGATGATAGATTTACGAGCCTCGGATGACGAATCTGTTGATTGTGATTGGATTGTGGTGGAGTTTGTTCATTGCGATTCGTCACAAACAGCCAATATGGTTGGTTGTGGAGGATTTTATGCAAGCGGAAAAGGATGGGGCTGCGCATTTTGACATAGGATGCGAGCATCTCCCAAGAAAAGGTACCTGCAATAGGACCCCCAGCACCTTCATGGGCGACAAAGGGCTCAATTGGTGTCACGCACTGCCCGGGTGAAAATATAAGGTTTCCTTCCAGGATTGTGGAGTGCCGGGAAGAAGAGCTCTTTTGGTTGGCTTCATTTCAAGAGAGTTAGATGTGAAGTAGGAATTAACCACTTGAATGGTTTCCTCCTGTCATGATTTCAAAACGCATGGTTGGTCTGGATGTGTAGAGTCTAGCAGTTGGGTGTGGTCGGCACAGAATACTAGATATTCGTGAAGGAGGTAAGATTGAGATTCATTCGTAAAAATACTGAAGGGGGTGGGGTCAACCAAGGATCACTGAGGGACACCGTAAATCGACAGAAGAGAAAGATTCCGCTTCTCACCATCCACCTTTGACCGGCAAGGTAACTCCTAAGCCAATTCGGATCAATACAATATCATTGCAGCTTTATCAGAACTACGCCATGGTCGATACAATTAAAGGCACAGCTGAAGTTTACGAACCTGACGGCCACGACGTGCTTATCCAAGTACCCCAATACCCCAATCTTATCCGAGTACCCCAATACCCCAATCTTATCCGAGTACCCCAATACCCCAATCTTATCCGAGTAACCCCAATACCCCAATCTTATCCGAGTAACCCCAATCCGAGTACAGCTCACTCAACGGCATCGTCCAGGGCATTTTCGGTTGAGTGACAAGATCTGCACGCGTACTGTAGCGTAGCTAAAAGATTATGGGTACCGAGGTTGGACGACAGCTGCATGCACACAACTTTTTCGTGTGTCTGACAAAACAGGCAAAGCTGATGTGCGTACGAAAATGCTAACGATTTCACGGAAGACGTATTTGTGAAGAGCCGAAGGTAGAAAATAGAAGAGCGAAGAGAATATTTTTCGCATTTCATTATTGGCGGTACCCTCATTAGGTACCGCCAATGTCTGTCTTTAACCGTGAGGTTCTTTCGGCACAGACGTCTGCAAGTGTCCGAAACCTAAAAAACGTTTCCCATAGCGTTGCGCAAAAGTGAACTTCGTGGTTTTCAGCTAGCCCCAAGTTAAGTAGTCCCGACTTCAAATTTACAGGCGAAAGACTGGTCTGGATGTAAAACACACCCATATTGGTACCGCGTGTGAATCAGTTGGGTAGCTTCAGTTGGGTTACTTCACAGTACTAGGTTCAGTGAAGGTACCGAATTGTATTCAGAATGTAGGTTGCATAGGCATAGGTAGGTACGGCCCAAGTTTGGGTTTACCGATTTCGGTTCCAATTTGTTTTTTTTTTGTTTTTTAGTGAGGACTTAACGAAGTCTTCCATGCATTTCTCCATTTTACCTACCCCGTTATTCAACGCTCAATCATTGCGATTTTCCAGCCCAGGGGAGCGCTACTTAAATTAAGTCTGTTTTTCCAAAGATGACTTCAAGTACTCCCATTCGAAAATATTATGGGTAGGGTCGGCCATTTCTTACCATTGCCTTTTGAATGCTCGGTACTATTACAGATGCTAATTACAAGACCTTAGGTTCATCGGAAGTGACCTGACTTGACCTCTGAAATCGAGGATACACTTGCCGCATTGAAACTCTGAGCGAGGATGCATTACTGCATGAGGAGATGTCATCATAGCATTAGATTAGGCTTCTAAGACTTGAGGTGCGTATCCTAACCACTGTTACATAAGTTGCATCACTAATAAATTCTAACAGAACGTTTAACATCCCCAGACGAACATAAGTTAGCCTAGGTGAAAAAATTGCTGACCCCATTTCCATCTACACTCAAAGTGCACGGGGTCACGAATGTCTCTGTAGAGCTCAGAACAAAAACTTGGCAAAGCTCTGAGGTCTATCCCTTTGGATAGAACCAGCTTAGCAATTTAAAAGGAATAACACTGATGCGTTATTTTGTATGTCATCTAACATCACCTCCCTACTGTTAATTATTGCCTGCAATAAAATACAGACCGCAAATTGCTTGCCAGTACGTTTCATGGCTTTTGGCCCCAATGAAGAAAGTTAGAAATGCATAAAACACGCACAAAAGCATGCCGGTCGAGATCTATCGGCCAAAGCCGACGAATTTGAGTGTATGGGGGATGGGGGGGGGGGGGCGTTTCATTATCAAGGAGCCCTCCTTATTTATCAAGGAGCTCCCTTATTTGGGAGCCCTCCGCACCCCTTACCCGTCAACCGTTACCAAGACTGGATAAAAGCCGCACACTGCAAACCACCGGGTGACAAGCATGCGATGCTGCATGGCGTGCCTTGTAAGCAATATGACAAGTTCAGCATCTACCTTTCCTGGTACATACACATGTACACGCACAAACGCACGCATACTATATATATATATATATATATATATATATATATATATATATATATATATATATGTGTGTGTGTGTACACATTCGCATCTCTGGACGGTATGTTCTCAATAAAGTACGCAGATATGTAGCTTCAGTGATGCAAAAATAAGCTATGCATGGGCAAATGCATATTTTCAGCTTTTGTGCGTTTGATTGATTGCTGAAATCGCACCTTTCCCTTATTCGGTAAGTCATAGATCAGTTCGCCAGTTCGCTGCGTTGAACACGCTCTGTCGCCTGCGCAGATCACATCGCGATGTAATTCACAGGTGTGTGTATCCATCATGAATGCATCTACACAGAACACCTTCTCTGCTTAAATCCACTCGCGGGTGGCATTGCACAGAATGGGGCTTCTGTGTATATCACGTCATGAGTGGATCTACACAGACACCTTCTCTGCTTAAATCCACTCGCGAGTGGAATTACACAGGATGGCGCTTCTGTGTATATCACTTCATGAGTGAATCTACACAGAATACCTTCTCTGCTTAAATCCACTCACGAGTGGAATTACACAGAATGGCGCTTCTGTGTATATCACGTCATGAGTGGATCTACACAGAACACCTTCTCTGCTTAAATCCACTCCGGAGTGTATATACACAGAATGGCGGTCCTGTGTAAATCCACTCAGATCTGGGTCGATTTGCTCCTGAAGCCACACTTGTGTAGATCTACTCACAACTGGATTTACCCAACAGTGCGTTTATGTGTAGATCAACTCAGATCTGAGTCGATTTACAAAGGAGTGGCATTCTGTGTAAATCCACTTCGTAGTGGATTTAAGCAGAGGAACTGTTCTTTGTAGATGCACTCGTGAGTCGATTTACACGCGTCCAATGTTCTATTGCCCTGGCTATGACCTTGGAAGCTTGGTAAGGTAGTTTAAGGCGATATTAAGAGGAATATTCATCTTGTGATGTTGAACCGGAGCAATCATTTTTTTTCACTGGATTTTTCAAATACTGGACTCATTCTGATGCAGATGAATTTACTCTGAGCGCCTGAAGTTTACAGAAAAATGCTAGTTTCATATGAGGCAGTGAATCACATTTTTTCAACACAAGAAATCTGTTGACGGGGGAGGGGCGGCTGCGGTGGTTAGTCAGGAGAGAGGTGGGCTGGGACAATATTTTCTGAGTGTTTACTGTCAGATTTAGTAATCATGGATGAAGAGTATGACGCGATTGTTTTGGGAACGGGTCTCAAGGTATGTGATACGACAAGCATCCTTTCCATTGGCGCCGCTTGATGCGCCTAATATGCCTTCTGTTCGGCAGGGAACTTTATGGTTGATCATGCTAAAAAGATTGCACGTCGTGCACTCCGTATTTGTTTTAAATTGAACATATGTCTGGTGTTTGGTGACGCATGAATTTTGCTTGATTTTCGTTCGCTTGTGCACTTTGTTATGTCTGATGCATTGTGTCATGTAGTTCAGCGTTTGAAGTACTTGTGTGCCCAGTTGTTGGAATTGGCTGGATCAGGGTAGATTTTGATGTTTTAGAATGACTTTAGCTCTTAATTTTGGAATTGAAGGTAAATTTCAGAATTTTAAAAACTGCTGTATAATTTATTTGGTTGCTTATATATCAATACTCATGAACATGCTTGAGAAAGGAAGTGTGAATGCAGCAGGTCTATATCTTGTTTGCCTACCTGTACCTGGCTGTGATGGTTGTGTTGTGATGGCATTGAAGCATAGAGTAAAAAGGACTGAGGCAAAACTAACATTTGATTGTGTAAATGATTGCGGACATCTTTTACCCCGGGCCGTTTTACTGAAGTAAATATTTCCTGTTTCCACCCTGCTCCCTCCCCTGCCACTCATAACTTATTCTGTACTGATGTATGAAAAGTATTCTACATGGATTGAAAAGGATGACCAATTCCAAAATCTGCATAGGAATTTACAGTAAATGCAAGGGCCTCCAAATGGGTGATAGCATAGATTCAGCAAACTTCAATCAATATTTCTTATCAGCTTTGCAAATTAGCATTGCCTGGCAGAGCAGGATCAGTAATGCACTGGATTGATTAGCTTTAACACTTCTGAAATCTAACTGATAACCTTAAAACATTGTTACAATTTGTTCTCTGTATTTGGCTGGTTCTGTCAATGTTCAGTATCAGCCATGCAGCTTTATCTGTCATGTTATATGTGTATATATATATATATATATATATATATATATATATATATATATATATATGTATATATATATATGCTTTTTTGTTTCACTCTGTCAGTACTTTCTGTTGCTTAACTGATGCCCTTAACTGATACCCTTAAGACATTGTTACAATTTAGTGTGTGTAGTTAGCTAGTTCTATCAGTGTTCAGTATCAGCCACGCAGCTTTATTTGTCATGCTATATATAGACTTTTTTGTTTCACTCTTGTCAGTAGTCTGTTACTTTTGGGGAAGTCATGATCATTTCAAATTGTAGGTAATATGATGCAAGCATGATCTTTAGTTTCTTTTATGGATACTGTGCTGCTAAGTAGTAGTACAATGTAGCCAGTTCCAGACAAATTTTGTTCTTGCTATAATGTCATGTCCACCAAGGTTCAGAGAGCACCTTTATGCTGTGCTCACTGCACAGCAGCAAAAATCTTGTTTTGGGACCAAGGATGGATTCAATGAAATCTATAGGCAGCTGTATTTAGAATACCATGTGTGGACTAGGTATGGATCCAAAGTCCTAGCCTTGTGAGAGAATCTGTTCATTGTCAGTTTTGGGCAGAACCAGGGACATGACTTATCTGACACCCCTGTTTACTCTGGCAGTACACCATATTTGTGGCATAATTGGCCAGTGTTGGGAATCAGTGTTGGAAATTTCAAAAAAAAATCCTGGTAGCAGAGTACAAATTTTCTATAGTGAAGTACAAAATTATCCAAGTGCTGCAGGTCATTACAGTTTTTTTTTTAGCTCATCTTTGAGAGATAACAGTATGATGGATGGTACTCAACAAAAGTGCCACTTGTAATATGCAGCAATTCATGTAAAAATATTTTAAATGAAAGGAAACATCAGTATTAAACATGACACACTGAAATGATGCAGTCTCATACCCAGTATTATGCAACACATGTGCATATACATGGGTTTGCAATTTATGAGAGGATCTGTGCATACACCCTCCAAAATGGAGAGAAATTATGCATCAGGCCTATACACTCTCCAAAATGGAGGGTGGCTACACATGGGGCTTACACACCCTCCGAAGTGGGGGGTGGGTATGATACTGCACAGCTAGAGAAAAGTGGTACACAAAAAATGCAAATGAACATGCCACAGATGGCCACCTACTCATGTTCCACCATGATCACGCTACTCACGCTCCACCACGGTCATGCTACTCACGCTCCACCAGCTAACTGGTTTTAAAAACAGCTAAGCACTCATGCACTCCACCTTTCAACTCCCAGTTAACACACGAGGCCCTGCACGTCCCATCCGAACAATAGATACAGGCAGCACTCTTAATCGATTTACCGAGCCAGCGAAAGTACAATGCCTGACAGACCCGTGCGGGCCGGTCAAAAGGGATCAGAGTTAGTCACTCCACTGACTCCAGCGGCTAATGCAGAGTATTAATATATTTTGATGCGCTTTAACTGATATCATTGCAAAACATGATAATTTATGTTGCAATTTATTGATGTCTTTGTCCTAATAAACCCTTTCTCCTTAATTTGTCAGGTCAAAGTTATGGGTTCATGTTACTCTGGCATCCTGGTGTTTTTGCTTGAGCGAGTTGTCTGTCTCTGAACAGTTTTTTGGCTATTTATAGCAACATTTTTTGACTTTAAAGGATATTTTTGTAAAGCCTGAATTACCAGCTTTAATTTCACACCCTTAAGTGAGAAATTGAACTTGGTTGAAATCCGCGAGTGCGGTAACATTTTTTTTTACTCCGGATACCAGGAAGTGGCCAAAAATCCAACCACATGGTGGTTCTGGATGAGTACAAATAAGTCCGTCTTCAGGATCGTGGTGCCCATCTCTATACAGCTGCCCTCCAAAGGTTTGCAAATCTGTTCAAGGCATGGGTGCGAGCAGAATATTTATGCTCTTGACAAATCAGTCACAAGGAGGCAAGTCATTAAAAGCAATTGGAGAGTTTTGCTATGTTCAACCTCCAACCTGAGCTGGTAGGTGGGCGCAAGCCGCTGAATAGTTGAGACGTTTCCGACGCGGAATTGCGAGTGATTCTCGTATTTACATTGTCATACCACAGTGGTGTTGCGTGAGTAGGCGTCCGCCTGTGGTAGGTGATTGGGCGTGTGGTTTTCTATGACTGTTCGTTTCATCCTTGGCAATTAATGCGGTTTGTCGTCAGTGGTAGGTTATGTTCAAGTTTGAGTTGGTCAGCATAGGGCATAGGAAGTAAGAACTTTGCTAATCTACAGACCAGACCTACAGACCTATGATTCTGGTACTCGTTTGTCATTTCCCAGTATTGTTCAAAGGTGATTCCATTCAACATTCACACACTTTATTTTTCACATCTCCACACATGGTTAATAATATACCTAGGTGGCAACACAGGCGGCTTGCTATTGGACATCTTAATCTGGTGGGTGCAAGATTTTTGCTCTTGGAAATATCAATACATGGCTCCTGATGGAAGCAGCAAGTCTCGAGCTGTTGCACCTTATGGTTCTATTTTGTCCTGACACAAAGAGGTAAAATGGGTTTTGCAAAAGCTGTTTGTTACATCTGATGGAGTACAAAATATTTCATTTTACCTAGTCACAATCCTGGAGTACAAAATCTGGTATACCTTATACCAGGAAACGTCAAGTTTTCCAACACTGATACATAATGACTCGACGGCTGGGCTGATAGCACGGCAAGTCGCTGGTCAGACGACTGAACAGGACCGGTCCGGCTATCGATCCCCATGGTACGCCATGTGTGACGGGTAGGGGGGAGAGGGGGGTCGCACTTACACCTCTGATAACCTGACTCTGTCCGGCGAGGCAGCCCTTATACCACGAACGCCGTGGTCGGCGCTTTCGAAGGCTTCGTTCATGTCAGCTGCTATGATCAATGATATGTCACCACTGTCTTAATTATGTAAAACCCAGTGATGACACGATGACACGATTTGCACGATGAAAACCCCACTATTCGCACGATTCCTGTCCACCTCTCGGCCTTCCCCGACCTTCAGATAAGTCTGTCCTCAGAAGTTTGTTTTTGATGCATTGATGCAAGGCACCTTTTTTCAACTTAACGGACCTGGAGTCACTTCCGATGGGTTATGAACAGCGTGTATTTGACTTCAGTGCATGGCAATTGTAACGCTAACGAGATGATGCTGCCAGATTGCTTTCAGATTCAAGGAAGTGTTCCACATTTGTGTGGGGTTTTGAACCGAACTAGCTGTTTTGAAAATCATACGAGGTAGTTGACAGCCCTGCCCTTCTCAAGACCTACAACTCTAGTTTCTACCATATACGACCACGAAGATGTGGAGACACCTCGTACAGACCATTTGAAGGTCGCTTGGACATCCGTGGCGTCCTAATGACATTCAAATATTGGCATGCCATTGTTCCTGTGGTGATCAAGGTTAAAAGTATGATTGTCGAGTTGTTCATATCTGGCATTGTTGAACTTGATTTCCAGATATAATGGCCGTCGATCGGCTCTCAGTCAATATGCGAGGTACGCTGACGTTTCAATGACGTTTTGAGTGGCATATTTACTAAAAAGAGAAGTTGTGTTGTCCATAGCAGTCCTTTCCACGTAAAAGTATACCGATAGTGGTAAGTGAGCTCATTTCATCATATGTAATGCTTTCCTCAATATCTTCAAATGTTCATTTTTTGTTCATGTTTGTTCAAATGTTCATCAAACATTCCTTTTGGCTGGAATATCGACTCTCCACCAAAAATGAGGGACAGAATAATGACGAAAACGCACACTTCACCCCTCCTTAGGTTTTCTTATTTAGAAAACTGGCCTTGTGCCTTGCATCACGGCTTTCGGAAATTTTGAAGTTTTGTCCTCAAATTGCAGGCGCCTCTATTTTTCAGTCATGAAATGGTTCAAAATTACGATTTTTTCATGGTGTCAAACCTTTATCATCATTTGTCCAGGACTGTTCCAACTAGACAATTAATATCAGTTACTTCCGTTGGGAGTTTTCGTCTTCCAGGGCATACCTAAGTACGAAAATAATTACTCCCGGCACGTTAAACTACTTGAGCGGCGGTTTACGGCCACGTTCGTTTCTTTTCCATGGACATCTTGCAGAAGAATCCGAGTAGTAAACGCACTGTCTCCAACGGATGCCGATGCCCACTGTAAATTTGATAATGCCCACACTTTTAATTTTCGCCTAGAAATTCAATTTGAGACTGCGTCATGCTGCACAACATTTTGAACTTAAAATATTTGATTTCCGTTCAAGGACCTATGATATATTGGCCCCTATGTGGAGCACTGTTCTATTTCAGCATCCCCATTTGGAATCCGAATGTGCGGGTGATTTTTTTTGCTGCACGAACTTCATGAGCTGTTTCCACAATGACTGCGATTGGTCATCAGGGAAGGTGGGGAGGAGATGCAAGGTAATACTTTTGTTTGTGCCCCACCTCCATTCACCTGTCTGATACCTGAGTCGCGGCGCGTGGGTGTGGCACCCAGACAGGCGCCCAGTGGCTATTTACGTTACTGTGTTGCTGTTTGTTATCGCACCTGAGGGCCTGTAGTGGAAGGTTTCTGAATGACATCGCTGGATTTTCCGTATGTTTATACTGATGCCAAATAAGGAAAGCCTTGCCATAGATGTCGGATAGCCACTGTGACCATGGAAAACGCTTTTTGTATCGCTTCATATGGTCTTAGTAACCATGTATCTGCGATGGAAGTGAGAACATCGTGATTGGGGATGTTAACTGCTAGAATCTGATGGGTGCAACCTGACAAAAATAGTATTTTCTGCGAGAAAACTATGAAATATGTGCATTCCCCGAACAAGCAAATTCCAATTTCATGACAATTACGCGACATATCCTCCCATTGGTTGCACTCATAGTTCTAGGTGTATGTGTTCTGTATCTTCACTGGCCCTACATGGGGCAATAGGGGCAAACTTGGAGGCCAGTACGATATATGTTAGTGTACCTACTTAAAATGAAGTGCGCTGGCTCAATTAAAACACATCACATCATGCCACCTGCAATTTGATAATGTGCATCCAAACCTAATAATCATTTTGATGATTTTGGTAGCAGGATTGCCAAGTCACTCTTTATTAATTGTTCGAGATTGATGTAAAAGTGCCCAACTAATTTAGCGTGATCTAAGCCTGACTGTAGCAGTGAAGCGGCACCCCCAGTGCACTCACCTCCTCCCTTCTCCCCTAAGAAGTCACACCAATGTATATTTTCACCAATGGACCAGGCTCGGAGCAACACTTTTCTCAAATGCTCTATCGATGAGGAAGTTTTCTTAAGTAACTGGTCTGAAGAAAGGTCTCGTCAATATTTGCATTCCCTTTTATGCCAGGCCTGGGGAGGTGGTGGGGGCGGCACAGAACTGTCGATGAAATAAGACGTGTTCACCACATGGTTGTCCGAGGAAGTAGAAATAATGGGTTATCGCGTGACTTTTTTTTTACTGAACTATTTTTTTAATGCGTGAACATGTTATTAAGGGGGGGGGGGGGCATGCGTGCCTCTTGGTTTTTCTTGGTGCACATCTCCGGTACATTGTGCAATTGCGCCGAAATTCTCAGTCGTCTTGGGGCATCTTTTGTGCGTGTTTTGACACCAAAAACGTGCCCTTTGCATTTATGTTTTGTTTTTTTTAGTTACAATGTCTTTTTTAAAGAACGCTGCACAGCGGTTCACGGCCGTGGTGGGCGGCGGCCAGCATCCGACGATGTCGCGGACCGCATATGCTCACAAGTATATAAAAAACATACTGTTGTGCTCAGAACTAGACGATAAGGACGAGCATGGTCCTATACATATGGGCATGTAAAGCCAAAGAAATTGTAACTATACCAAAACTTGACCTTTGACCTGGATTATCGGGGCCTATTCTCAACCTATCCACATAAGACTTATTGCAATCGTGAGATCCCGTACATGCCAATGTGCCGTACCTTTTCCGCAAAGCTCCCTGTTTTTTAGTTTGAAAACGATAGCGGTCGTATCGCTTCATTAGTCCGTGCTATTAGAAATGCGCGAATCAAGGTGAGAGTTACGTGGTTCTCAGTTCTGCCCAAAGTGTGCTGCCGTTCGCCAAACAATGACAGATACCCGAAGACGGTAGCAGAATCCCACCAACGCGCTGAACCAGATCAGATATTTATAGACTGCTGGCGTCTGACAATAGCCTGCTGACACTGACGGCTCGCGTGGTGCTTCTTTGTCACTACTTTATCGTTGGTAGGGATGCGCCTCCCAAAAATCATCAGGTTAATTGTGCCTGAATTTTTGGCACGGTTTTGGTTCATTCGGTTTCCCATTTTTTCCTGAGTTTGCTGAGTTGTGATCGGGCAGTTTTAATCTTGACACGGCCCAAGTGCGGGATGTATGCCACAGTGCGGTACATTCGCCATGAGTTCAGGGTTTGTTGTGCGTCGAGAGACGCCCAGTGGATGCATCTTGCTCGTTGTGCATATCATGAATGAGAAAACCAGTTTGTAGACGCAGTTTCCCCAGCTCGATATGCTGGTAAAAAATTAGCCTGCTGAGCCGTGATCGTGCCGGGACCGGGACACCGTGCACGGGACTGTGCCGGTGTGTCATTTATTCTTTATGTCTAGACTGAGAAAAACTTTTAAAGATCACGCGCACCTGACATGTATTTTCTACCATTTCAAACAATGTAAACATGAGTTATGATCACGAGTAACAGTCACACAATGAAATATAGTCTTCAGTGGACAGTGAATGCTGAGGGTGTCTAGAATTAGGAAATGCCTGTACTCGGTTAGGATACCAAACCGGCATGCGGTGATCGGGACCTAAAAGAGAGGATGGGATGGAGAACAGAAGTAAGCAGTCAAATGTTTTATGTTGCGACCCATTTTTGTGGCGTTGCACATGCCAGCAATGATATCCCTTTCCACCCCCTAGTGGATTGTGACATCATCCCCACACCCAAGTAGGAACAATTTCAGGACCACGCCGAACGCTGATATATGACCGGCCCGGCCGATTGGCCTAGCCCCAGGCGCCCGGTTCGGTGCTGATTGGCGATCATAAGCAAGGGGAGGAGTAACAGATAGGGAGCCCGGGGCCGGGGCTGCGACAGAAGGAAACATGTCGTCATTCCGCACCTTACCACCCGATTGGCGGAATGTTGGACCACTTAGGTATTGAGGCTGCTGGGTGTCTGTCAGCTTAGATGCCAGCGTTGCCCTGAGCTGATCGGACGATCGGCGAACGCTGCACGAGGCCTGACGCGGCGGCCACATCCTACAGGAGTGCATCCTGTCAGGCCTACTCTCCGTCTCGGGCAAGAAGGTGCTGCACATCGACCGCAACAAGTACTATGGCGCCGAGTCAGCCTCCATCACCCCGCTGGAGGAGATGTTTGACAAGTTCGGCCTGCCCAAGCCGGATGAGTCGTACGGTCGCGGCAGGTGAGGGAATAGGGCCCTGCCCAGGCAGGGCAAACGGATTCGGCAGGTGAGGGGACCTGGCCCTGGTGAGTCAGATGGACATGGCAGGTGGGAGGACCTGGCCCGGGTGGGTCATACGGACATGGCAGGTAAGAGGACCTGGCCCGGGTGGGTCAGACGGACATGGTAGGTGAGAGGACCTGGCCCGGGTGGGTCAGACGGACATGACAGGTGAGAGGACCTGGCCCGCACAGCTCAGACGGACATGGAAGGTGCGAGGACCTGGCCCGCACAGCTCAGACGGACATGGAAGGTGGGAGGACTTGGCCCGCACAGATCAGACGGATGCCCTTGTAAGAGGGTTTCGCGCGTTGGAAATGGAGAGTAACCGGGGTCATGGACGGTTGGCAGGGGGTAGACTCGCATTATCTAACGGTTAACCATGTGAACGAAGAAGAGGGGCACGTTTGGTGTAGAGACGTGCTGCTTAGAGCGAAGGACTGCTGTGTTCCGCCGGTGGCGTTGTCGTCATGCAGTACACGGACGTCACTGAGAGGACGTCGCAAGCTCTGCAGTGGGGTTTGGTTATGCTGAATGGCCGAAAAATATCGGACCAGGCCCTGCAGTGACCAGCCACAGGCTTTCCAACCACGCCCGGTTCTGTTTTGCACTGGGGCGCTGCCTAGGACGGCAGCTCGGTGACCGCTGGTCTGATGTCGACCCACACGGACACGCGCGGCGCCAGCTGCCGCCCGGGCCACGTCTCGCACCGCCGCTCGCCGTCACTGCTGCGGTCACGTGATCAGGACACTCCCACCGCACCGGCCGGGGCCGCCGGCGCCGTCTGCGGCCTTTCTGCCCGGCTAGCGCTGTTTACCGTGGCGTTTTACATTCCGCACCGATTTTCCGTCGGTAACAAGCGAGACCTTCGGCTGGGGTGCTGGCGAACACTTGTGCGTATTCGTGACCCAGTGGCACCGCAGCGAGTCTTTCCTTGATCAATGCACGCATCTGGTGCTAGCTTATTCGGGAACCAAGCTTTGCTGCAGCTGTCCGTGGTTACCAAAAAGGAGCACGTCTCGTGTATATACCGCGTTGTGCTCCCGTCAGTTCAGTTGTCGGTGTGGTGTCGTGGCGTTATGTGGAAGTCGACCCCTCGCGAACCAGGCGGGGAATAGGCAGCTGGTCGCGAAGGCACGTAGGAGTTATTGCATGGCTTCGAGAAAGCTGTAGTATGACCCGCAATCAGAACAAAAACCCAATCTGCCGTGATCAGGATTGGCCAGTTGCCCATTGCCCCACTGTCTCCGTCGAAGGCTGCACACCAGGCAAACGCGGCATTAGTAAGCCACCGAGTGTGAAGCGATCATTGAAACGGGGATTAGTCGTGTGCTGTTTTTTCCCCATGCGTTATCGTTTTGTCTCCAGGGACTGGAACGTGGATCTGGTCCCCAAGTTTCTGATGGCGAACGGCCAGCTGGTGAAGCTCCTGATCCACACGGGCGTCACGCGCTACCTCGAGTTCAAGTCGGTCGAGGGCAGCTATGTCTACAAGGGCGCCAAGATCTCCAAGGTGCTCGGCGCCGCCGGCTGACTGGCGCCTTAGGCTTGTTGCCTGACGCGCGCCAGGGGGATCCGGAGCCCAGCGGGATCACGTGATTCGGAGCTCCCTCTGAACAGCCCTCTGGCTGGCAGAAAGCGTGGTGCCACTGTGCGGGCGATGGCGTGACACTACAATGGTATCCCTGCAGCCAGCGGCCACCGTCAGCGCGGCGTAGACCCGGTGCTGCCCCGGCGAAACACCGCTGCGGTGTCTCGCGGCCTGTGGTCTTGAGGTGTTTCATCATGTTGGTACATTCTTAGGGGGGGGGGGGGGGGGCGCCGCCGTTGTTTTGCCATGTGTGCTTGGGCAATCAAGATCCACCTCGCGTGCTTTCCTTCATTCAGTCGGATGACCCAAAAGTGGCGTTGGGTGCATATGGCACCTGGTGTAAAATCCACTGTGGCAAATGCCGTAACGGCGACCTGGGTCCCAGGTGCCAGCCGACGAGCGGGAGGCGCTCAGTTCTGACCTCATGGGCTTGTTCGAAAAACGGCGCTTCAAGAATCTGCTGGCCTACATCCAGGACTTCAAGGAGGACGACCCCAACACCTGGAAGGGACTCGATCCGAAGACGTCGCCTATGAGCGCCGTGTTCGAGAAGTTTGGCGTTGACAAGAACACGATCGACTTCACTGGCCACGCGCTGGCGCTGCACAGGTACGAGCGTCGCCGCGCGTCGACGGTCTCGTGCTGCCGGGGTGCGGAACGCGGCTTGCGCGCCTCAGCCCTCACTCATGAATTAGCCACTGCTCGTTTTCAGCAGCCGGGGACGAGTCCCCCCTGCTCTACGGATTGGGGCCGGAAATGGATGGAGTTTGTCCCAGCTCGGTATTCGGGGGGTAATCCACGAGCGTAAGCGCTCTCAAGCTTATTCTATGGTCGCCGTCTCACGTGGGATGTCATCACTTGTGTCGACCCGGGCCCGCGTCAGCTAACGTATGACGCCGCTGTCGTGAGGAGGCGCCACGTGTATGAAAACCAGCCATGCTGCGTGTCGGTCATCTGACGTGTCATGTTCGCCGCGTACGTGCCCGGCCCGGCTCAGTCGTCTGGACCCGCGCGGAGGCGCTGCCTACTGCCCCTCCCCCTCCCAATCTCCCCGCACAGCGCGTAGTCGCAGCCTGATCAGCGGAATGAGATGGTCTGCATCGAAAACAAGCGTACCGGCTAGCGCGTCCCGGCGGCGCTGGCGACGCCTTTGATTAGTACCTGCTGATGTCGGCGCATCGGCGGCCGCGGTGACGGCTCGGGACAGCGGGCGACTGACGGCTGTTCGTTACAGAGATGACGACTACATCGGCCAGCCTTGCGGCACCACCATCGCGCGGATCCGACTCTACAGCGAGTCTCTGGCCCGCTACGGCAAGTCGCCCTACCTGTACCCCATGTACGGGCTGGGCGAGCTGCCACAGGGCTTCGCCAGGTGAGTCAGTCCGCCCCGCCCCGAGTCGATGCTGCCGGTCCGGACAGGATGCTGGTGCCCTATGTGATCCCAACGTGCGGAAGTCGAACCGTCATAACATTGTTTGGCGGGCCGTCGGCAGTATCACGCTTCCCAAGTGTCGCCGCGATTTGTGGGGGTCATGCAGCCCACCCCAGCCGTCGCCGGTCAGTCGGCAGCGTGCCGGCCTCTTGTTTGACCACCTGGCTGCGCCGCTCCCGGTCTGGCCGCCTGGCTGCGCCGCTCCCGGTCTGGCCGCCTGACTGCGCCGTTCCCGACCTGGTCGCCTGGCTCCGCCGCTCCCTGTCTGACGTGAAGCGATCGCGACCGTCAGGCTGGCGGCCATCTATGGCGGCACGTACATGCTGGACAAGCCAGTGGACGAGATCGTGGTGGAGGACGGCCGCGCCGTCGGCGTCCGCTCCGGCTCCGAGGTGGCCCGCTGCAAACAGGTCTACTGCGACCCCAGCTACGTGCCCGACCGCGTCACCAAGGTCAGCATCGGCTCACTGAGGTCAGACCGGGTGACGGATGGAGTCATCAAGGTCAGCAGATTACATATAAGATCAGCGCTAGGTCACAGATCTGTCGCTGGTGCACCGAACCTCAACCCGCGCCGGCTGGACGGCTCGTATGGACAGGTCGTTCCGTCTGAGGCTAGCCTCCTCACACTGCATCGCGGGCCGGCTGCTGTGCCAGATGATGTCAGGCGATGGAAAGCAGCGGGTGAGAACTGGCGGGAGGCACTCAATAGGTGCAGTGGAGGGCATGACATGGACACGTGACGTAATGATGAGTTGGTCACAAGTTTGTGCAAAGATGCTCATCCTTTTCTTGAACCTCATTGGCTCATTATCGTTTGAGGTCCTTGTTGATGGCGTCGGCGTCTACCGCCTTACCGCACGAAGAAAATGGCGGGTCTCATGCAGGCTACTGAGCTAAACGCTGTTCCCTGAGGCGATTGATTAAGTTCGCTGTTCCTTTGTCCGTGTGGATGCTGCTTATTCTGCCGGCACTAGCCGTCCCTGGGAAGTCACGTGTCAGCTCCCGCGCTGGCCGCTGCCTGCCACCTGCGCCCCAGCCAGCGAGCTGAGGAGCGGCCGCTCGGCGCGCGCTGCCGACCGTCCGTCCGTCCGTCCGTCCGTCCATCCGTCCGTCCGTCCGTCTGAGCGGGGCTTGGGTGTCTTGTCCGTTGCAGTCGGGCCAGGTGGTGCGCTGCATCTGTCTGATGGACCATCCGATCCCCAACACCAAGGACGCGCTCTCGACCCAGATCATCATACCGCAGAAGCAGGTCAACCGGAACTCTGGTAGGTCCGGCCGGCCGCCCCTGCTCCGGACGCCAGACCACCGCCGAAAATACGCCGCTCGCGGTGCCGGCCGCGCCTTTGTTGTTGCACGCCGCCCACAAATATTTGTCTGCTGTTTGTTTGTTTCTTTGACGTCATCGCGCAGGGGTCGCGGGTTTGATTGTGAGTCCTGCCTTCACATTGTCACCTACACACACACACACACACACGCACGCACACACACGCACACACACGCGCGCACGCACGCACGCACGCACGCACGCACGCACGCACGCACGCACGCACGCACGCACGCACGCACAGATTCCAGCCGTGCCTGATGACTGCTGACTGGAATCACACTTGTTCTAATGGCTGTGATTGGTCCGTCCGCAGATATCTACATATCGCTGGTGTCCTATACACACCAGGTGGCGGCCAAGGGCTGGTTCGTAGCCATGGTCTCCACAACTGTCGAGACGGACAACCCGGAGGCCGAGATCAAACCAGGCCTGGACCTGCTGGGACCCGTCAAGCGGAAGTACGCGTTCTCCTCGTATCGGGGCCTGGCCGCCTTCGCGCACTGGAGCCGGCAGGAATGAGCGCGATTTTGTTGTATTCTTTTGCGATTAAGATTTTGTTAAGTCGAAACACACGGCGGTGAATGCCATTCTGAAAATTGCGGAGTTTTAGTCTGGCTGACACACCGAGCTCTTTGAGTTAAGCTGGTTTAGCACTATATCTATGAGGGGTTGAAAACGTCCGTCAGAGGCTCCCAGAAAGCCTTGAGACTTGGCGACCTCCGAACCTTGTCTTACATGTATCTTAAAATAGCAATCCTTTTAGCTGTCGGTGCCATGCTACAGGAATTCAATGCATTTTTGTTGTCGGTTGTCAATGTGGAACTAATAATAGTTCGGCGCAGAAAGTGTAATTGGCAGGATTGACGTCCTCAGGTGACGGGGGTAGCGATGTGTTCAAGTAGATTGGCAGATTTGAAATTCGCTTGAGAAGACTTGCGAGCAGATCGTTCCAATACATTCTGAGATCCGAGCGAGGGGGGGGGGGGGTAGGTCAATAGAATTCTGAGTCTCCACGGACCCAGGAGATGCAGAGGGATGTGAAGTGCTGTCTGTCACCAGAAGGATTTGTGCTCAAAGCTCATCTGCAAATGCATTAGCGGACCGCGGGTTAAGTTCGCTTGATGTGACCAGAGTGGGTGCCCGGGAGGAGGAGCCGCCGCGGCCCGGCCCGCCGCGCCCCTGCTGACCGCCGCCTGAGGTGGCCTCGCCACCGCCGGTCTGACCGCGTTCCCCCGCCTGGCCAGGTTCCTGACGGTGTCTGACCACTACGTGCCGACCGACGACGGCACCGACTCGCAGGTCTTCATCTCCAGCTCGTACGACGCCACCAGCCACTTCGAGACCACCTGCCTGGACGTGCTGGACATCTTCCGGCGCGGCTTCGGCTGCGACTTCGACTTCTCCAAGGTGACGCACACCCTGGAGGACGACCAGTAGCGCCGGCCGCGCGCCCGCGCGCGCCGTGGCGCCATTCCAGTGTCGGTGGCGCCGCCTCTCGGCCGGCTCGTTCGTCACCGTCACCCAGCCTCTGTGACCTTCCCCAACACGGTGGCCGGCGGCGCCCCGTCCGCGCCCTGTGCGACACGGGACCTCGCCGACGCCGACGACTGTCTCTGTCTGCTTTGTTTGCGCACCGCAGATCAGCTAAGACCATTGAATTATTTCTGTCGGTTGCATCATCAATGGACGCTTGTGATTTTTTGTAAGTCTGACGGACGCGTCACGCTGTGTATCGATATTACTCGTGCATAGATTGCTATCTGGGTGTTTTGGGGTGCAACATATCGTACTGGTCAGGCTCTAAAGTCACGTTGCTTCCCTCATGATTTACGGGCCCCTGTATTGGCATTCCAATAAAAGAAAAACGGTAGGTTCGTTTGTCTGTGCGAAAGCCTGCGCTTCGCCATACCCTTCATCTTATCTCGAGCGTTGCCCGCCCATTGGTTGGTCGACCTGATGATGCGAGACCGCCGTGAGCAGCAGCCAGCACCGACGGAGCGCCTCACCTGCACTGGACGCAACCAAACATTGGGCAGCTAAGTGATGGGCTGACTGGGGTGGTGTAACGCCACTAATGTTGAACCATCAAACAACACATTAGGACAGGCTGAGTCAACTTCGGTGTTGAGAGAAACATTTTCTATGTATTTCTTTATCTTGTGTCGCCAAGCAGCAATGACTGAGCTCCATGATGTGCGTGCTGAAATGGTCTCACCCTCGTCCGTCACTGCGCGACTTGGGGCAGCTCGAACCCCTCGGGACGCATCGAACGTCTTGTGGGCTGGAGAACTGGCCGCGTTTCGAGCTTTGCCCCTGCTCACGGCGCCGTTCTGCCCGGCTGTTTGAACAGCGAGCGACTCTACATCACCCGTCTGTAGACTCCGACTGGCTGGAGCCGGGCGCAGGCATGCTCTGGTCTTTTTCTGATGAGACGAGAAATACGCACTACAAATACACGCGGCAACATGCAGTGACTCTACCGTTCGTAACAATACGTGATCGTCGAAATACACGCATGTCGTCTGGTGATTTGGTTTATTTCGTCTATGGTAGCCCAACTGCGAATACGGCCGATCCATATGAGTCATTTAGATTTGGGACTCAGACGCGTTGACTGCATCATGAGAATGTAGCATCATCCGATGTGCATCTTACAGATCGTTCACCACAATAGTGGGAGAGTAGCGCGTATTCACCACGACGGGAGCATGGGAGCCCACTAAACAAGTTGGGACATAGGCAGTGGTGCGTCCCTGGCAACCGGGTAACACTCGGTGAGATCACCGTAGAGGGTCAGTTACATCTTCGTGGTTTGCTTAGCCTGTTAACCCCAAAAGTTGGATGTCTGCGGGCAAGGTGCGGCAGCGGCGACGTCCGACGATGTCCACAGCACTGCCCTCCCCCCCCCCCCCCCCACGTACCCCGCTTCATAATCTCATTTTCCTGAGATGGTCAGACCTTGACCGATGGGGCTGCAGCGAACCAAACCAAAATCGTAGTATCATTTTTTACGGCAGATATGTTGATGAAGTGGTGCTCCCGCGGATGAAGAACGAGGGCGATGTTCGGTGTGACTGAGTTTTCAAAGCGAAAGCCTTTTAATGACGAAATGTACCTCAAACTTGTATTTATTTTATTAGTTTATCGTGTGTTTTTTTAAGTGGACTGTCAGCTGCCTTTGGCATGACCACTTAAAGCCTACTCCTGTAAGATTTGCCCTTGTCTTTTGCATGACACGTATCCTGCCGGATCTGCACCACCTCCTAGTCTTTCTTTGCGTTTGTTTCCACTTCTTAGCTGGGAGTCCCGCAACTTTATTTGCTGCTTTTTTGGTGTAAACGAACGGATTGTTGCGTCGCTGGGATGGAAGGAAGGGTACTCCTGGCCGCCTGTTCTTGAGTAACGGTGCGGTAGTAATGGGGAGCAGATATATATATATATATATATATATATATATATATATATATATATATATATATATATATGTGTGTGTGTGTGTGTGTGTGTGTGTGTGTGTGTGTGTGTGTGTGTGTGTGTGTGTGTGTGTGTGTGTGTGTGTGTGTGTGTGTGTGTGTGTGTGCGTGTGCGCGTGCGCGTGCGCGTGCGCGTGCGCGTGCGCGTGCGCGTGCGCGTGCGCGTGCGCGTGTGCGTGTGCGTGTGCGTGTGCGTGTGTGTGTGTGTGTGCGTGCGTGCGTGTGTGTCAGACCGTCCGACTCCCTATGTATGCACCATTTTTCACAGATGCACAGCACATACGGTGGCAGGGATAGTCTTCCAATGTGTACAGACGATGTGTATGTCTTCCAATGTGTACAGGTTTAACGTCAATGAAGATCCACGAAATAAATTATCGCCCGTCCGATTTTTGTCGCCCACAGCGCGCAAGGCGGGGGCATGTTTTGGTATTTAGCGGGTAGACACTGCGATTATACGGACGGACGTGAGACTGCGACTATTTGGTCATGGTTTTATTAGCATTTATCAACAGTCCAATTGTTTTAATATCGAACTAAATCTTAAATACGCAACTTTGTATGCCAATGTCGCACATTTTCACTGCTTCGATCCTCCCTTGGCAGAGCTCAGGACGTTTCGCTCTTTGTCTGGCGCGAGGAACATGCTGAACATGATGTAGTTGGCAACTGGGCTGATGAAAGGTAATTTGCCAATTATTCTTGATGTGCGTGTCACGTTCAAAATCATACATTTTACATGTGACTCTCATGACAATAAAAGTACGAAAGCTGGCGTATTATCAGCTCTCACACCATGGATAGAAATGGTGTTCTACCCGAAAGGTGCTCTCGTAAACGCGCTTCAACATTGCACAGAACATCGCGCGCACCCGTGCTCGCGCGCGATTTAAGCCGTTGTGTTCATGGGTTTAAAAGCATACCTAAACTAATTTAAAACTGCTCGATCACCCGCTCCTGCCGCTCCGGTAAATTCTGCATTAAAAGTGATGCATCCGAACTGTACTCGAAGCAGTGGAAAATGCAATTTTTGCTGCTCAGACATAATGGCAGCTTAGTGCAACGGCGTCGTATCTTCGCGCAGCGTAAGAAACCAAGATTTCAAGTAGGCAGGCAACTTCCTGAGGCTGTGTGTAGGCCGCTCCCTCTATAAACCATGGGTCGCTCCGAAAAGATTACAATGCGATGTCTGCCCGTGCGCCTATCTCCTTGTGTCAGAGATCCCGAAAATGCTGCCCCAAAACGCGCGGACAGATGGTGATACAGATGGCACAATCTGGTGCATGGGCTGGATGGAGGGACCACTGTGCGGTTTCAAATCAAGCGGTAGCGCATGGCACGCCCCGCGTTCTGTTAGTCGGACCTCGGAAGTCGGAAGGGAGCGAGGCGACCAAACTCGGAAGGCAGACGAAGGGTGTATTCGCAATGAACCAAGAATGCTATATTCGACATGGCGTTACGTAGAATCTTTGCCGGACGTGTTCGCGGTGCAACACGTTTTCTGTTGACATCTTTGTAATTGTTGCGACAACAGCTGCACCTGCAGACACGAAGAATTTCGTTTGTTGATACTGCGGTGCTCTTAACAATAAAACATGGAATTTATGCTGTTTGCAGCTTATAAAAAACAAAACATCTCGATTATTTGCTGTCGGCCAGGGTAGAGGGGTGTCATCCGTATCGTTTAACACTATCGAAAAGTTGCGACATGAGCTGCTTGGGAAAGGAGGTAGTTTGGACACAAAGGCTCCATGACGTCATACACCCCATATTTGATGACGTCAGTGGCACGGATCAACACATCCTCGAGCCTTGTTAATACGGATCCTTACTAAGAGGGGAGCCGTGTTTAGTACCGATTTGTGCTAAAACTGGCGGAGTTTAACACGCATAGATATTAAACAACGCAGTCCCGTAACCCAAGGCTCCACATCGGAAATAAGGCTATTTTAGAGGTTAACCTCGTGAATTTCTTTTCGTTCTATGGGAGTGGAAAACCTTCACCATTTTGACATCCCAATTCTCATTTGATTGCGAGTTGCTTCGAGGACGCAGTCGGCCGATTGTTGGTCAGCAGGGGGCGTGGGCAAGAAGCAAGGGAACGTGCCCGGAGAAACACTTGTACCTAGTTTACAAATCAGTATTTTCTACGGGATGAGTATGATATTTATATATCCTGGACTACCGGCCTTGGGGTATATCGTCTTGCGGGTAGTGTGGATGATGGAACATGGTTTTTGGGCCGTAGTGGTTTGCAGTAGGCATGGGTTTGGCTCAAATTTATTGAGTCACCTAAGGAATGGCTCACATGATTTAGGATCTGATTCAGCTCATGACTCATTCCTGTTCTATTTTTCACTTAGGTGAGGGTGTACTTTCCTACCTCATGTTGCAAAAGAGCATTTGTTTACCATACAGTTGAGCATACAGTTATCTCATGCTACATTGTACATCCATCGTTGTTTTTAAGGCAGAACATATCATAATTAATCGTAAAACAGGTCGTCTATACTCTTACCTTGGGACTTACCTAATTACGATACCGAACATCCGACCGCCGCAAACACACAGCAGCCGCGACACCAGCGCCATTACTGCGCGCGATCACAACATTACTGCGCATCAAGCAGCATCAATTGATAAGGTTTGGTTTGGTTAGGTTAGGTTAGGTTAGGTTAGGTTAGGTTAGGTTAGGTTAGGTTAGGTTAGTTTGGGCTATGTTCTGGACTATTCTGGCCTGTTTGTTTCGTAAACGTACCTACACGCGATAAGAAACGATTTTCATTGCATTATTATTGTTACTTTTGTCACGTATACTTCTATCGTTCTTGACAAGCAGAAATATTGTACTTACGCAATAACGCAGAAACGGCGCTGGGGAGTCGAGGCGGTGTGGTGGGGTGTGTGCGGCGCTCGGGAGCTCGCTATCGTATTTTCATTTGACTTGTTTGAGTTGAACAGCTCAACTTGCATAATTTGTTCTGTCTATAGGTATGATTATATGAACATTTGCAATATTGATTTGTAATAGCTTTCACTCTTCTTATCACAGTGATGTGAGTACAGTAAGGTAAGTACAGTAAAACGCTATATTAGCCTTGTGATGCTACAGTCAAGTGTTTTTTACTTAAGGGTTGTACACATATGCATAACAAAATGTTCAGACTGAAGATTTTAAATGCTACCAATCGTTCAAGACAAACTGCACGGGAGATCTCTCGTACAAGGCGTAGTCATGGCAACTGATCGCAACGCTCTGACATGAAGCACCAAGCAGCTGTCAATCTAGCAGCAGATTAATATCCAATTGCCAATTGGATATTGCGGGTCATCTCGATTGCCCCCAAATTTGGTGTGCAGGGCCTTCTCGACACGCTGATTCCGAAAATCACTACCTTTGGGATGGAATTTTGCGTCATTTTCGAGTTATACGCGCCGCGTAACATCCCACGTGATATTGCGGGGCATCTCGATTGCCCCCAAATTTGGTGTCCAGGGCCTTCTCGACACGCTGATTCCGAAAATCACTGCCCTTGGGGTGGAATTTTGCGTAATTTTCGAGTTATACGCCGCGTAACCATCCCAATGTGATATTGCGGGGCGTCTCGATTGCCCCCAAATTTGGTGTGCAGGCCTTCTCGACACGTGATTTGAAAATCACTTCCGACACTGCCTTTGGGATGGAATTTTGCGTAATTTCTAGTTACACGCTGCGTAGCATCCCAATGTGATATTGCGGGGCGTCTCGATTGCCCCAAATTTGGTGTGCAGGGCCTTCTCGACAGCTGATTCCGAAAATCCTGCCTTTGGGGTGGAATTTTGCGTAATTTTCTAGTGATAACGCGCCGCGTAACAATCCCAATGTGATATTGCGGGGCGTCTCGATTGCCCCCAAATTTGGTGGTGCATGGCCTTCTCAACACGCTGATTCCGAAAATCACTACCTTTGGGGTGGATATTTGCTAACTAATATAGATGACATATAGACATATAGACTATATATCTATAGGCTATATAGATGACAGTCAACTAATATGGATGACATAACGTGTATACGTCATATAGACGTGAATGCAAGTTGACATTTAGCTCCCACCCGACACGCCACGAGACTGCATAAGTGATTGACCATGTTTGGGATGCACAACGTTCGCAGGTGTACTTATAGAAGCACTCTGCCTGAGCCTGGAACATTTTATTGGTGAGGGTATAGGTAAGATATATTGGCGTGGAAGTGTATTGATGATGATGATACACACATATATATATATATATATATATATATATATATATATATATATACGTAATCATTATCGACGGCGCTGGGCCAGAAGAAAACCCACGCAACGACGGCTTGTATGCAAAATGCGTGGAAAACACGAAAGAAATAGTGACGTAAGTAATGCAAATAACCGTATACGTCGAAAATTTATATGACCGGTATTGGTTTACAGACGAAGACCAGGCTCAGGAGCGTCACGCTCGGCTTCAACGCCAGAAAGGAGCTAGAGATGCTAATGCCGAGCCTCCGGGAGGTCCAGAACATCGGCGATCCTGTGTCGTTCCTCCGCGACCTACAACTGGCTTCAGGTAAACGCTGCTTGTGAGAAGTTTTCACGCCGCCAGTCATCTAGCTGTGCCAGCCGTTACCGCAGAAATCCCAGACGCTCGAACGGGCCCTGTCAATGCATCGTGACACGCTTCATTAATCACCTCCTGGCGCCGCCTTCCACACGAATGAGGTTTGCGTTCTGTCATGGGGTTTGCGGGCAACGAAATACGAAGTGTATAAACACAAGCACGAGAGTGCACCTTATTTATTGACAAAATAGATCGATTAACTCAATGATGAAACTAAGTCCTGGGAAATAAGCCCTAAATGCATCATGCTGTGATTCGACCTAAGCTTGATGACCACACCTATAATGATCGCGCGGCCCAAACCAAACAAAAATTCTCACAGATGCAGTTCACACCCCGCTGAGGTCAGGGCACGAAAGTGCCCAAAAGGCCGGTCTTTACAGTTCGCATTGTGCTTGATTTGGATCTGGCTGTTTCCTCCTCCACCTTCACGCATGCGCATAACCCAACTGTAGCAACTGGGGCGGTTGATGTGACATTCTCGGTCACCCGGCCGCCGGGCCTCGGCTTCAGGCCCGGTGTAGCCGACAGTCAACGTGGCCGTCGCCGGGGGACAGGCGCACGAACTTCCAGTGGTGCCGTGCCTCGCCGCTTAGGAAAAACGGCTCCCACAAGCCGTCCCGCGATGCCGTTCCGCAGGGTGACACCGGCTTGACGGCCGCTAGAAACATGTGACACTTGTGCGTAGGCGCACCCAAAATTTGACCAGCGGGACACAACTCCAACGCTTTCGCTGAAAACCGCGGTACGGCCCTCGCCGTTTCTTGCGTGCCTGGAACTGCTGAAATGGATGCTGCATATTGTTGATCTTCTCTTTTTTGCCGACTTACATGCAGTTTTCAGCTTTCAGCATACTGTTACGTACGCACGAATACATGGCCTTAAATTTGGTGAGGGGATGGGTAGGATGAGGTGCATATACCTACATGGGGGTCACTACTTAGCCCAATATTTGTCTCGGAGTAAGGTCAGAGAGAATTTGGGTTTGCATAGTTACGAACAGTCCTCCGTTGGCTCCCAAATCGAATCGACTAGGCTGCTCTGTTCACCTCTTCTCAGTTAACAGCATCTTGTTTGCGGTTTGTCGTCTTTTTTGCACATTGATGTATATTTGTTTCCGCAATACCTGTGCCTTCAGGCCGCGCCATCGTGCTGGTATCTTTGGAACTTGTGCTTTTTATTTGCGTCTTTGGCTACCCCAGCAAGGACGCTCCGACCAGTGTCCCTGGCTGCCCCAGAATGTTCTGTCTGATCCATCCCCATGACCGTCGGCATGTACAAGCATACCTTGTGTCGCTGCTGGAGCTGAAATCGGACACTCTGTGGCCGGCGTTCGGCATCAGCTAGGTGTCCGTGCTGCCAACGCCGGTGCCATTCTAGGCGCGTCACGGTGCCACACTGGCCGCCGCCTGCCACAGCCAGCCGGCCAAAATGAAGTCCAACGGCGTGGTCATGGTGCTTCTCGCAGAGGTTGTCTTCAGGGCGGCGCCCGAGACGGGTCGGTATCGAAACCCCTAATGCGTGTAACCACTAATGTATCGGAACGCCTAATGTATCACAACCGCTAGCGCTTCATAACGCCTAATGTACGTAGCACCTAATGTGTCATAACCCCTAAGGTATCGTAACTCCTAATGTATCACAACACCTAATGCATCACAACTCCTAATGCATCGTAACTCCCAATGTGTCATAACGCCTAACGTATTATAATCCCTAATGCTCGTAGCCTCTAATGTAACACAACTCCTAATATATCATATTCCCTAAGGTATCATAACACCTAGTGTCTCATAACACCTAATGTGTCGCAAGACCCAACGTATCGTAATTCCTAACGCTCGTAACCTCTAATGTCACACAACTCCTAATATATCATAACACCTAATGTATTGTAAGACCTAGTGTATCATAACCCCTAATGTTCGTAACTCCTAAATCAGCTGACTGCAGCGGGTTTGTCGCACACGATTCTCACCCGCACAGCTGGGCGATGTGCAGTCTACTAAAGTCTACCGAACCACCCGCTAGTATTCCGGAGCCACTGCAGTCACGATGGAACACTTCCCGTATTGTATTACGTGGAGGCTGTAGTTAACCATGAGCTCTACAGATGGCGCTAGTGGCCGGTAGGGTATTGCGGGTATGTACGAGCTGAAGCCTGAGACATGGTCCCCTCTGCCGTTGCGGTAGGCGACTGGGTTGTTAGGGTCTTGAGTCGCTTGCTAGTGTTTAGTCATTTGTTGGTCTCTAAGATGTTGGGCTGCGGTTGTTCTGTGTTCTGGGTGGTTATCCCAGGGATGAGTATAGTCTCTTCCTGAGACTTGAATATAGAGCCGCATTCGAATGGACAAACTCAACAGAGTTTGTCTATTTGAATTGTGGGTAGTGGAAAGGGTGAAATTTCTGCTATTCATATGTGTAGCCGAAACCCGGCAAGATGGCGGACTAAACGACGGGTATAAGTGCACGGTCGTCGGTGAAGGGTTGGCTGTTCAGTGCAGTCTACAAGCTTCATCAGCTTGGTGAGAGATTCACCAGCTTGACTGTTCGTTGTCAGTGGTCCTGGCCCACATGGAGGCCCTCTGACTGGCGTCTGAGGTAACAGTCCTACTGGGGTGTTCTGAACATGCAAATGGAGGCCCTCTGACTGGCGTCTGAGGTAACAGTCCTACTGGGGTGTTCTGAACATGCAAATGGAGGCCCTCTGACTGGCGTCTGAGGTAACAGTCCTACTGGGGTGTTCTGAACATGCAAATGGAGGCCCTCTGACTGGCGTCTGAGGTAACAGTCCTACCGGGGTGTTCTGAACATGCAAATGGAGGCCCTCTGACTGGCGTCTGAGGTAACAGTCCTACCGGGGTGTTCTGAACATGCAAATGGAGGCCCTCTGACTGGCGTCTGAGGTCACAGTCCTACTAGGGTGTTCTGAACATGCAAATGGAGGCCCTCTGACTGGCGTCTGAGGTCACAGTCCTACTAGGGTGTTCTGAACATGCAAACGCAACCCACACCAATGCGAATCGTGGGTCCAGGCCTTTTTCCTGCTTGGAAAATGGGTCCCAGACAGCCCGTGACAGCCGCTGGGTGGACCTTCAGGCCCATATGGACATGCAGGTGTCCTCGATTGGTGCAAATGACATTCCGGCTGCCACATGAGGGCTGACCCCGCACGTCTGGCTCCTGAATAAGACAACGGCAAGTCTTTAAGCCCCTATGCCCTCTAATCGGGTCCTTGATAGTCGGTCCCAGTGAGCCCTCCAGACTTCCTTCGGGCTTCCTCGAACACTGTCCCGGCCGATTCGGCCCCTCGCCAAAACAGAGCTCTCTTTTAGACACTGAGGACCCATGACAAATGAGAGGGCCCCACCAATGTAAATCGCTTGCCCCGGCTTCGTCCCCTTTTGAGAAATGGGGCCTTGGCCATGCCGACAAGGATTTAATTGTGCGACCTTGGGGATGTCTCAAAGGCCTATATGCCCTCACTCAGGTGGCCTCCGATCGGCACAAAGGGCACTCTGGCTGGCATTGAAGTGCTTGGCCTAGCGGGCTGGGCCCCTGAATATGACCTCTGGTCGGCCTCTCAGATCCGCCAATGAGTCTTTAATCCTCAGTCCGGAGAGACCCCTGAGGCCCCTCATAACCTAACGGGGGAGCACGTGTCCCCTGACTCCCTGCCTACGCCACTGGTTGCTAGTGACAAAATCTACTCTGACTGCTTCCCGCGTCAATAATGGCTGGCGGCTGAATCACCACTTGTCATTCTCGCAGGTGATGAAAATGGTGCACCCAGAACTAGACGCTCACCAGCGAGGGTATGGCAACCCAGTGTGCCGTAGCCAGGATGCGCCTTCGCCCAGCTGGGCCGCCTGAACATTGACCCGAACCGGCGACAGATCGATTCACTGTCTGGTAGCCGATGTCACCCTGTTGCTGCACGGTGACCGGCTGGCCTCCACCCCTTGACAATGGAAGCACACAATATGCAGAGGCAGCTAGCGTAGAACGCCAGACGTTAAGATCGTTCTGTGAGTTGCTACTTCGTGATCGTATTTTGCGTTATCCGTTGACTGTCGCATCATTCACGTTGTGAGTCGGGACTGATTGCGTTTGGTTTAGAATTATTTCCGCTCCGCTTCCCCTCAATTCCCATCTCACGGTTCGCGGCAGTGCTACTTATCTTGGCATAATGTTCTAGTGATTAATTGGGCGCCATGTGAGGGCTGAGAAAGACAGGCCTGAATTGTCATCATTGTCATCATCATTGTCATCACGTCTTTACGATAGGCTGCACGAATATTGCTGTCAGACGCTTGTGTCGCTGTTCTGCATACCGGTGTGCGTGTGGGCTACCTATTTATCGTGACAGTCAGAGGCGGCTGAACATTGCCAAATGCATCATGAGGCCAATGGAGGGGAGCATTCAGGTCAATGGCCGTTGGACCACGCTCAACGCTCATATTCTGACGCATTGCAATCGGTAGGTAGCGGCTGACATTGTTTGAGAATTTAAAGTTGTGCATCTCGGAATCTAACAATTTACCAACCGTGACCTGATGTGACCTTGTGAGATTTTTATTCACAATACTTTATCTGACCCAAAATTTTACTGCCGTCAAAATCGTTAAATGGCCCACTATCGACACCATTCAACTTTGATTTTGGTTGCGAAAACGGTTCGTAAGTTATCAAGGACAGACGGAGAGGTCGTGCTTCCTCTAAGCTCCCCCCCCCCGCTCAATGTTTTGGATTTCGTTACTTCTAACAATTGTAAGCCTGGATTTAGATCAAGGTTTTGGTTTAAGCATGGCGTTTTCTTTTTTTCACTTTTAGTGCTTCAAGTGAAGAGCAGTGATGTTCCGATGACAAGCAGATAAACTGCAAACAGGGCCGAAGTTGTGGGGCGCTTTTTTGTTGTTGGTAGGTGGGTGTGCTGTACTCATGTCCAATAAACGGTCACATTTTCCACTTTGTCGTGAAATGTTTCGAGACAACGAAGTGGCTTACATCTCATCTTTTTCAAATACGCTCTGGTGGCAGCTTGAATAAGATGCCCTCTGGTAGTCAATCAACCCCGTGAAATACTAAAAATTAATGAACATAGCAACACCAATATGGTGGGCAAGGCCCCATGTGAACTCGTTCCTGAAAATATTTTACATCTCTAGATCGTGACGTTCGGTTTCACTGATGTCACGCAATGTCAAACTTGAAACAAGTACCTGAAATGACCCTGGGTATCCTCATGTAACCAACAGCCCTGTAACCAACGTACCCTCTCCAAGAAAATCTGTAGGTATACGATTTGACCGACAGGTAACATACTGAATGCACACAAAAGCCTCCGCGACGAATGTTTAAAATCCCTTAACACCTTAGCGTCCGTGGGACGTACGTCATACGGTGTTTATAGGAGTACGCTCTCACCTCTGTCGTTCCCTCATTCTTTAAAGACTTGACTACAACTGCTTTATTTATGACGGTACAACAGACCTGCAAACGCACTTTGAACACGGTGCACTACGTCGCACTACGCATGACCACAGGGGCTTTTCGAACGTCGTCCATGTCGTCTGGTAGAAGCGCACGAGCCCCCATTAGCATTGCGAAGCATTCACGTGAATCTTCTACTGTATTCACGCATTCTCATGAATACAGGTCAGAGGGTTTGGACGTCCAAACGTCCAAACCTATCACATTCACAGCCATGTGAAATAGATCACGTGGCATAGATTGAGCGTCTTGTGTTCGCGGGTCAGGAGAATTGATTTGGCCGGCACCGACCGTTTGTCAGTGTTCGATACAATGCAATGTTGTTTAATACAACGGCAGTGCGTCCTGCCATCATTCAAAGGCGACATTTGATGCAGGGCGCAGAAATAACCGGTTACGTCCCACGATCAATCGCCGGTCCCGTGGAATAGGTTTGTCTGTTTTGCGGAAACCGCAGGCGAATATCATATATAGTCATGATCATTGACATGATAGTCTCCTGGTAGAGGCTCAGGAGCACCCCACTAGCATTGCGAAGGCAGGTGCTGGGACTGAGCCACACGTGCAAGCTAGCGCAGTTCCCAGATTATTCCATCTACAAAGCAGTATTTCCGTGCGACTTACGAAAGCCACTCCAACAGTCACGACAATGTGGCGGCTTCAACTTATGAGGTGTAATCAAATCTAAAGAAAGGAATTGCCCCTTGGAAGCAAGCGTCGCCAAAAGTGGACGTTCCTTATCAAACACGAAAACAACGTAATCGCGATAGAACTTGGAAACACGGCCTTAAAGTGCATGGTCTTCTTTGACGGATATTTGACGACTTACACGGATTGTGTTACGACGCATGCAGGTATAGGAAGCGCTGTTGTATGTGGCTATAAAACACGGCCATTTGCGCGGGCTACACACGCGTCAGTTTTCACTTCCGAGCTGACAGCCATCATCAAAACTTTGTTTTAAAAACTTGGCGCTAGCGATCTTCATTTGGCTCTTTCCGACACCATGAGCAGCCTCCTGGCTGTTTGCGGCTTCTCCACGTCGAATCTACGGGTCCAGGACATTCAGACACGTCTTACCCCTCTGGTTCGAACAGAAAAAACGGTCCGCTACTGTGTTGCGTCCCAAGTCACGTGGGGATCTAAGGAAATGATCTTGCTGATGCCGCGGCAAATCGCACTACGATTGGGACACACACCCCTGTAATACCACAACCAACTCAGGACACGTACGCCGTGGTGTCGTCTTTTATGCGGGAGCGATGGCGGCGCACCACTGGGACAGCGCCAACAAGCTGAACTCAGTGAAACCCCGTATCGGAAGTTGCAGTTGCGTTTCCGCAACAATACGAGGGAGGAACTTGCCCTGTGCCAACAACGCATATGACACACATATGTTACACACCGCCATAGCATTGGCTTGCGACAGACCGCCTTGCGGTCGATGCTGTGACCTATTGACTGCGCATCACCTGCTTGTCGCTTGCCACCAACTTGCTGCAACGCAAGTGCAGATTATCGGACACCATGTCCAGAGTCGCCCATTGCACAAAACATACACTTTTCTGTTATCATGCCCAATGCGATAATCACCGAATTATTCAACGAATGCCATGCGTTGCCGTTGGTGCAGTCGTCAGCGCAGTGTTTCGTGCCGTCGTCGCGGTCTCTCCAGCGGAAACCATTTTCCTGCTACCTATTTCGTTTTGTTGCGGGAGACACCGTAGCGCGGTGTGCTGCGCAGGATGGCCCCTGAAAATAACGATCTTTGGTTCCTCAGATTACTGCTCCACAACGTGAGCGACGATGATTTTTCATATAAACAGAGTTTACTACTCAAAAGAACTGATTTTATGTTAAGCCATTTGCCGAGGTTGATAATAACGAACGTAGCTATGCCGAATAGCAGTGCAGAAATGCACTACACACGCACTTGCTCGGGGTACTTGTATGGGAAATGTTTACGTAAGGCCTCTTGCATGGAGTGCTTGCCTGAAAGCAGACTTGACTTAGTCTTCATACGGTCACAATAACGACACCAAACCATCCATGGTGCC
Source organism: Pollicipes pollicipes (assembly GCF_011947565.3). Taxonomy (NCBI): domain Eukaryota; kingdom Metazoa; phylum Arthropoda; class Thecostraca; order Pollicipedomorpha; family Pollicipedidae; genus Pollicipes; species Pollicipes pollicipes. Next base: position 8,020,896 of record NW_023597054.1, read on the forward strand.
ATTTATGAGATAACGGCATAATCCATAAAAAGAAATGAAGCGTTGTAGTTTAATTCACCAGGACGATGCTAACAAGCTTGTCATTGTCATGATCAAACAGATTGGAGCATAGTGACTGTCATCGGTCGATGTGAGAATACGATATTATCTCGATAGTAATTTCTTATTCTAAAGCGGTTGGTTTCCGATCCACTTCAGTCATTAAAGGGTGAGTTTGGGTCGTTTAAGGCACCCGCTGTTTGCCCCCGGAATGAATGGATTGTGGCTGATGGCAACGAAAGCAGCCAAGGATGAAAAGGTGCACTTAATAAAAATACATGCAATAAAGAATAAAACAGCAGATTCCTGGCAAACACCGCCAGCCCAGTTTGAAAAAGACTGCTGTGAGAATGCTTTGTGTGAAAAAGAGTGCCAATTTCCTTTTTTATGACACAATTCGAAAACTTGGTTTGCTACTGTTGCCTGCGAAAGTGCTCAGAGAAATATAGCAGATTTTATCTTTGCCATGTCCATGGTATGGAGTTACCAATAATCGTGGCAAGGAAATCATCGACGTAGATTTTGGCAGAATTGTTCGTGAAGCACGAACTGAGCATTACGGGCCCATATGGCACAATGCCTACTTTCCTAAAAATGATGATTCTGGAGCAGCACCAGATGACTGGCAGAGGCCTCTGATTGCCGTGCCAGCTTGCTGGCAGACTGAAAGCTTCCGGGCGGCCAGCAGCACTCCTCAAACAGCCATCCAGAGCAGAGTAGCTGCGTTCTCAGCAGCAGCCCATCAGTTCAACAGCGGAGCACCTCCCCAGCTAACGAAGGGCTGAAGTTGATGTCCATACCGCTGTCATCAATATCCGCAACAGCGAGCTTTATCCTGCCGGAGAAAATACGCAAAAAGGGCCGCAAGCCGAAAACACCAACAACGCATCGTTCGCATATTGCAAGCAAGTACATCAAAAGAAACAGGCGAGATATATCGCAAATGTATTGTTGCACAAGAAAAAAATCACGCAGGCCCAGGACCTCGTCTAAAGCCTTCTTCAATGAGGGGAGAGAGATTTCTTACCCATACATAAATAAGCCTTATATGACGCTGTACACAATGACTGGAACCGACTTTTTAATTGAGGTTCATGTTACTATAGGAGGGGTTTCCACGTCACTAAGTGGGCAAGGATGCACAATATTGGAAGGCTTTTCGCTCTCCAAGCAACATGGCGCGGCCCTGCAAGTGGGCCGGTGTTATCAAAGACAACAAGTCAATATAAAAGAGTCCTGCCACACGACAGCACAATGAACGAAACGGAAATGATATTGCACAATGCACTCTCACCGATGCGCCCAGCACGCTCACCAAAACACTTCCAGGAGCCGTCCTCCCCACGCGCCAACTTGTCTGGGGCGGCGGGGGGGAGCAGCCACCTCTTCGCAACGGGACGGGCCAAACAACCCCCGGCCGCCAGCCGCCACCATAACAACCGGGACGCCGGGGTGGGGACGATATGACCAAGCATAGGCGAGGTAACGATGGCGTTATTGGGGGGGGGGGGGGGGGAGAGGACCTTGGGGGATATATTCTACTTCCCAGCAACTGAGATAATTCAGCACTAGGCTTCCGGCGGTACATGGAAAGAAACGACTCAAATGCCTCTGACCCATTCCCCATTCTTGACAACTTCCCTCGCTCCTGCGACCAATAAGATTTTTAGGTGATATTTTCACGATGACATAATGCCTGGCCAAGACTAAATAAGATTTTTTTGATACTCCTGTTTAGTTTACGGCCCTGTAGAATATGATAGTTGTGGGTGCTGCATGACCACCTACAGTCGATTCGCCCAAAAAGCTCAGATAGGCATCATCATCATTTTCCAAGGAAAGGATCACTCGTGAGCATTTCAGGTTACTTACCATTTCGACGGTTGGAACAACGAAATGATAAAAAGCGCTCGAAATAATTTTGTAAATGATAATATGAGGTCCGTGTCAACATCTACCGTACGCGGCATGTTTTTGCGAAGTGAAACGTTAGCCAGGTTATGCTAGATCAGTGTCGTCATTCAAGTCAGTTTTCACATGCCGGTACTAGAAGTCAGGGAATAAATTTGAAAATATGTTTATGAGAAGCAACGCAGCGACGCGGAGGACACCAAGACACGTCAACAACGTTCAAGACATGCGGCATATGCTGGTCGGAATCGTATCGGGCAAAACTGCGAAAGAACACGCTGCGAACCTGGCGGCGTGTTTGCTGCGATTCGAGCTACGCGGTCGGTACAGTGTCTTGGGGAGTGTCGCATTGCACAATGCTGGCTCGAAAACCACGCCACCGGCACGGATGTGCGAGTACCCGGTCGGCCGAATCGGACGCGACTCCTAGACGCATGGGGACATCGTCTGGGTGTCTTCAGAGGGAAAAGCTATTTTTCGCCGGCGTCATAAAAGGGTGACCCTGCGCCGGTGCGCTCGCGGCATTATCGCGCCAGTTGTGATCGCGCCATCACACGGTCCTGGTTGTGGTACGCCTTGCCCTCAAGACTATCATGGAGTATGAGGTGCGGGAAGGTAGGCGACGGGGCAGCCGCGTCTACGCATGTGCTGACGGCCACATCTACGTTTCGAAAACCAAGATTGGACTCAGCACATATCTCCAGTGAGTACCCAAACCCTTCACCTTATAGCAGTGTTTTATTCGCCCGGGCTTGGCTGAGGTTGCGCATGCGCTGATGCAATGATGCGTTGCTGCGCTGTTAACATTTTCACCGCGAAGCAACGAAACATTTACTCTATTACGCTTAAATTCTGCATCTAAGAGTGTGCCGATCCAATTTACTCATGCGACAACCCACGCCCGGTCGTGATGGGAAGTTGACTTCCCTTACTGTTCTTGGAGCACAGGCCAAAAAAGAACGCTCGCAGCAACGCGAAGTTCTCAACATCTCTTCATCTATCAATTTGGCATTCTTTGAACAAATTTGGAATTATGATGTTCTAAGATCAGTGACGTTGGTCAGTTGAAAGAGGCCAATTGGCAAGAACACGCTGGCAGACGGCCGGGAAGCGACCCATTGCGGTTTTTTCCAAGCTAATATCACATACATGACACTGAAGCCTAAACGGTACGAGCCCGGGCTGTAAAAATGATACAGGCGCAAAGCCCGGTTTACGGCGATCAGTGTTCACCCAAAACCTTTTTTTCATTTCGCCATGGTTTGGTTGCAATTACCACAAACATCCGTCATTGCAAAGGTCATGCGAATTGCCGCCAAGATTTGCAGACATATCGTCGACTGCGCATCGGCCTTGAAATCACGAGTTTCTGCCCGTCCTCCGCGCGGAAGATATTCAGGCGTATCAATGGGCATGCCGCGGTTGTAGCTAAACACGGCGAAAAGGATTCTCTGAGACAACGGCAAGCAAATGCAGTAGCGTTAATGTCCGTTTCTGTGTGCAGCCGGCTTAACGTCTTTGAACGATTAATTTGGACTGTCTACCGCACATATGCCGTATGTCACATTCAAGCGCGGAAAAGATTTAGACATGCCAGTGGCCATTCGGCTGCCTGGACCATGGCGATGCGGGACGAAAACAACAGTGAGACTAAAGCACAAGAGCCTGTGCGCACACATTTCTAGTGCACACTATTCTGCAGCAGTCCGACAGCGCATGGTCAGCGCGTTCAGTTGGCGCGAGCTGTCGTTCACAATGCATAAGCCGGCTAATTTTATGAAGTGTTGTTTGTGAAAGGTATCCCTAGGGGAACACTCAGATTTGTCATGCGGTAGCTGACATCGAGTCATCCGGAACTCTTGGGTAAATGATGCCCTGATATATTTTAGAATAGCCCAATGCAATGGGAGGGGAGGGGCCAGGACTGAAGCAGGTGCGGGGAGAACGCTGAGATACATGCTGTAAACAATTCCTTTTGGTCATTTTGAGTAGCATTCTTTGTGCGGTAAGGCTAAGTTGGTCATCTTAGGTTGGTTGGTTATTTGGTTGGTAAGGCTAAGTTGGTAAGGCAAGTTAGTTGGTCATCGTATCAAATTTTTGGCATGGTCAGATCCGGCCATAAAAGTGTTTGATGTAATCAAAGGACGAGACCCCTTAGCGGTCAGATCATAAGCGACCACACCGAATAAAACGGTACACAATACGCAAATTGCGCATCGCGCAATGACGCTCCTCTGGTTCCAGTCAGGACATGTAGTAATATCATTCCAATGCATGAGGTCGCAATAGGTCATGTGAGGCCATGCAAGGAAACATGAGGCCATGTTCAATCTTTTACCATGATGCCAGTAGCGTATATGCTAGATGAACGACTGTGACGCGTGTAACCACTTATTTAACGTATTCGTTTGTTTTTTTACTTTGCTTGATCTTTTCAGCCCACGACACACGAGTAGTGAACAGATTATCCCATTTTGTGTTCAAGTATGAAAGCATTATAACAGATGCCATTTTGTTTTTGTCTTTTACGCTCTGCTTGCCATCCATTATGAAGCACACAATGTGGCGTGTGACAGCTATCTCGTGTATGTCACCAGGTGCCATCAGCGTGAGAACACTGCAGTGAGATGCTTGGGGACGGCCGTTTTGAACGGTGGGCGCATCCGCCTAAACCGGCCGCATACTCATGCTCCACTTCACCTGGATAACGAGGTATGTGATGAGGACACCCATCCCCATTGAGGACACCCATTCAGTGCTGAGGACTCGCGCTGTATGTATGTATGGGTACCCCTGTTCGCAGGATACTGCAGATTCACGCTTGGGTACACCTTGCATGAAATGGATCTATGAGACACCCCTCAACGTGTTTTTTTCGTGGGTAGGGACGCCAGCGATATTTGATTGTTGAACAGCTTGCAGCGGTTATATGACGCATTTTGCAATAGCTACACTTTTTAAAATAATTGCAATGAAGAACGCAAGTCTGTCTACATTTTTTGTTACCCAGACGCGCAGCACAGGTCGCTGCACATATACCCCTACTACAAATTTTTGCTCGGACCATACCGGCGTCTTTTCGACCACATGCGAGAGGGCATGTTCCGGCGTTTTGCAGAAAGAACTTTTGCGAATATATAGGAGAAACTTGATCTGAATGCACCTCCTCTTTTCAGATGTTGAGCGTGACGTCGGCAATTAGGACTGCTGTCCAAAATGATGTAGAGGGGAGGACAAACCGCCAAATTTTCAATCACCTGGCGCAAGGCGAGGCGGGAGCCGCGCTCAGTTACCAAGGAATGCGGCAGATTATGCTACGACAGAGGCGGGTCAATCAGCCCGCCGTGCCGGAGACCGCCGTCGCAGCAGTCGCCGCGATCGACGCAGCCGGGCCGGGACTGTCAGCACACCGCTGCTTCAGTTCTGTCGTCAATGGGGACGAGGTAAATGCGAATGGAGGGCAGATGCCAGCATCCGTTTATGACATGCATAACTCACTACCATCAAGTGCGGCTGTGGTACATCACTTCTCGTCCTGAATGTGCAATTTCGGCGCACGCAACCTCCCAGAGCCGACGCGGGGGGGAACTAGGTTAGAATAGTGTGGATGTGATAAATCGATGCAAAACGATAATGTACACGTAGCGTTTTCCTTTACTAAGATATGTAACAACTGGAAAACGCACATTTTCAACAACAAAGGAGACAACAAGAAGCAAAGAATCACCTCTGCCTTGTTCGCACAAGCAGGGATACGCATACATTGCTGGTTCGAAAATGTGGCTCAGTGCATTAAATACCCATTGGTATATCAAGTCTCAGCCTTCGGGACGGAAGATAGTAGGCAAGATG
>NW_023597054.1:8027697-8053636 GCF_011947565.3 Pollicipes pollicipes
TTAAATTAAGTCTGTTTTTCCAAAGATGACTTCAAGTACTCCCATTCGAAAATATTATGGGTAGGGTCGGCCATTTCTTACCATTGCCTTTTGAATGCTCGGTACTATTACAGATGCTAATTACAAGACCTTAGGTTCATCGGAAGTGACCTGACTTGACCTCTGAAATCGAGGATACACTTGCCGCATTGAAACTCTGAGCGAGGATGCATTACTGCATGAGGAGATGTCATCATAGCATTAGATTGGCTTCTAAGACTTGAGGTGCGTATCCTAACCACTGTTACATAAGTTGCATCACTAATAAATTCTAACAGAACGTTTAACATCCCCAGACGAACATAAGTTAGCCTAGGTGAAAAAATTGCTGACCCCATTTCCATCTACACTCAAAGTGCACGGGGTCACGAATGTCTCTGTAGAGCTCAGAACAAAAACTTGGCAAAGCTCTGAGGTCTATCCCTTTGGATAGAACCAGCTTAGCAATTTAAAAGGAATAACACTGATGCGTTATTTTGTATGTCATCTAACATCACCTCCCTACTGTTAATTATTGCCTGCAATAAAATACAGACCGCAAATTGCTTGCCAGTACGTTTCATGGCTTCTGGCCCCAATGAAGAAAGTTAGAAATGCATAAAACACGCACAAAAGCATGCCGGTGGAAATCTATCGGCCAAAGCCGACGAATTTGAGTGTATGGGGGATGGGGGGGGGGGGCGTTTCATTATCAAGGAGCCCTCCTTATTTATCAAGGAGCTCCCTTATTTGGGAGCCCTCCGCACCCCTTACCCGTCAACCGTTACCAAGACTGGATAAAAGCCGCACACTGCAAACCACCGGGTGACAAGCATGCGATGCTGCATGGCGTGCCTTGTAAGCAATATGACAAGTTCAGCATCTACCTTTCCTGGTACATACACATGTACACGCACAAACGCACGCATACTATATATATATATATATATATATATATATATATATATATATATATATATATCTATATTATATTATATAATATATGTGTGTGTGTGTACACATTCGCATCTCTGGACGGTATGTTCTCAATAAAGTACGCAGATATGTAGCTTCAGTGATGCAAAAATAAGCTATGCATGGGCAAATGCATATTTTCAGCTTTTGTGCGTTTGATTGATTGCTGAAATCGCACCTTTCCCTTATTCGGTAAGTCATAGATCAGTTCGCCAGTTCGCTGCGTTGAACACGCTCTGTCGCCTGCGCAGATCACATCGCGATGTAATTCACAGGTGTGTGTATCCATCATGAATGCATCTACACAGAACACCTTCTCTGCTTAAATCCACTCGCGGGTGGCATTGCACAGAATGGGGCTTCTGTGTATATCACGTCATGAGTGGATCTACACAGACACCTTCTCTGCTTAAATCCACTCGCGAGTGGAATTACACAGGATGGCGCTTCTGTGTATATCACTTCATGAGTGAATCTACACAGAATACCTTCTCTGCTTAAATCCACTCACGAGTGGAATTACACAGAATGGCGCTTCTGTGTATATCACGTCATGAGTGGATCTACAGAACCCTTCTCTGCTTAAATCCACTCCGGAGTGTATATACACAGAATGGCGGTCCTGTGTAAATCCACTCAGATCTGGGTCGATTTGCTCCTGAAGCCACACTTGTGTAGATCTACTCACAACTGGATTTACCCAACAGTGCGTTTATGTGTAGATCAACTCAGATCTGAGTCGATTTACAAAGGAGTGGCATTCTGTGTAAATCCACTTCGTAGTGGATTTAAGCAGAGGAACTGTTCTTTGTAGATGCACTCGTGAGTCGATTTACACGCGTCCAATGTTCTATTGCCCTGGCTATGACCTTGGAAGCTTGGTAAGGTAGTTTAAGGCGATATTAAGAGGAATATTCATCTTGTGATGTTGAACCGGAGCAATCATTTTTTTTCACTGGATTTTTCAAATACTGGACTCATTCTGATGCAGATGAATTTACTCTGAGCGCCTGAAGTTTACAGAAAAATGCTAGTTTCATATGAGGCAGTGAATCACATTTTTTCAACACAAGAAATCTGTTGACGGGGGAGGGGCGGCGCTGCGGTGGTTAGTCAGGAGAGAGGTGGGCTGGGACATATTTTCTGAGTGTTTACTGTCAGATTTAGTAATCATGGATGAAGAGTATGACGCGATTGTTTTGGGAACGGGTCTCAAGGTATGTGATACGACAAGCATCCTTTCCATTGGCGCCGCTTGATGCGCCTAATATGCCTTCTGTTCGGCAGGGAACTTTATGGTTGATCATGCTAAAAAGATTGCACGTCGTGCACTCCGTATTTGTTTTAAATTGAACATATTTCTGGTGTTTGGTGACGCATGAATTTTGCTTGATTTTCGTTTGCTTGTGCACTTTGTTATGTCTGATGCATTGTGTCATGTAGTTCAGCATTTGAAGTACTTGTGTGCCCAGTTGTTGGAATTGGCTGGATCAGGGTAGATTTTGATGTTTTAGAATGACTTTAGCTCTTAATTTTGGAATTGAAGGTAAATTTCAGAATTTTAAAAACTGCTGTATAATTTATTTGGTTGCTTATATATCAATACTCATGAACATGCTTGAGAAAGGAAGTGTGAATGCAGCAGGTCTATATCTTGTTTGCCTACCTGTACCTGGCTGTGATGGTTGTGTTGTGATGGCATTGAAGCATAGAGTAAAAAGGACTGCAGGCAAAACTACATTTGATTGTGTAAATGATTGCGGACATCTTTTACCCCGGGCCGTTTTACTGAAGTAAAATATTTCCTGTTTCCACCCTGCTCTCCCGTCCCCTGCCACTCATAACTTATGTCTGTACTGATGTATGAAAAGTATTCTACATGGATTGAAAAGGATGACAATTCACAAATCTGCATAGGAATTTACAGTAAATGCAAGGGCCTCCAAATGGGTGATAGCATAGATTCAGCAAACTTCAATCAATATTTCTTATCAGCTTTGCAAAATTAGCATTGCCGGCAGAGCAGGATCAGTAATGCACTGGATTGATTAGCTTTAACACTTCTGAAATCTAACTGATAACCTTAAAACATTGTTACCAATTTGTTCTCTGTATTTGGCTGGTTTCTGTCAATGTTCAGTATCAGCCATGCAGCTTTATCTGTCATGTTATATGTGTATATATATATATATATATATATATATATATATATATATATATATATATGTATATATATATATGCTTTTTTGTTTCACTTCTGTCAGTACTTTCTGTTGCTTAACTGATGCCCTTAACTGATACCCTTAAGACATTGTTACAATTTAGTGTGTGTAGTTAGCTAGTATCTATCAGTGTTCAGTATCAGCCACGCAGCTTTATTTGTCATGCTATATATAGACTTTTTTGTTTCACTCTTGTCAGTAGTCTGTTACTTTGTGGGGAAGTCATGATCATTTCAATTGTAGGTAATATGATGCAAGCATGATCTTTAGTTTCTTTTATGGATACTGTGCTGCTAAGTAGTAGTAACAATGTAGCCAGTTTCCAGACAAATGTTTGTTCTTGCTATAATGTCATGTCCACCAAGGTTCAGAGAGCACCTTTATGCTGTGCTCAATGCAACAGCAGCAAAATCTTGTTTTGGGACCAGGATGGATTCAATGAAATCTATAGGCAGCTGTATTTAGAATACCATGTGGTGGACTAGGTATGGATCCAAAGTCCTAGCCTTGTGAGAGAATCTGTTCATTGTCAGTTTTGGGCAGAACCAGGGACATGACTTATCTGACACCCCTGTTTACTCTGGCAGTACACCATATTGTGGCATAATTGGCCAGTGTTGGGAATCAGTGTTGGAAATTTTCAAAAAAAAATCCTGGTAGCAGAGTACAAATTTCTATAGTGAAGTACAAAATTATCCAAGTGCTGCAGGTCATTACAGTTTTTTTTAGCTCATCTTGAGAGATAACAGTATGATGGATGGTACTCAACAAAAGTGCCACTTGTAATATGCAGGCAATTCATGTAAAAATATTTTTAAATGAAAGGAAACATCAGTATTAAACATGACACACTGAAATGATGCAGTCTCATACCCATTATTATGCAACACAATGTGCATATACAATGGGGTTTGCAATTTATGAGAGGATCTGTGCATACACCCTCCAAAATGGAGAGAATTATGCATCAGGCCTATACACTCTCCAAAATGGAGGGTGGCTACACATGGGGATTATCACACCCTCCGAAGTGGGGGGTGGGTATGATACTGCACAGCTAGAGAAAAGTGGTACACAAAAAATGCAAATGAACATGCCACAGATGGCCACCTACTCAATGTTCCACCATGATCACGCTACTCACCGCTCCACCACGGTCACGCTACTCACGCTCCACCAGCTAACTGGTTTTAAAAACAGCTAAGTACTCATGCACTCCACCTTTCAACTCCCAGTTAACACACGAGGCCCTGCACGTCCCATCCGAACAATAGATACAGGCAGCACTCTTAATCAATTTACTGAGCCAGCGAAAGTACAATGCCTGACAGACCCGTGCGGGCCGGTCAAAAGGGATCAGAGTAGTCACTCCACTGACTCCAGCGGCTAATGCAGAGTATTAAATATATTTTGATGCGCTTTAACTGACATCATTGCAAAACATGATAATTTATGTTGCAATTTATTGATGTCTTTGTCCTAATAAACCCTTTCTCCTAATTTGTCAGGTCAAAGTTATGGTTCATGTTACTCTGGCATCCTGGTGTTTTTGCTTGAGCGAGTTGTCTGTCTCTGAACAGTTTTTGGCTATTTATAGCAACCATTTTTTGACTTTAAAGGATATTTTTGTAAAGCCTGAATTACCAGCTTTAATTTCACACCCTTAAGTGAGAAATTGAACTTGGTTGAAATCCGCGAGTGCGGTAACATTTTTTTTACTCCGGATACCAGGAAGTGGGCCAAAAATCCAACCACATGGTGGTTCTGGATGAGTACAAATAAGTCCGTCTTCAGGATCGTGGTGCCCATCTCTATACAGCTGCCCTCCAAAGGTTTGCAAATTTGTTCAAGGCATGGGTGCGAGGCAGAATATTTATGCTCTTGACAAATCAGTCACAAGGAGGCAAGTCATTAAAAGCAATTGGAGAGTTTTGCTATGTTCAACCTCCAACCTGAGCTTGTAGGTGGGCGCAAGCCGCTGAATAGTTGAGACGTTTCCGACGCGGAATTGCGAGTGATTCTCGTATTTAACATTGTCATACCACAGTGGTGTTGCGTGAGTAGGCGTCCGCCTGTGGTAGGTGATTGGGCGTGGTGGTTTTCTATGACTGTTCGTTTCATCCTTGGCAATTAATGCGGTTTGTCGTCAGTGGTAGGTTATGTTCAAGTTTGAGTTGGTCAGCATAGGGCATAGGAAGTAAGAACTTTGCTAATCTACAGACCAGACCTACAGACCTATGATTCTGGTACTCGTTTGTCATTTCCCAGTATTGTTCAAAGGTGATTCCATTCAACATTCACACACTTTATTTTTCACATCTCCACACATGGTTAATATATACCTAGGTGGCAACACAGGCGGCTTGCTATTGGACATCTTAATCTGGTGGGTGCAAGATTTTTGCTCTTGGAAATATCAATACATGGCTCCTGATGGAGCAGCAAGTCTCGAGCTGTTGCACCTTATGGTTCTATTTTGTCCTGACACAAAGAGGTAAAATGGGTTTTGCAAAAGCTGTTTGTTACATCTGATGGAGTACAAATATTTCATTTTACCTAGTCACATCCTGGAGTACAAAATCTGGATACCTTATACCAGGAAACGTCAAGTTTTTCAACACTGATACATAATGACTCGACGCGCTGGGCTGATAGCACGGCAAGTCGCTGGTCAGGACGACTGAAACAGGACCGGTCCGGCTATCGATCCCCATGGTACGCCATGTGTGACGGGTAGGGGGGGAGAGGGGGGGTCGCACTTACACCTCTGATTAACCTGACTCTGTCCGGCGAGGCAGCCCTTATACCACGAACGCCGTGGTCGGCGCTTTCGAAGGCTTCGTTCATGTCAGCTGCTATGATCAATGATATGTCACCACTGTCTTAATTATGTAAAACCCAGTGATGACACGATGACACGATTTGCACGATGAAAACCCCACTATTCGCACGATTCCTGTCCACCTCTCGGCCTTCCCCCGACCTTCAGATAAGTCTGTCCTCAGAAGTTTGTTTTTGATGCATTGATGCAAGGCACCTTTTTTCAACTTAACGGACCTGGAGTCACTTCCGATGGGTTATGAACAGCGTGTATTTGACTTCAGTGCATGGCAATTGTAACGCTAACGAGATGATGCTGCCAGATTGCTTTCAGATTCAAGGAAGTGTTCCACATTTGTGTGGGGTTTTGAACCGAACTAGCTGTTTTGAAAATCATACGAGGTAGTTGACAGCCCTGCCCTTCTCAAGACCTACAACTCTAGTTTCTACCATATACGACCACGAAGATGTGGAGACACCTCGTACAGACCATTTGAAGGTCGCTTGGACATCCGTGGCGTCCTAATGACATTCAAATATTGGCATTGCCATTGTTCCTGTGGTGATCAAGGTTAAAAGTATGATTGTCGAGTTGTTCATATCTGGCATTGTTGAACTTGATTTCCAGATATAATGGCCGTCGATCGGCTCTCAGTCAATATGCGAGGTACGCTGACGTTTCAATGACGTTTTGAGTGGCATATTTACTCAAAAGAGAGTTGTGTTGTCCATAGCAGTCCTTTCCACGTAAAAGTATACCGATAGTGGTAAGTGAGCTCATTTCATCATATGTAATGCTTTCCTCAATATCTTCAAATGTTCATTTTTTGTTCATGTTCTGTTCAAATGTTTCATCAAACATTCCTTTTGGCTGGAAATTATCGACTCTCCACCAAAAATGAGGGACAGAATAATGACGAAAACGCACACTTCACCCCTCCTTAGGTTTTCTTATTTAGAAAACTGGCCTTGTGCCTTGCATCACCGGCTTTCGGAAATTTTGAAGTTTTGTCCTCAAATTGCAGGCGCCCTCTATTTTTCAGTCATGAAATGGTTCAAAATTACGATTTTTTCATGGTGTCAAACCTTTATCATCATTTGTCCAGGACTGTTCCAACTAGACAATTAATATCAGTTACTTCCGTTGGGAGTTTTCGTCTTCCAGGGCATACCTAAGTACGAAAATAATTACTCCCGGCACGTTAAACTACTTGAGCGGCGGTTTACGGCCACGTTCGTTTCTTTTCCATGGACATCTTGCAGAAGAATCCGAGTAGTAAACGCACTGTCTCCAACGGATGCCGATGCCCACTGTAAATTTGATAATGCCCACACTTTTAATTTTCGCCTAGAAATTCAATTTGAGACTGCGTCATGCTGCACAACATTTTGAACTTAAAATATTTGATTTCCGTTCAAGGACCTATGATATATTGGCCCCTATGTGGAGTCACTGTTCTATTTCAGCATCCCCATTTGGAATCCGAATGTGCGGGTGATTTTTTTTGCTGCACGAACTTCATGAGCTGTTTCCACAATGACTGCGATTGGTCATCAGGGAAGGTGGGGAGGAGATGCAAGGTAATACTTTTGTTTGTGCCCCACCTCCATTCACCTGTCTGATACCTGAGTCGCGGCGCGTGGGTGTGGCACCCAGACAGGCGCCCAGTGGCTATTTACGTTACTGTGTTGCTGTTTGTTATCGCACCTGAGGGCCTGTAGTGGAAGGTTTCTGAATGACATCGCTGGATTTTCCGTATGTTTATACTGATGCCAAATAAGGAAAGCCTTGCCATAGATGTCGGATAGCCACTGTGACCATGGAAAACGCTTTTTGTATCGCTTCATATGGTCTTAGTAACCATGTATCTGCGATGGAAGTGAGAACATCGTGATTGGGGATGTTAACTGCTAGAATCTGATGGGTGCAACCTGACAAAAATAGTACTTTTCTGCGAGAAAACTATGAAATATGTGCATTCCCCGAACAAGCAAATTCCAATTTCATGACAATTACGCGACATATCCTCCCATTGGTTGCACTCATAGTTCTAGGTGTATGTGTTCTGTATCTTCACTGGCCCTACATGGGGCAATAGGGGCAAACTTGGAGGCCAGTACGATATATGTTAGTGTACCTACTTAAAATGAAGTGCGCTGGCTCAATTAAAACACATCACATCATGCCACCTGCAATTTGATAATGTGCATCCAAACCTAATAATCATTTTGATGATTTTGGTAGCAGGATTGCCAAGTCACTCTTTATTAATTGTTCGAGATTGATGTAAAAGTGCCCAACTAATTTAGCGTGATCTAAGCCTGACTGTAGCAGTGAAGCGGCACCCCCAGTGCACTCACCTCCTCCCTTCTCCCCTAAGAAGTCACACCAATGTATATTTTCACCAATGGACCAGGCTCGGAGCAACACTTTTCTCAAATGCTCTATCGATGAGGAAGTTTTCTTAAGTAACTGGTCTGAAGAAAGGTCTCGTCAATATTTGCATTCCCTTTTATGCCAGGCCTGGGGAGGTGGTGGGGGCGGCACAGAACTGTCGATGAAATAAGACGTGTTCACCACATGGTTGTCCGAGGAAGTAGAAATAATGGGTTATCGCGTGACTTTTTTTTTACTGAACTATTTTTTTAATGCGTGAACATGTTATTAAGGGGGGGGGGGGCATGCGTGCCTCTTGGTTTTTCTTGGTGCACATCTCCGGTACATTGTGCAATTGCGCCGAAATTCTCAGTCGTCTTGGGGCATCTTTTGTGCGTGTTTTGACACCAAAAACGTGCCCTTTGCATTTATGTTTTTTTTTTTTAGTTACAATGTCTTTTTTAAAGAACGCTGCACAGCGGTTCACGGCCGTGGTGGGCGGCGGCCAGCATCCGACGATGTCGCGGACCGCATATGCTCACAAGTATATAAAAAACATACTGTTTTGCTCAGAACTAGACGATAAGGACGAGCATGGTCCTATACATATGGGCATGTAAAGCCAAAGAAATTGTAACTATACCAAAACTTGACCTTTGACCTGGATTATCGGGGCCTATTCTCAACCTATCCACATAAGACTTATTGCAATCGTGAGATCTCGTACATGCCAATGTGCCGTACCTTTTCCGCAAAGCTCCCTGTTTTTTAGTTTGAAAACGATAGCGGTCGTATCGCTTCATTAGTCCGTGCTATTAGAAATGCGCGAATCAAGGTGAGAGTTACGTGGTTCTCAGTTCTGCCCAAAGTGTGCTGCCGTTCGCCAAACAATGACAGATACCCGAAGACGGTAGCAGAATCCCACCAACGCGCTGAACCAGATCAGATATTTATAGACTGCTGGCGTCTGACAATAGCCTGCTGACACTGACGGCTCGCGTGGTGCTTCTTTGTCACTACTTTATCGTTGGTAGGGATGCGCCTCCCAAAAATCATCAGGTTAATTGTGCCTGAATTTTTGGCACGGTTTTGGTTCATTCGGTTTCCCATTTTTTCCTGAGTTTGCTGAGTTGTGATCGGGCAGTTTTAATCTTGACACGGCCCAAGTGCGGGATGTATGCCACAGTGCGGTACATTCGCCATGAGTTCAGGGTTTGTTGTGCGTCGAGAGACGCCCAGTGGATGCATCTTGCTCGTTGTGCATATCATGAATGAGAAAACCAGTTTGTAGACGCAGTTTCCCCAGCTCGATATGCTGGTAAAAAATTAGCCTGCTGAGCCGTGGTCGTGCCGGGACCGGGACACCGTGCACGGGACTGTGCCGGTGTGTCATTTATTCTTTATGTGTTAGACTGAGAAAAACTTTTAAAGATCACGCGCACCTGACATGTATTTTCTACCATTTCAAACAATGTAAACATGAGTTATGATCACGAGTAACAGTCACACAATGAAATATAGTCTTCAGTGGACAGTGAATGCTGAGGGTGTCTAGAATTA
Organism: Pollicipes pollicipes; assembly: GCF_011947565.3. Taxonomy (NCBI): domain Eukaryota; kingdom Metazoa; phylum Arthropoda; class Thecostraca; order Pollicipedomorpha; family Pollicipedidae; genus Pollicipes; species Pollicipes pollicipes. The sequence goes on from NW_023597054.1 coordinate 8,037,670, forward strand.
GGAAATGCCTGTACTCGGTTAGGATACCAAACCGGCATGCGGTGATCGGGACCTAAAAGAGAGGATGGGATGGAGAACAGAAGTAAGCAGTCAAATGTTTTATGTTGCGACCCATTTTTGTGGCGTTGCACATGCCAGCAATGATATCCCTTTCCACCCCCTAGTGGATTGTGACATCATCCCCACACCCAAGTAGGAACAATTTCAGGACCACGCCGAACGCTGATATATGACCGGCCCGGCCGATTGGCCTAGCCCCAGGCGCCCGGTTCGGTGCTGATTGGCGATCATAAGCAAGGGGAGGAGTAACAGATAGGGAGCCCGGGGCCGGGGCTGCGACAGAAGGAACATGTCGTCATTCCGCACCTTACCACCCGATTGGCGGAATGTTGGACCACTTAGGTATTGAGGCTGCTGGGTGTCTGTCAGCTTAGATGCCAGCGTTGCCCTGAGCTGATCGGACGATCGGCGAACGCTGCACGAGGCCTGACGCGGCGGCCACATCCTACAGGAGTGCATCCTGTCAGGCCTACTCTCCGTCTCGGGCAAGAAGGTGCTGCACATCGACCGCAACAAGTACTATGGCGCCGAGTCAGCCTCCATCACCCCGCTGGAGGAGATGTTTGACAAGTTCGGCCTGCCCAAGCCGGATGAGTCGTACGGTCGCGGCAGGTGAGGGAATAGGGCCCTGCCCAGGCAGGGCAAACGGATTCGGCAGGTGAGGGGACCTGGCCCTGGTGAGTCAGATGGACATGGCAGGTGGGAGGACCTGGCCCGGGTGGGTCATACGGACATGGCAGGTAAGAGGACCTGGCCCGGGTGGGTCAGACGGACATGGTAGGTGAGAGGACCTGGCCCGGGTGGGTCAGACGGACATGACAGGTGAGAGGACCTGGCCCGCACAGCTCAGACGGACATGGAAGGTGCGAGGACCTGGCCCGCACAGCTCAGACGGACATGGAAGGTGGGAGGACTTGGCCCGCACAGATCAGACGGATGCCCTTGTAAGAGGGTTTCGCGCGTTGGAAATGGAGAGTAACCGGGGTCATGGACGGTTGGCAGGGGGTAGACTCGCATTATCTAACGGTTAACCATGTGAACGAAGAAGAGGGGCACGTTTGGTGTAGAGACGTGCTGCTTAGAGCGAAGGACTGCTGTGTTCCGCCGGTGGCGTTGTCGTCATGCAGTACACGGACGTCACTGAGAGGACGTCGCAAGCTCTGCAGTGGGGTTTGGTTATGCTGAATGGCCGAAAAATATCGGACCAGGCCCTGCAGTGACCAGCCACAGGCTTTCCAACCACGCCCGGTTCTGTTTTGCACTGGGGCGCTGCCTAGGACGGCAGCTCGGTGACCGCTGGTCTGATGTCGACCCACACGGACACGCGCGGCGCCAGCTGCCGCCCGGGCCACGTCTCGCACCGCCGCTCGCCGTCACTGCTGCGGTCACGTGATCAGGACACTCCCACCGCACCGGCCGGGGCCGCCGGCGCCGTCTGCGGCCTTTCTGCCCGGCTAGCGCTGTTTACCGTGGCGTTTTACATTCCGCACCGATTTTCCGTCGGTAACAAGCGAGACCTTCGGCTGGGGTGCTGGCGAACACTTGTGCGTATTCGTGACCCAGTGGCACCGCAGCGAGTCTTTCCTTGATCAATGCACGCATCTGGTGCTAGCTTATTCGGGAACCAAGCTTTTGCTGCAGCTGTCCGTGGTTACCAAAAAGGAGCACGTCTCGTGTATATACCGCGTTGTGCTCCCGTCAGTTCAGTTGTCGGTGTGGTGTCGTGGCGTTATGTGGAAGTCGACCCCTCGCGAACCAGGCGGGGAATAGGCAGCTGGTCGCGAAGGCACGTAGGAGTTATTGCATGGCTTCGAGAAAGCTGTAGTATGACCCGCAATCAGAACAAAAACCCAATCTGCCGTGATCAGGATTGGCCAGTTGCCCATTGCCCCACTGTCTCCGTCGAAGGCTGCACACCAGGCAAACGCGGCATTAGTAAGCCACCGAGTGTGAAGCGATCATTGAAACGGGGATTAGTCGTGTGCTGTTTTTCCCCATGCGTTATCGTTTTGTCTCCAGGGACTGGAACGTGGATCTGGTCCCCAAGTTTCTGATGGCGAACGGTCAGCTGGTGAAGCTCCTGATCCACACGGGCGTCACGCGCTACCTCGAGTTCAAGTCGGTCGAGGGCAGCTATGTCTACAAGGGCGCCAAGATCTCCAAGGTGCTCGGCGCCGCCGGCTGACTGGCGCCTTAGGCTTGTTGCCTGACGCGCGCCAGGGGGATCCGGAGCCCAGCGGGATCACGTGATTCGGAGCTCCCTCTGAACAGCCCTCTGGCTGGCAGAAAGCGTGGTGCCACTGTGCGGGCGATGGCGTGACACTACAATGGTATCCCTGCAGCCAGCGGCCACCGTCAGCGCGGCGTAGACCCGGTGCTGCCCGGCGAAACACCGCTGCGGTGTCTCGCGGCCTGTGGTCTTGAGGTGTTTCATCATGTTGGTACATTCTTAGGGGGGGGGGGGGGGGGCTCCGCCGTTGTTTTGCCATGTGTGCTTGGGCAATCAAGATCCACCTCGCGTGCTTTCCTTCATTCAGTCGGATGACCCAAAAGTGGCGTTGGGTGCATATGGCACCTGGTGTAAAATCCACTGTGGCAAATGCCGTAACGGCGACCTGGGTCCCAGGTGCCAGCCGACGAGCGGGAGGCGCTCAGTTCTGACCTCATGGGCTTGTTCGAAAAACGGCGCTTCAAGAATCTGCTGGCCTACATCCAGGACTTCAAGGAGGACGACCCCAACACCTGGAAGGGACTCGATCCGAAGACGTCGCCTATGAGCGCCGTGTTCGAGAAGTTTGGCGTTGACAAGAACACGATCGACTTCACTGGCCACGCGCTGGCGCTGCACAGGTACGAGCGTCGCCGCGCGTCGACGGTCTCGTGCTGCCGGGGTGCGGAACGCGGCTTGCGCGCCTCAGCCCTCACTCATGAATTAGCCACTGCTCGTTTTCAGCAGCCGGGGACGAGTCCCCCCTGCTCTACGGATTGGGGCCGGAAATGGATGGAGTTTGTCCCAGCTCGGTATTCGGGGGGTAATCCACGAGCGTAAGCGCTCTCAAGCTTATTCTATGGTCGCCGTCTCACGTGGGATGTCATCACTTGTGTCGACCCGGGCCCGCGTCAGCTAACGTATGACGCCGCTGTCGTGAGGAGGCGCCACGTGTATGAAAACCAGCCATGCTGCGTGTCGGTCATCTGACGTGTCATGTTCGCCGCGTACGTGCCCGGCCCGGCTCAGTCGTCTGGACCCGCGCGGAGGCGCTGCCTACTGCCCCTCCCCCTCCCAATCTCCCCGCACAGCGCGTAGTCGCAGCCTGATCAGCGGAATGAGATGGTCTGCATCGAAAACAAGCGTACCGGCTAGCGCGTCCCGGCGGCGCTGGCGACGCCTTTGATTAGTACCTGCTGATGTCGGCGCATCGGCGGCCGCGGTGACGGCTCGGGACAGCGGGCGACTGACGGCTGTTCGTTACAGAGATGACGACTACATCGGCCAGCCTTGCGGCACCACCATCGCGCGGATCCGACTCTACAGCGAGTCTCTGGCCCGCTACGGCAAGTCGCCCTACCTGTACCCCATGTACGGGCTGGGCGAGCTGCCACAGGGCTTCGCCAGGTGAGTCAGTCCGCCCCGCCCCGAGTCGATGCTGCCGGTCCGGACAGGATGCTGGTGCCCTATGTGATCCCAACGTGCGGAAGTCGAACCGTCATAACATTGTTTGGCGGGCCGTCGGCAGTATCACGCTTCCCAAGTGTCGCCGCGATTTGTGGGGGTCATGCAGCCCACCCCAGCCGTCGCCGGTCAGTCGGCAGCGTGCCGGCCTCTTGTTTGACCACCTGGCTGCGCCGCTCCCGGTCTGGCCGCCTGGCTGCGCCGCTCCCGGTCTGGCCGCCTGACTGCGCCGTTCCCGACCTGGTCGCCTGGCTCCGCCGCTCCCTGTCTGACGTGAAGCGATCGCGACCGTCAGGCTGGCGGCCATCTATGGCGGCACGTACATGCTGGACAAGCCAGTGGACGAGATCGTGGTGGAGGACGGCCGCGCCGTCGGCGTCCGCTCCGGCTCCGAGGTGGCCCGCTGCAAACAGGTCTACTGCGACCCCAGCTACGTGCCCGACCGCGTCACCAAGGTCAGCATCGGCTCACTGAGGTCAGACCGGGTGACGGATGGAGTCATCAAGGTCAGCAGATTACATATAAGATCAGCGCTAGGTCACAGATCTGTCGCTGGTGCACCGAACCTCAACCCGCGCCGGCTGGACGGCTCGTATGGACAGGTCGTTCCGTCTGAGGCTAGCCTCCTCACACTGCATCGCGGGCCGGCTGCTGTGCCAGATGATGTCAGGCGATGGAAAGCAGCGGGTGAGAACTGGCGGGAGGCACTCAATAGGTGCAGTGGAGGGCATGACATGGACACGTGACGTAATGATGAGTTGGTCACAAGTTTGTGCAAAGATGCTCATCCTTTTCTTGAACCTCATTGGCTCATTATCGTTTGAGGTCCTTGTTGATGGCGTCGGCGTCTACCGCCTTACCGCACGAAGAAAATGGCGGGTCTCATGTAGGTTACTGAGCTAAACGCTGTTCCCTGAGGCGATTGATTAAGTTCGCTGTTCCTTTGTCCGTGTGGATGCTGCTTATTCTGCCGGCACTAGCCGTCCCTGGGAAGTCACGTGTCAGCTCCCGCGCTGGCCGCTGCCTGCCACCTGCGCCCCAGCCAGCGAGCTGAGGAGCGGCCGCTCGGCGCACGCTGCCGACCGTCCGTCCGTCCGTCCGTCCGTCCATCCATCCGTCCGTCCGTCCGTCTGAGCGGGGCTTGGGTGTCTTGTCCGTTGCAGTCGGGCCAGGTGGTGCGCTGCATCTGTCTGATGGACCATCCGATCCCCAACACCAAGGACGCGCTCTCGACCCAGATCATCATACCGCAGAAGCAGGTCAACCGGAACTCTGGTAGGTCCGGCCGGCCGCCCCTGCTCCGGACGCCAGACCACCGCCGAAAATACGCCGCTCGCGGTGCCGGCCGCGCCTTTGTTGTTGCACGCCGCCCACAAATATTTGTCTGCTGTTTGTTTGTTTCTTTGACGTCATCGCGCAGGGGTCGCGGGTTTGATTGTGAGTCCTGCCTTCACATTGTCACCTACACACACACACACACACACACACGCACGCACACACACGCACACACACGCGCGCACGCACGCACGCACGCACGCACGCACGCACGCACGCACGCACGCACGCACGCACGGATTCCAGCCGTGCCTGATGACTGCTGACTGGAATCACACTTGTTCTAATGGCTGTGATTGGTCCGTCCGCAGATATCTACATATCGCTGGTGTCCTATACACACCAGGTGGCGGCCAAGGGCTGGTTCGTAGCCATGGTCTCCACAACTGTCGAGACGGACAACCCGGAGGCCGAGATCAAACCAGGCCTGGACCTGCTGGGACCCGTCAAGCGGAAGTACGCGTTCTCCTCGTATCGGGGCCTGGCCGCCTTCGCGCACTGGAGCCGGCAGGAATGAGCGCGATTTTGTTGTATTCTTTTGCGATTAAGATTTTGTTAAGTCGAAACACACGGCGGTGAATGCCATTCTGAAAATTGCGGAGTTTTAGTCTGGCTGACACACCGAGCTCTTTGAGTTAAGCTGATTTAGCACTATATCTATGAGGGGTTGAAAACGTCCGTCAGAGGCTCCCAGAAAGCCTTGAGACTTGGCGACCTCCGAACCTTGTCTTACATGTATCTTAAAATAGCAATCCTTTTAGCTGTCGGTGCCATGCTACAGGAATTCAATGCATTTTTGTTGTCGGTTGTCAATGTGGAACTAATAATAGTTCGGCGCAGAAAGTGTAATTGGCAGGATTGACGTCCTCAGGTGACGGGGGTAGCGATGTGTTCAAGTAGATTGGCAGATTTGAAATTCGCTTGAGAAGACTTGCGAGCAGATCGTTCCAATACATTCTGAGATCCGAGCGAGGGGGGGGGGGGGGGTAGGTCAATAGAATTCTGAGTCTCCACGGACCCAGGAGATGCAGAGGGATGTGAAGTGCTGTCTGTCACCAGAAGGATTTGTGCTCAAAGCTCATCTGCAAATGCATTAGCGGACCGCGGGTTAAGTTCGCTTGATGTGACCAGAGTGGGTGCCCGGGAGGAGGAGCCGCCGCGGCCCGGCCCGCCGCGCCCCTGCTGACCGCCGCCTGAGGTGGCCTCGCCACCGCCGGTCTGACCGCGTTCCCCCGCCTGGCCAGGTTCCTGACGGTGTCTGACCACTACGTGCCGACCGACGACGGCACCGACTCGCAGGTCTTCATCTCCAGCTCGTACGACGCCACCAGCCACTTCGAGACCACCTGCCTGGACGTGCTGGACATCTTCCGGCGCGGCTTCGGCTGCGACTTCGACTTCTCCAAGGTGACGCACACCCTGGAGGACGACCAGTAGCGCCGGCCGCGCGCCCGCGCGCGCCGTGGCGCCATTCCAGTGTCGGTGGCGCCGCCTCTCGGCCGGCTCGTTCGTCACCGTCACCCAGCCTCTGTGACCTTCCCCAACACGGTGGCCGGCGGCGCCCCGTCCGCGCCCTGTGCGACACGGGACCTCGCCGACGCCGACGACTGTCTCTGTCTGCTTTGTTTGCGCACCGCAGATCAGCTAAGACCATTGAATTATTTCTGTCGGTTGCATCATCAATGGACGCTTGTGATTTTTGTAAGTCTGACGGACGCGTCACGCTGTGTATCGATATTACTCGTGCATAGATTGCTATCTGGGTGTTTTGGGGTGCAACATATCGTACTGGTCAGGCTCTAAAGTCACGTTGCTTCCCTCATGATTTACGGGCCCCTGTATTGGCATTCCAATAAAAGAAAAACGGTAGGTTCGTCTGTCTGTGCGAAAGCCTGCGCTTCGCCATACCCTTCATCTTATCTCGAGCGTTGCCCGCCCATTGGTTGGTCGACCTGATGATGCGAGACCGCCGTGAGCAGCAGCCAGCACCGACGGAGCGCCTCACCTGCACTGGACCCAACCAAACATTGGGCAGCTAAGTGATGGGCTGACTGGGGTGGTGTAACGCCACTAATGTTGAACCATCAAACAACACATTAGGACAGGCTGAGTCAACTTCGGTGTTGAGAGAAACATTTTCTATGTATTTCTTTATCTTGTGTCGCCAAGCAGCAATGACTGAGCTCCATGATGTGCGTGCTGAAATGGTCTCACCCTCGTCCGTCACTGCGCGACTTGGGGCAGCTCGAACCCCTCGGGACGCATCGAACGTCTTGTGGGCTGGAGAACTGGCCGCGTTTCGAGCTTTGCCCCTGCTCACGGCGCCGTTCTGCCCGGCTGTTTGAACAGCGAGCGACTCTACATCACCCGTCTGTAGACTCCGACTGGCTGGAGCCGGGCGCAGGCATGCTCTGGTCTTTTTCTGATGAGACGAGAAATACGCACTACAAATACACGCGGCAACATGCAGTGACTCTACCGTTCGTAACAATACGTGATCGTCGAAATACACGCATGTCGTCTGGTGATTTGGTTTATTTCGTCTATGGTAGCCCAACTGCGAATACGGCCGATCCATATGAGTCATTTAGATTTGGGACTCAGACGCGTTGACTGCATCATGAGAATGTAGCATCATCCGATGTGCATCTTACAGATCGTTCACCACAATAGTGGGAGAGTAGCGCGTATTCACCACGACGGGAGCATGGGAGCCCACTAAACAAGTTGGGACATAGGCAGTGGTGCGTCCCTGGCAACCGGGTAACACTCGGTGAGATCACCGTAGAGGGTCAGTTACATCTTCCGTGGTTTGCTTAGCCTGTTAACCCCAAAAGTTGGATGTCTGCGGGCAAGGTGCGGCAGCGGCGACGTCCGACGATGTCCACAGCACTGCCCTCCCCCCCCCCCCCCCCCCCACGTACCCCGCTTCATAATCTCATTTTCCTGAGATGGTCAGACCTTGACCGATGGGGCTGCAGCGAACCAAACCAAAATCGTAGTATCATTTTTTACGGCAGATATGTTGATGAAGTGGTGCTCCCGCGGATGAAGAACGAGGGCGATGTTCGGTGTGACTGAGTTTTCAAAGCGAAAGCCTTTTAATGACGAAATGTACCTCAAACTTGTATTTATTTTATTAGTTTATCGTGTGTTTTTTTAAGTGGACTGTCAGCTGCCTTTGGCATGACCACTTAAAGCCTACTCCTGTAAGATTTGCCCTTGTCTTTTGCATGACACGTATCCTGCCGGATCTGCACCACCTCCTAGTCTTTCTTTGCGTTTGTTTCCACTTCTTAGCTGGGAGTCCCGCAACTTTATTTGCTGCTTTTTTGGTGTAAACGAACGGATTGTTGCGTCGCTGGGATGGAAGGAAGGGTACTCCTGGCCGCCTGTTCTTGAGTAACGGTGCGGTAGTAATGGGGAGCAGATATATGTATATATATATATATATATATATATATATATATATATATATATATATATATGTGTGTGTGTGTGTGTGTGTGTGTGTGTGTGTGTGTGTGTGTGTGCGTGTGTGCGTGTTTGCGTGTGCGTGTGTGTGTGTGTGTGTGCGTGTGCGTGCGTGCGTGTGCGTGTGTGTCAGACCGTCCGACTCCCTATGTATGCACCATTTTTCACAGATGCACAGCACATACGGTGGCAGGGATAGTCTTCCAATGTGTACAGACGATGTGTATGTCTTCCAATGTGTACAGGTTTAACGTCAATGAAGATCCACGAAATAAATTATCGCCCGTCCGATTTTTGTCGCCCACAGCGCGCAAGGCGGGGGCATGTTTTGGTATTTCGCGGGTAGACACTGCGATTATACGGACGGACGTGAGACTGCGACTATTTGGTCATGGTTTTATTAGCATTTATCAACAGTCCAATTGTTTTAATATCGAACTAAATCTTAAATACGCAACTTTGTATGCCAATGTCGCACATTTTCACTGCTTCGATCCTCCCTTGGCAGAGCTCAGGACGTTTCGCTCTTTGTCTGGCGCGAGGAACATGCTGAACATGATGTAGTTGGCAACTGGGCTGATGAAAGGTAATTTGCCAATTATTCTTGATGTGCGTGTCACGTTCAAAATCATACATTTTACATGTGACTCTCATGACAATAAAAGTACGAAAGCTGGCGTATTATCAGCTCTCACACCATGGATAGAAATGGTGTTCTACCCGAAAGGTGCTCTCGTAAACGCGCTTCAACATTGCACAGAACATCGCGCGCACCCGTGCTCGCGCGCGATTTAAGCCGTTGTGTTCATGGGTTTAAAAGCATACCTAAACTAATTTAAAACTGCTCGATCACCCGCTCCTGCCGCTCCGGTAAATTCTGCATTAAAAGTGATGCATCCGAACTGTACTCGAAGCAGTGGAAAATGCAATTTTTGCTGCTCAGACATAATGGCAGCTTAGTGCAACGGCGTCGTATCTTCGCGCAGCGTAAGAAACCAAGATTTCAAGTAGGCAGGCAACTTCCTGAGGCTGTGTGTAGGCCGCTCCCTCTATAAACCATGGGTCGCTCCGAAAAGATTACAATCCGATGTCTGCCCGTGCGCCTATCTCCTTGTGTCAGAGATCCCGAAAATGCTGCCCCAAAACGTGCGGACAGATGGTGATACAGATGGCACAATCTGGTGCATGGGCTGGATGGAGGGACCACTGTGCGGTTTCAAATCAAGCGGTAGCGCATGGCACGCCCCGCGTTCTGTTAGTCGGACCTCGGAAGTCGGAAGGGAGCGAGGCGACCAAACTCGGAAGGCAGACGAAGGGTGTATTCGCAATGAACCAAGAATGCTATATTCGACATGGCGTTACGTAGAATCTTTGCTGGACGTGTTCGCGGTGCAACACGTTTTCTGTTGACATCTTTGTAATTGTTACAACAGCTGCACCTGCAGACACGAAGAATTTCGTTTGTTGATACTGCGGTGCTCTTAACAATAAAACATGGAATTTATGCTGTTTGCAGCTTATAAAAAACAAAACATCTCGATCATTTGCTGTCGGCCAGGGTAGAGGGGTGTCATCCGTATCGTTTAACACTATCGAAAAGTTGCGACATGAGCTGCTTGGGAAAGGAGGTAGTTTGGACACAAAGGCTCCATGACGTCATGCACCCCATATTTGATGACGTCAGTGGCACGGATCAACACGTCCTCGAGGATTGTTAGTACGGATCCTTACTAAGAGGGGAACCGTGTTTAGTACCGATTTGTGCTAAAACTGGCGGAGTTTAGCACGCATAGACATTCAACAACGCAGTCCCGTAACCCAGGGCTCCACAGCGGAAATGAGGCTATTTTAGAGGTGAACCTCGTGAATTTCTTTTCGTTCTATGGGAGTGGAAAACCTTCACCATTTTGACATCCCAATTCTCATTTGATTGCGAGTTGCTTCAAGGACGCAGTCGGCCGATTGTTGGTCAGTGGGGGGCGTGGGCAAGAAGCAAGGGAACGTGCCCGGAGAAACACTTGTACCTGGTTTACAAATCAGTATTTTCTACGGGATGAGTATGATATTTATATATCCTGGACTACCGGCCTTGGGGTATATCGTCTTGCGGGTAGTGTGGATGATGGAACATGGTTTTTGGGCCGTAGTGGTTTGCAGTAGGCATGGGTTTGGCTCAAATTTATTGAGTCACCTAAGGAATGGCTCACATGATTTAGGATCTGATTCAGCTCATGACTCATTCCTGTTCTATTTTTCACTTAGGTGAGGGTGTACTTTCCTACCTCATGTTGCAAAAGAGCATTTGTTTACCATACAGTTGAGCATACAGTTATCTCATGCTACATTGTACATCCATCGTTGTTTTTAAGGCAGAACATATCATAATTAATCGTAAAACAGGTCGTCTATACTCTTACCTTGGGACTTACCTAATTACGATACCGAACATCCGACCGCCGCAAACACACAGCAGCCGCGACACCAGCGCCATTACTGCGCGCGATCACAACATTACTGCGCATCAAGCAGCATCAATTGATAAGGTTTGGTTTGGTTAGGTTAGGTTAGGTTAGGTTAGGTTAGGTTAGGTTAGTTTGGGCTATGTTCTGGACTATTCTGGCCTGTTTGTTTCGTAAACGTACCTACACGCGATAAGAAACGATTTTCATTGCATTATTATTGTTACTTTTGTCACGTATACTTCTATCGTTCTTGACAAGCAGAAATATTGTACTTACGCAATAACGCAGAAACGGCGCTGGGGAGTCGAGGCGGTGTGGTGGGGTGTGTGCGGCGCTCGGGAGCTCGCTATCGTATTTTCATTTGACTTGTTTGAGTTGAACAGCTCAACTTGCATAATTTGTTCTGTCTATAGGTATGATTATATGAACATTTGCAATATTGATTTGTAATAGCTTTCACTCTTCTTATCACAGTGATGTGAGTACAGTAAGGTAAGTACAGTAAAACGCTATATTAGCCTTGTGATGCTACAGTCAAGTGTTTTTTACTTAAGGGGTGTACACATATGCATAACAAAATGTTCAGACTGAAGATTTTAAATGCTACCAATCGTTCAAGACAAACTGCACGGGAGATCTCTCGTACAAGGCGTAGTCATGGCAACTGATCGCAACGCTCTGACATGAAGCACCAAGCAGCTGTCAATCTAGCAGCAGATTAATATCCAATTGCCAATTGGATATTGCGGGTCATCTCGATTGCCCCCAAATTTGGTGTGCAGGGCCTTCTCGACACGCTGATTCCGAAAATCACTACCTTTGGGATGGAATTTTGCGTCATTTTCGAGTTATACGCCGCGTAACATCCCAACGTGATATTGCGGGGCATCTCGATTGCCCCCAAATTTGGTGTCCAGGGCCTTCTCGACACGCTGATTCCGAAAATCACTACCTTTGGGATGGAATTTTGCGTCATTTTCGAGTTATACGCCGCGTAACATCCCAACGTGATATTGCGGGGCATCTCGATTGCCCCCAAATTTGGTGTCCAGGGCCTTCTCGACACGCTGATTCCGAAAATCACTGCCCTTGGGGTGGAATTTTGCGTAATTTTCGAGTTATACGCCGCGTAACATCCCAATGTGATATTGCGGGGCGTCTCGATTGCCCCCAAATTCGGTGAGCAGGGCCTTCTCAACACGCTGATTCCGAAAATCACTGCCTTTGGGGTGGAATTTTGCGTAATTTTCGAGTTATACGCCGCGTAACATCCCAATGTGATATTGCGGGGCGTCTCGATTGCCCCCAAATTTGGTGTGCAGGGCCTTCTCGACACGCTGATTCCGAAAATCACTGCCTTTGGGATGGAATTTTGCGTAATTTTCTAGTTACACGCTGCGTAGCATCCCAATGTGATATTGCGGGGCGTCTCGATTGCCCCCAAATTTGGTGTGCAGGGCCTTCTCGACACGCTGATTCCGAAAATCACTGCCTTTGGGGTGGAATTTTGCGTAATTTTCTAGTGATACGCCGCGTAACATCCCAATGTGATATTGCGGGGCGTCTCGATTGCCCCCAAATTTGGTGTGCAGGGCCTTCTCAACACGCTGATTCCGAAAATCACTACCTTTGGGGTGGATATTTGCTAACTAATATAGATGACATATAGACATATAGACTATATATCTATAGGCTATATAGATGACAGTCAACTAATATGGATGACATAACGCGTATACGTCATATAGACGTGAATGCAAGTTGACATTTAGCTCCCACCCGACACGCCACGAGACTGCATAAGTGATTGACCATGTTTGGGATGCACAACGTTCGCAGGTGTACTTATAGAAGCACTCTGCCTGAGCCTGGAACATTTTATTGGTGAAGGTATAGGTAAGATATATTGGCGTGGAAGTGTATTGATGACGATGATACACATATATATATATATATATATATATATATATATATATATATATATATATATATATATACGTAATCATTATCGACGGCGCTGGGCCAGAAGAAAACCCACGCAACGACGGCTTGTATGCAAAATGCGTGGAAAAACACGAAAGAAATAGTGACGTAAGTAATGCAAATAACCGTATACGTCGAAAATTTATATGACCGGTATTGGTTTACAGACGAAGACCAGGCTCAGGAGCGTCACGCTCGGCTTCAACGCCAGAAAGGAGCTAGAGATGCTAATGCCGAGCCTCCGGGAGGTCCAGAACATCGGCGATCCTGTGTCGTTCCTCCGCGACCTACAACTGGCTTCAGGTAAACGCTGCTTGTGAGGAAGTTTTCACGCCGCCAGTCATCTAGCTGTGCCAGCCGTTACCGCAGAAATCCCAGACGCTCGAACGGGCCCTGTCAATGCATCGTGGCACGCTTCATTAATCACCTCCTGGCGCCGCCTTCCACACGAATGAGGTTTGCGTTCTGTCATGGGGTTTGCGGGCAACGAAATACGAAGTGTATAAACACAAGCACGAGAGTGCACCTTATTTATTGACAAAATAGATCGATTAACTCAATGATGAAACTAAGTCCTGGGAAATAAGCCCTAAATGCATCATGCTGTGATTCGACCTAAGCTTGATGACCACACCTATAATGATCGCGCGGCCCAAACCAAACAAAAATTCTCACAGATGCAGTTCACACCCCGCTGAGGTCAGGGCACGAAAGTGCCCAAAAGGCCGGTCTTTACAGTTCGCATTGTGCTTGATTTGGATCTGGCTGTTTCCTCCTCCACCTTCACGCATGCGCATAACCCAACTGTAGCAACTGGGGCGTTGATGTGACATTCTCGGTCACCCGGCCGCCGGGCCTCGGCTTCAGGCCCGGTGTAGCCGACAGTCAACGTGGCCGTCGCCGGGGGACAGGCCACACGAACTTCCAGTGGTGCCGTGCCTCGCCGCTTAGGAAAAACGGCTCCCACAAGCCGTCCGCGATGCCGTTCCGCAGGGGTGACACCGGCTTGACGGCCGCTAGAAACATGTGACACTTGTGCGTAGGCGCACCCAAATTTGACCAGCGGGACACAACTCCAACGCTTTCGCTGAAAACCGCGGTACGGCCCTCGCCGTTTCTTGCGTGCTGGAACTGCTGAAATGGATGCTGCATATTGTGATCTTCTCTTTTTTGCCGACTTACATGCAGTTTTCAGCTTTCAGCATACTGTTACGTACGCACGAATACATGGCCTTAAATTTTGGTGAGGGGAATGGTAGATGAGGTGCATATACCTACATGGGGGTCACTACTTAGCCCAATATTTGTCTCGGAGTAAGGTCAGAGAGAATTTGGGTTTGCATAGTTACGACAGTCCTCCGTTGGCTCCCAAATCGAATCGGACTAGGCTGCTCTGTTCACCTCTTCTCAGTTAACAGCATCTTGTTTGCGGTTTGTCGTCTTTTTTGCACAGGATGTATATTTGTTTCCGCAATACCTGTGCCTTCAGGCCGCGCCATCGTGCTGGTATCTTTGGAACTTGTGCTTTTTATTTGCGTCTTTGGCTACCCCAGCAAGGACGCTCCGACCAGTGTCCCTGGCTGCCCCAGAATGTTCTGTCTGATCCATCCCCATGACCGTCGGCATGTACAAGCATACCTTGTGTCGCTGCTGGAGCTGAAATCGGACACTCTGTGGCCGGCGTTCGGCATCAGCTAGGTGTCCGTGCTGCCAACGCCGGTGCCATTCTAGGCGCGTCACGGTGCCACACTGGCCGCCGCCTGCCACAAGCCGGCCAAAATGAAGTCCAACGGCGTGGTCATGGTGCTTCTCGCAGAGGTTGTCTTCAGGGCGGCGCCCGAGACGGGTCGGTATCGAAACCCCTAATGCGTGTAACCACTAATGTATCGGAACGCCTAATGTATCACAACCGCTAGCGCTTCATAACGCCTAATGTACGTAGCACCTAATGTGTCATAACCCCTAAGGTATCGTAACTCCTAATGTATCACAACACCTAATGCATCACAACTCCTAATGCATCGTAACTCCCAATGTGTCATAACGCCTAACGTATTATAATCCCTAATGCTCGTAGCCTCTAATGTAACACAACTCCTAATATATCATATTCCCTAAGGTATCATAACACCTAGTGTCTCATAACACCTAATGTGTCGCAAGACCCAACGTATCGTAATTCCTAACGCTCGTAACCTCTAATGTCACACAACTCCTAATATATCATAACACCTAATGTATTGTAAGACCTAGTGTATCATAACCCCTAATGTTCGTAACTCCTAAATCAGCTGACTGCAGCGGGTTTGTCGCACACGATTCTCACCCGCACAGCTGGGCGATGTGCAGTCTACTAAAGTCTACCGAACCACCCGCTAGTATTCCGGAGCCACTGCAGTCACGATGGAACACTTCCCGTATTGTATTACGTGGAGGCTGTAGTTAACCATGAGCTCTACAGATGGCGCTAGTGGCCGTAGGGTATTGCGGGTATGTACGAGCTGAAGCCTGAGACATGGTCCCCTCTGCCGTTGCGGTAGGCGACTGGGGTTAGGGTCTTGAGTCGCTTGCTAGTGTTTAGTCATTTGTTGGTCTCTAAGATGTTGGGCTGCGGTTGTTCTGTGTTCTGGGTGGTTATCCCAGGGATGAGTATAGTCTCTTCCTGAGACTTGAAATAGAGCCGCATTCGAATGGACAAACTCAACAGAGTTTGTCTATTTGAATTGTGGGTAGTGGAAAGGTGTGAAATTTCTGCTATTCATATGTGTAGCCGAAACCCGGCAAGATGGCGGACTAAACGACGGGTATAAGTGCACGGTCGTCGGTGAAGGGTTGGCTGTTCAGTGCAGTCTACAAGCTTCATCAGCTTGGTGAGAGATTCACCAGCTTGACTGTTCGTTGTCAGTGGTCCTGGCCCACATGGAGGCCCTCTGACTGGCGTAGACTCTGAGGTCACAGTCCTACTGGGGTGTTCTGAACA
>NW_023597054.1:8053736-8075548 GCF_011947565.3 Pollicipes pollicipes
CACTTGCATGTGGACAACAACGCCACTGAATGCTTCTTCCACCACTGTGTATCGTCTGCACCGGCAATCTGCTTTCAAACGGAGCGGCTCTCAGAAACAAAACCATGGAAATTTGCGGCCATCCCGAATGCTATATGTTTCCAGCAACGCACTAATGTTTTGCTGTATATCATTCGACGCGCAATCGCACGGCGAACACGATGGTATAACTGAAACCATTAACGCACGTATAGTTTGCAAGCTATTTCAAAAAAAACTCTCTCAAACGGCGCTCGATGCTGATTCTACATTTGCTTCACAAGCTGTTTGCCTGCACAGAAACACTTGCCATTGCACTTACACACGTTTTGAACGATGCCCTTTCGTTTAGAAATGAAAAAATCGCGGTTCGAAAATTTTCAATTTTTTCGACAAAAAGGCCCCCCCAAAATTTTTGGTCGGCACCCGGTGAGCAAAAATGTTGTCAACAAGCGGCAACATCGGCTTACATCGTTTGCAAGTTAAAGCACCGTTCGATTTTTATTGGTTCGTTAGATATGCGCTTGGAACATTTTACTAGCCGAAAAACGGCTGTTTTCAATCTGAACATTCATCCAATTTGTACGCGTGCTGGATTTCATATTGGCCCTGAAATGGGTCGAAAAAACGTCCGTTTCTAAAATGGGCCGTTTTTCGCATCAAAGTGGCCGCGGCCACATTTGCCATCACTTGCATGTGGACAACAACGCCACTGAATTCTTGTTCCACCACTGTGCATCGTCTGCACCGGCAATCTGCTTTCAAACGGAGCGGCTCTCAGAATCAAAACCATATAAATTTGCGGCCATCCCGAATCTATATGTTCCAGCAACGTACTAATGTATTTGCTATATATCATTCGACGCGCAATCCGCACGCGAACACGATGGTATAACTGAAAAAATTAACGCACGTATAGTTTGCAAGTTATTTCCAACAAAACTCTCAAACGGCGCTCGATGCTGATTTGCATTTGCTGCACAAGCTGTTTGCCTGCACAGAAACACTTGCCATTGCACTTACACACGTTTTGGACCATGCCCTTTCATTTAGAAATGAAAAATCGCGTTTGGAAAATTTTCATTTTTTTCGACAAAATGGCCCCCCCAAAATTTTCGGTCGGCACCCGGTGAGCAAAAATGTTGTCAACAAGCGGCAACATCGCTTACATCAGTTTGCTAAGTTAAGCACCCGTTCGATTTTCATTGGTTCGTTAGATATGCGCTTGGAACATTTTACTAGCCGAAAAACGGCTGTTTTCAATCTGAACATTCATCCAATTTGTACGCGTGCTGGATTTCATATTGGCCCTCAAATGGGTCGAAAAAACGTCCGTTTCTAAAATGGGCCGTTTTTCACATCAAAGTGGCCGCGGCCACATTTGCCATCACTTGCATGTGGACAACAACGCCACTGAATTCTTGTTCCACCACTGTGTATCGTCTGCACCGGCAATCTGCTTTCAAACGGAGCGGCTCTCAGAATCAAAACCATATAAATTTGCGGCCATCCCGAATCCTATATGTTTCCAGCAACGTACTAATGTATTGCTATATATCATTCGACGCGCAATCGCACGGCGAACACGATGGTATAACTGAAAACATTTACGCACGTATAGTTTGCAAGTTATTTCCAAATAACTCTCTCAAACGGCGCTCGATGCTGATTTTGCATTTGCTGCACAAGCTGTTTGCCTGCACAGAAGCACTTGCCATTGCACTTACACACGTTTTGGACCATGCCCTTTCATTTAGAACTGAAAAAATCGCGTTTGGAAAATTTTCATTTTTTTCGACAAAATGGCCCCCCCAAAATTTTCGGTCGGCACCCGGTGAGCAAAAATGTTGTCAACAAGCGGCAACATCGGCTTACATCGTTTGCAAGTTAAAGCACCGTTCGATTTTCATTGGTTCGTTAGACATGAGCTTGACACATTTTACTAGCCGAAAAACGGCTGTTTTCAATCTGAACATGCATCCAATTTGTACGCGTGCTGGATTTCATATTGGCCCTCAAATGGGTCGAAAAAACGTCCGTTTCTAAAATGGGCCGTTTTTCGCATCAAAGTGGCCGCGGCCACATTTGCCATCACTTGCATGTGGACAACAACGCCACTGAATGCTTGTTCCACCACTGTGTATCGTCTGCACCGGCAATCTGCTTTCAAACGGAGCGGCTATCAGAAACAAAACCATGGAAATTTGCGGCCATCCCGATAGCTATATGTTTCCAGCAACGCACTAAAGTTTTGCTATATATCATTCGACGCGCAATCGCACGGCGAACACGATGGTATAACTTAAAACATTAACGCACGTATAGTTTGCAAGTTATTTCCAAAAAACTCTCTCAAACGGCGCTCGATGCTGATTTTGCATTTGCTGCACAAGCTGTTTGCCTGCACAGAAACACTTGCCATTGCACTTACACACTTTTTGGACCATGCCCGTTCATTTAGAACTAAAAAAATCGCGTTTGGAAAAATTTCATTATTTTCGACATAATGGCCCCCCCCAAAATTTTCGGTCGGCACCCGGTGACCAAAAATGTTGTCAACAAGTGGCAACATCGGCTTACATCGTTTGCAAGTTAAAGCACCGTTCGATTTTCATTGGTTCGTTAGATATGAGCTTGGAACATTTTACTAGCCGAAAAACGGCTGTTTTCAATCTGAACATGCATCCAATTTGTAGGCGTGCTGGATTTCATATTGGCCCTGAAATGGGTCGAAAAAACGTCCGTTTCTAAAATGGGCCGTTTTTGCATCAAAGTGGCCGCGGCCACATTTGCCATCATTTGCATGTGGACAACAACGCCACTGAATGCTTGTTCCACCACTGTGTATCGTCTGCACCGGCAATCTGCTTTCAAACGGAGCGGCTCTCAGAAACAAAACCATGGAAATTTGCGGCCATCCCAAATGCTATATGTTTCCAGCAACGCACTAATGTTTTGCTATATATCATTCGACGTGCAATCGCACGGTGAACACAATGGTATATTTTAAAACATTAACGCACGTATAATTTGCAAGTTATTTCCAAAAAACTCTCTCAGATGGCGCTCGATTCCGATACTCCATTTGCTGCACAAGCTGTTTGCCTGCACAGAAACACTTGCCATTGAACTTACACACTAATTGGATCATGCCCTTTAATTTAGAACTTAAAAAATCGCGTTTGGAAAATTTTCATTTTTCGACAAAATGGCCCCCCCAAAATTTTCGGTCGGCACCCGGTCACCAAAATGTTGTCAACAAGTGGAACATCGGCTTACATCGTTTGCAAGTTCAAGCACCGTTCGATTTTCATTGGTTTGTAAGATATGAGTTTGCAACATTTTACTAGCCGAAAACGGCTGTTTCCAATCTGAACATACATCCAATTTGTACGCGTGCTGGATTTCATATTGGCCCTCAAATGGGTCAAAAAAACATCCGCTTGTAATTTGGGGCAGTTCTCGCATCAAACTTGCCGCGGTCACATTTGCCATCACTTTCATGTTGACGACAACGCCACTGAATGCTTGTTCTTCCACTGTGTATCGTCTGCACCGGCAATCTGCTTTCAAACGGCGCGGCTCTCAGAAACAGAACCATGGAATTTTTCGACCATCAAAAATGCTATATGTTTCCATCAACGCACTAATGTTTTGCTATACATCATTCGATGCGCAATCGCACGGCGAACACGATGGTATAACCTAAAACATTAGCGCACGTATAGTTTGAATGTTGTTTCCAAAAGAACTATCATACGGCGGTCGATGCTGATTTTGCATTTGCTGCACAAGCTGTTGGCCCTGCACAGAAACACTTGCCACTGAACGTACACACTAATTGGACCATGCCCTTCCATTTATAACTAAAAAAATTCGCGTTTGGAAAACTTTCATTTTTTTCCAGAAAATGGCCCCCCAAAATTTTAGGTCGGCCTCCGGTGAGCAAAGATGTTGTGAACGAGTGGCAACATGGGCTTACATCGTTTGCAAGTCAAAGCACCGTGCAATCTCATTGGTTCGTTATATGTGAGTTTGGAATATTTCACCAGCCGGAAAACGGCTGTTTTTAAGGTCAACATGCATCCAATCTGTACGCGTGCTGGATTGCATATTAGCCGTCAAATGTGTCGAAAGAACGCCCGTTTCTAAGATGGGCCGTTTTTCGCATCAAAGCGCCCGCTGCCACATTTGCCATCACTTGCATGTTGACAACAACGCCACTGAATGCTTGTTCCACCACTGTGTATCGTCTGCACCGGCAATCTGCTTTCAAACGGAGCGCCTCTCAGAAACAAATCCATGGAAACTTGCGGCCACAGAATCCTACATGTTTCCAGCAACGCACTTGTGTGTTGCTATATATTATTTGACGCACAATCGCCCGGTAAACACGACGGCATAACTTAAAACCTTGACGCACGTAAGGTTTCCAAGTTATTTCCAAAAAGCTCTTAATTGGCGCTCAATGCTGATATTGCATTTGCTGCACAACCTGTTGCCTGCAAAGAAGCACTTGCCACTGCACTTACACACCAATTTGACCATGCGCTTTCATTTAGAACTGAAAAAATAGCATATCAAAACTTCTCATTTTTTCGACAAAATTGCCCTCCAAAATATTTGGCCGGCACCTGGTGGGCAAAAACGTTGTCAACCAGTGGTAGCATCGGCTTTCAACGTTTGCATGTTGAAGCACCGTTCGATTTTCATTGGTTCGTTAGATATTAATTTGGAACATTTCACTGGCCAAAAAACGGCTGTTTTCAATCTGAACAATCATCCAATTTGTACGCGTGCTGGATTTCTATAGGCCCTCATGTGAGTCCAAAAAACGTCCTGTTGTTAAATGGGCATTTTTTGGCATCAAAGTTTCCGCGGCCAGATTTGCCATCACTTGCATGTTGACAACAACGCCACTGAATGCTTCGTCCACCACTGTGTATCGTCTATACCGGCAATCTGCTTTCAAAGGGAACTGCACTCAAAAAAAAAACATGGAACTTTGCAGCCATCCAGAATGCTATATGTTTCCAGCAACGCACAAGTATTTTGGTATGTATCATTCCACGCGCCATCGCATGGCGAACACGATGGTATTACTTAAAACATTAACGCACGTATAGGTTGCAAGTCATGTCCAATCAACTCTCTCAAACGGCGCTCGATGCTGATGCTGCAATTCCTGCACAATCTGTTTGCCTACAGAGAAACACTTGCCACTGCACTTACACACTAATTGAGCCATGCTCTTTCGTTCAGAAATAAACAAATGGCGCTTGGAAAATATTTATTTTTTCAACAAAATGCCCCCCAAAATTTTCGGTTGGCACCCGGTGAGGACAAATGTTTTCCACAAGTGGTAACATCGACATTAATTGTTTGCGAGTTATAGATCACTTCGATTTTCATTGGTTCGTTAGATATGAGTTTCGAATGTTTTACTAGCCAAAAAACGTCTGTATTAAATCTGAACATGCATCCAATTTGTGCGCGTGCTGGATTTCATATTGGCCCTCAAATGGGTCGGAAAAACGTCCGTTTCTAAAATGGGCCGTTTTTCGCATCAAAGTGGCCGCGGCCACATTTGCCATCACTTGCATGTGGACAACAACGCCACTGAATTCTTGTTCCACCACTGTGTATCGTCTGCACCGGCAATCTGCTTTCAAACGGAGCCGCTCTCAGAATCAAAACCATATAAATTTGCGGCCATCCCGAATCCTATATGTTTCCAGCAACGTACTAATGTATTGCTATATATCATTCGACGCGCAATCGCACGGCGAACACGATGGTATAACTTAAAACATTAACGCACATATAGTTTTGAGTTATTTCAAAAAAGCACTTTCAAGCGGCCCACGATGTTCATTTTGTAATTGCTGCACAAACTGGTTCCATGCACAGAAACACTTGAGACTGCGTTTACATACTAAATGGTCCATGTCCTTTCATTCCGTGATGAATAAAATGCGTTTGGAACTTTTTTCCTAGAAATTGCCTCCCTTAAACAATTTGGTCAGCACCCGCAACTCAAAAATCCTGTCAACAAGTGGTACGATCGGCTTACATCGTTTGCAAGTTATAGCTCACTTCGATTTTCATTGTTTCGTTAGACATGATTTTGGAGCATGTTACTACCCGAAAAACGGCCGTTTTCAATGTGAACATGCATGCGATTTGTACGTGTGCTGAACTTCGTATTGGCCCTCATGTGGGTGGATTAAACTCTGTTTCTCAACTTAGCCTTTTTTCGCATCAAAGTGGCCGCGGCAAGATTTGTGATCACTCGTATGTTGACAGCAACGCCACTGAATGCTTGTGCCACCACGGTGCATCGTCTGCACTGGAAATCTGCTTTTAGACGGGGCAGCTCTTGGAAGAAATTTATTGAAAATTGCGTGCTTCAAGAGCGCTCTATGTTTACAGCAACGCACCAATGTCTTACTATATGTCATTCGACGTGCAATTGCACGGCGAACACGATGGTTTAACTTAAAACATTATCCCAGGGATAGGTTTGAAGTTATTAAAAAAATCCTCTCAATCTTCGCTTAATGTTGATTTTACAATTGCTGGACAAACTGTTTGCATGCACAGAAACACTTACCACTGCATTTACACACTAAATGGACCATGCGCTTTCATTCAGAACTGAAAAAGTCGCCTTTCGAAAATTTTACTTTTTTGTGGAAAACATTCCCCTCCTTCCATCAGCCCACGTTGATTCAAAATGTTTTTAACAAGTGATAACATCGATTTGCATCGTTTGCAAGTTAAGGCACCCTTTGATTTTCATTTGTCCGTCAGAAATGAGTTTGGAACATTCTGCTCCCCGAAAAACGGCCCTTTTCAACAAAAAATGCATCCGATTTGTACCTGCGCTAAATTTGATGTTAGCTTTCATATGGGTCGAAAAAACGTCCGTTTCTGAAATTGGGCGTTTTTTGCATCAAAGTGGCCGCGGGAAGATTTGTGATCACTCCGATGTTGACAACAACGCCACTTAATGCTTTTGCCACCACTGTGTATCGTCTTTCAAGCGATGTTAACAGATGTTGCCACTTGTTGACAACATTTTTGATCACCTGGTACTGACGAATCATTTTGGGGGGCGATTTTTTCGAAAAAAATGAAAGTTCTCAGAACGTGATTTTTCAGTTCTGAATGAAAGGTCATGGTCCATTTAGTGTTACTGTGCAGCGGCAAGTGTTTCATTCCATGCAAACAGTTTGCGCAGCAGTTGCAAAATCAACATCGACGCCGTTTGAGAGTGTTTTTAACTTCAAAGTAAGTAAGTAAGTAACTTCAAAACCATGCGTGCGTTCATGTTTTAAGTTATGCCTTCGTCTTCCCCGTGCGATTTTGCGTCGAATGACATATGGTAAAACATTAGTGCGTTGCTCGAAAGATGTAGGGTTCTTGATGCGCGCAAAGTTCAATGGTTTGGTTTTTGAGAGACGCTCCGTTTCCAAGCAGATTGCCGGTGTAGACAATGCACAGTGGTGGAACAAGCATTCATTGGCGTTGTTGTCAGCATGCATGTGATCACAAATCTTACCGCTGCCACATTGATGTGAAAAACGGCCATGTTCGAAAAATGACGCTTTTTCGACCCATATGGGGGCCAATATGAATTTTAGCACGCGTGCAAATGGGATGCATGTTCAGATTGAAAACGGCCGTTTTTCGGGTAGTAAAATGTTCCATGCTCATATCTAACGAACCGCTGAAAATCAAAGGGTGCTTTAACTTGCAACCGATGTAAACCGGTGTTACGACTTGTTGACAAAATTTTTGATCACCGCGTGCTGACCGAAATTTTTAGGGGTCATTTGTCGAAAAAAATGAAAGTTTCCAAATGCGATTTTTTATTTCTGGATGATAGGGCATGGTCGACTTAGTGTGTAGGTGCAGCGGTAAGTTTTTCTGTTCATGCAAACAGTTCGTGCAGCAATTGCAACGTTGACATCGAGCGCCGTTTGAGTGTTTTTGAAAATCACTTTAGAACTATACGTGCGTTAATTCTTTAGTTATACCATCGTATTGGCCGTGCTATTGCGCGTCGAATGACATCTAGCAAAACATTATTGCGTTGCTGGAAACATATAGCGTTCTTGATGCACGCAAATCTCCATTGTGTTGTTTGTGATAGGCGCTACTCTTAAAGGAGATTGCCGGTGGAGACGATACACAGCGGGGTAACAACATTCAATGGCGTCTGTGTCAACATTCTTGTGGTCACATATCTTCCCGCGGACACTTTGATGCGAAAACGGCCAATTTCAGAAACGGACGCTTTTCGACGCTAATGAGGGCCAAGATGAAGTTCAGCACGTGTGCATGTGGGATGCATGTTTAGATTGAAAACGGCCGTTTTTCTGTAGGAAAATATTGCAAACTCATATCTAACGAACCAGGAAAAATCGAAGGGTGTTTCAACTTGCAAACGATGTAAACCGATGTTGCCACTTGTTGAGAACATTTTTGATCACCGCGTGCTGACTGAATTTATTTGGGAGGCCATTTTTTCGAAAGAAATGAAAATTTTCCAAACGTGACTTTTTCTTTTCTGAATGAAAGGGCATGGTTCATTTGGTGTGTAAATGCAGCGGCAAGTGTTTCTGTGCATACAAATAATTTGTGCAGCAATTGCATAATCAACATCGAGCGCCGTTTGAGTGTTTTTTGGAAATAACTGCAAATTTATATGTGCGTTAATGTTTTAAGTTATTCCATCGTGTTCGCCGTGCGGTTGCGGGCCGAATGACATATTGTAAAGGATTAGTGCGTTGCTGAAAACATATAGCGTTCTGGATTCACGGAAATTTCCATGGTTTTGTTTGTGGGATCCTCTTCGGTTGAAAGCTGACATCCGGTGCAGACGAAACACAGTGGTGGGACAAGCATTCAGTGGTGTTGTTGTCAACATGCAAGTGGTCACATATCTTGCCGCGGCCACTTTGATGCGGATAACGACTAATTTTAGAAACGGACTTTTTTCGACCCATATGAGGGCCATTATGAAATTCAGCATGCGTACAAATTGGATGCATGTTCGGACTGAATGCGGCCGTTGTCGTTGGGCGCGTTATTTTCATTGGACGCGTTATTGCACGTCAAACACGATGGTTTAACTTGGATTTGGACCACTGGTATACTATTGGCGGTTTTTTTAATACAATAAGCTGCACTTTGTGCTGATGTTGCACTAGGTGTATAAAATGTTTTTGTCCACGGAAACACTGGCTTCTTCATACATATACTAAATGAACATGAGCATGAACATGAACATGCTTTAAAAAATGGAGTCTTAAAGGTTTGATTTTTTTGGAAAAATATGGTTAGGCCCAGTTTCTTTCCTAACACTCAGGGATGAACAATGTAGTCAACAACTTGTAACATATTTTGAATTTTTGTAGGTAAGAGCAGCCTTTTATTTTTTGGTTTTTGTTTGAGACCTATGAGCATGGAACATTTTAATATCTAAGAAACAGCTGTTTTCACATTCTAGGAATGTGTTGCGTTACACTTGTTTTGACGCTTCTCATGCTATGGCGTGACACGAACTGTCCAATACCGATAGGTTTTCATTTAGGTACAACCAACGTTGAATTATTTCGAAACATGACAATATCGTGCGAAACGCGCATGCAGGCACAGAACATGCATCTGCTTCGTACGCGCGCTGAATTTAGTATTTGTCGTCGTTTGAGACGAAAAATATCCGCTTCCGAATTTTGCCTGTTTTGGTTCAAAGTGAATCTGGCGAGATTTGTGTTCAATTTCACGCTGACAACAACGGAACTGAATGTTTGGTCTCTCATTGTGTGTCGCTTGCAGGTGCAATCTGATTTTGAACGGAGCGTGTTTCAGAAACAATACCATCGAAATTCGCGCGCATCAAGAATGCGACATCTTCCGAGTGGTGGAATCTCATTGTAGTGTAGGTGATTAGACGCACTTTGCACTTCAAATACGATGGGTTAACTTGGAATGGCATTACTTGCATACTTTTGAAATCTTGTTGAAACAACTTTTATAGCCAGCGCTTTCTGTAGAATTTGCAATTCCTGTAGGCTTTGTTTACGTCTCGAAAAATTTTGCCACTTGATACACACAGAGATGGCCCATGCCTTTTCACTTTTTACCAACAAATCGGATTTTAAAGTTTGTTACATTTTTCTAGAAAAATGGTCGCGCGCCATTTTTCCATCACTCGGTGATTAAGGATATAATGCAAACTTGCAACACCGTTTTACATCGTTTGCAAGTAAAAACAGCTTTCTTCTTCCATTGGTTCGAGGGGCATGAGCTTGGAACGTTTTACTGTCCCAAAATCGGTGGCTTTCATATTTCCAAGGTGTGTCTTAGACCTTTTTTAAAGCAGAATTGGCCTTCAATGCTACGGTGTGACATAAACTGTTCCATGCTGCTGGCTTTTGAGTTAGGTAAGAACTAAGGTGGAATTATGTGGAAAAATGGTCATTTGGCCACAAATCGCGTAAACCGGCACAGAACATGCATCCGCTTCTTACGCGCCCTGAATTTACTATTGGCTCTCATTTGAGACGGAAAAACATTCGTTTCTTAATGAAGAGTGTTTTGCAACAGAGGGGCCATTGCGAGATTTGTGTTCATATCCATGTTGGCAACAACGGCACTGAATGTTTTTATTTCTACGATTGTGTATCGTTTGCATGTGCAATTTTTTTTCAAACTTTTTTCTTTTCTTTTAGAAACAAAAACATGGAATATGCGCGCATCAAGAAAGGTACGCTTTTCAAATGGTGGGAGCTCATTGTATCATATTTCATTAGACGCATCATCGCACGGGAATTACGATGGTGGAACTTGAAACTTTATCACTTGTATAGGTTTAAAGTTACTTGAAAAGCACTTTGATAATTCCCGCTTAAATGTCGTATTTGCTCTAGAAACTTTTGACATGCACAGAAACAGTTTTCGTTTCATACACACACGAAATGCACAACGCCATTTGATTTTATAAGAGATGCGTTTGTAAAATCTTGAATTTTTAAAACGTAGTCACGCTGTTGTTTTTTCATATCGGCATGATTTGAAAACCGCCGATTTTTGTGTAGTAAAAGTTTCGAGGCTCATATTTATCGAACCAATGAAAACGGAACGCTGTGTTTGCTTGCAAACAATTTCGTGAGTGTGACGCAACACGCTGCCAAAATTAGAAAACCACCGACTTTTTTGGTAGGAAAACGTTTCAAGCTCATATCTCTCCAGCCAATGTAATTAGAAGGCTGCTTTTACTGGCAAACGATTTAGAACGATGTTACAAGATGTTGACTACATTCTTGATCATCGGTTATAAAACGATGTTAACACGTGCCCGGGTTGCCGGCTAGATACCCTTGGCTCTGGTGAGGGAGTTGATTTGACCCGCTTGAAATCTCGTGAACTAAGAAGGCTAGTCACCAAGTTTGCAGGGTGTCTTACCGGTACGTAATCTTACTTATGTCAAAGTGTGAACTTCCTAGATCATATCCTTACCGAAGTGCGGCCAAAATCTAGGAAACTTCTTCTAAGCAGAAGGTCAAAAGCCCATTTGAGGTCAGTGGCCTTATTTTATCTCTTGAGGATCATGGTGACCGAAATCATACATGATTGCTCTAAATTTTGCAGCTGACTAAGCGACAAAGATTAGACTAGGCAGTATGTTCATAGAAAAAAATCGTTGACGCAGGTCATGTCAGGTCAATGACCTTTTCTGACCTTCATCAAGACAATGGAAGATGCATAATGCGGTTCCTGCAGTCATTAATTTCGAACGGTGCACCACAAACTATCCCAAACAGCAAGCCCTGGGGTAATAAATATTGTTGGTTGTGAGTTTGGTCTGACCTTTATACTTGACTATAGGTCAACGTTATTTACGCATCCAATAGTTGTAGTGCCTAAGAAAGCATCTCAGAGATGTATGGCTTCGTCAAACACTGCGTTGTTGTATCAGATTGGACGATTCCCTAGAGATCCCCTTTGCTGAAACCATGGCCTGAATTTGACCTGCCATAGGTCAGCGACCTTACAAGGTACATCTAAATGTCTATTTCAAACGATCTGCTATTTAATTGTCTAAGGCTATGCAAAATTTGGCGCGGCTACGCCGCCCCGTTTGGAAGCCATTCTGCAAAAACCTTCCGGGGGTAAATTTGACCCCTCACCATAGCGCGCGTTAAAACCTGTTGACTACACTCTTGATGACTGGGTGATGACAAACAAATTTGAGCGGCACCATTTTCTGGAAAAAATGAAATATTGAACATGGGATTTTTGCTATGAAATGAAAGGGTATTGTTTATGTATTGTGTGTATGAAGCGGCAAGTGTTTTCTTGCATGTAAATAGTTTACACAGCAATGGGAAACCTTTGCTCGCCTTTAAAGGCTTTTTCAAATGACTAAAACTAGGAAAGTGAGAATATGTCAGGTTACACCATCGTTTTCCCCGTGCGGCTAGGCGTCTAATGGCAAATAATACAATGAGATTTCACCACTTTCAGAATAGACCATTCTTTATGCGCGCAAATTTCCATGATTTTGTTTTAGAAGCCAAGTCCGTTCAAAAGCAGATTCCACGTGCAAACAATACACAATGACGAAACAAACATTCAGTGGCGTTGTTGTCAACATGCAAGTGAACACAAATCTCGCCGCGGCCACTTTGTTATGAAAAAAGTCAAAATTCAGAAACGGACGTTTTTTCGTCTCAAATGAGGGCCAACATGAAATTCAGCACGAGTACCAAGCGGATGCATGTTCTGTGCCGGTTGCGTTGATGCGTTTTGCACGAGATGGCCATTTTTCAACAAAATTTCACGTTGGTTGTACCTAACTAAAACCTATCGGCACTGGACAGTTTATGTCACACCATAGCACGGAAGGCATTTGTGCGTCAAAGCAGGTGTAACGCTACACCCGTGCAGAATTTGAAAACGGCCGTTTTTTGGGTAGTAAAACGTTCCAAATTCACATCTCTCGAACCGATGAAAGTAGAAGGCTCCTTTTATTTCCAAACGATGTAAACCGATGTTACCAGTTGTTGACTACCTTTTTGATCACCGGGTGATGACCAAAAATTTAGTAGGGACCACTCGTTCAAAAAAATCACAATTTTCAAAACCCCATTTTTTCATTTCAGAATGAAAGGGCATCGTTCATTTAGTGTGTAAATGCAGCGGCAAGTGTTTCTGTGCCTGCAAACAGTTTCTGCAGCAATTTCAATATCAACATTGAGCGCCGTTTGAGTGTATTTTTTTCAAATAACTTAATAACTATACACGCGTTAATTTTTTAAGTTACACCATCGTGGTCGCCGTGCGATTACGCGTCGAATTA
Organism: Pollicipes pollicipes; assembly: GCF_011947565.3. Taxonomy (NCBI): domain Eukaryota; kingdom Metazoa; phylum Arthropoda; class Thecostraca; order Pollicipedomorpha; family Pollicipedidae; genus Pollicipes; species Pollicipes pollicipes. The sequence continues at coordinate 8,067,127 of NW_023597054.1, forward strand.
CCTATAATAAACCATGATTGCACCACTGGAAACATACAGCATTCTTGATGCGCGCAAAATTCCATGGTTTTGTTTCTGAGACCCGCCCCGTTTGAAAGCAGATTGCCGGTGCAGACGATACACAGTGGTGGAACAAGCATTCAGTGGCGCTGTTGTCAGCAGGCAAGTGAACACAAATCTCGCCGCGGTCGCTTTGTTGCGAAAAAGTCAAAATTCAGAGACGGACGTTTTTTCGTCTCAAATGAGGGCCAATATGAAACTCAGCACGAGTACAAAGCGGATGCATGTTCTTTGCCGATTGACGCGTATTGCACGAGATCGCCATTTTTAAACAAAATGTCACGTTGGTTGTACCTAAATGAAAACCTATCGGCATTGGACAATTTATGTTACACCACAGCACGGGAAGGAAATTGTGTGTCAAAACAGGTGAAACGCAACACTTGTGCAGAATTTGAAAACTGCCGTTTTCTGGATAGTAAAAAGTTCCAAACTCATATCTCTCGAACCAATGAAATTAGAAGGGTGCTTTTACTTGCAAACGATGTAAGCTGATGTTACCACTTGTTGGACTACATTTTTGCTCACCAGGTGATTACCCAAAATTTTGGGGGACCATTTTTCGAAAAAATGAAAATTTTCCAAACGCGATTTTTTTTATTTCAGAATGAAAGGGCATGGTTCATTTGGTGTGCAAATGCAGCGGCAAGTGTTTCTGTGCATGTTAGCAGTTTCTGCAGCAATTGCAAAATCTACATCGAGTGCCATTTGAGTTTTTTTAATAACTTCAAGCCAAACATGCGTTAATTTTTTAAGTTACACCATCGTGTTCGCCGTGCGATTACGCGCGATTACCGTGCGAATGACCTATAATAAAACATAATTGCACCACTGGAAACATACAGCATTCTTGATGCGCGCAATTTCCATGGTTTTGTTTTTGAGTCGCGCTCCGTTTCAAATGAGATTGCCGCGTTTTACACGAAATGCGCAATTTTGGACATGATTTTACGTTGGTTGCACCTAACTCAAATCCGATCAGCATTGTGCAGCTTATGTCACACCATGGCATTGGAAGGCAGTTCTGCGTCAAAACACGTGTAACCCAGCACATTGTCAATATTTGAAAACGGCGGGTTTTTGGGTAGTAAAACATTCGAAGCTCATATCTCTCGAACCGTACTTGACACTTGTTCAGCTTTTCTAGGTTCAAAGGTAAGCGTAATTAGTTCCCTGTTCCTAACATGATCATCCAGGTTACAATGGAGACCAACGAGTCGGGAGAGGGGTGGGGGTCCCTCCGAAAAGTTATTTTGTTCCATTGATCACTATATAATTAACTAGGCTTCCACAGGTTGGAAAACGATTTCAAGCTACTAATTGAAATTTTGCGACCATGCACCATGCACTTAGCTGTTCACCAGTTTTACCTGGTAAGACCTTCCCGGCCACTCCTCCTGTACGAAGTAAAAGTTGATCCATAGTCCTATGAGGAGCTCTGGTCAGGAAGATGCCAAAATATTAGTTAGCTAACACGAAATTTTTGACACATTTACGGATCAAGAAACCCACCAGCGAGGCGCACGTCAGGCAGAAAAGATCAGATTTAACATGTGCTCGGGTGGGGGTCAAATTGACTACGCGAAGGTTTTTCGAGAATGGTTTTCGTAATTTTGCATAACTAAGTTTTGCATAATTTTGCATAACCAAATTTTGCATAACTAGGCGATTGAATAGCGGATAATCTGGCATCACAACTTGAGATGTACCTTTTAAGGTCGCTGACCTATGGCTGGTCAGTTTCAGGCCATGGTTTCAGTGAAGCCAACTTCTAGGGAATATCTCAATCTGGTTAAACAACAAAGTGTCGCGAAGCCATACACCTCTGGGATGCTTTCTTAGGCAACACAACAATTGAATGAACAATTGCATTGGCCTAATGCCAGGTATAAAGGTCAGACCAATGCCAAAACCAACCTGTTTTCTTACTCTAGAGCTTGCTGTATGTAGTATTTTCTGATGCGCATTTCAAATGCATTGATAACAGCAACCAAATTTCACATCTTCCATCGACTCCTTAAAGGTCATAATAGATCAATGGCCTGAAATGGCCTAGGTCAACATTTTGTTTTAGGAACATAATGCCTAGCGTAATCTTTGTCACTTTGTCAAATGTAAAACTCAAAGCGATCTTGCATGATTTTGGTCACCTTGGCCTATTTGATCTTTTGCTTAGAAATGGTTATCTAGGTCCCTGGGGCACTTTAAACAACAAATTGTAACTTAACCTTGTTTGAGCCTTTTAAACCCAAAGGTCATGACCTCGGAATCTGAAACCTTGGCCTAAGTGAGTTGACGCACAGGTCAACACACCCTGTAAGTTTGGTGTCTCTAGTCTTCTTAGTTCGCGAGATCTCTGTGGGAACAAATTGCCCCCCCCCCCCCCGACCGGAGCGAAGGGTATCTAGCCGGCAAACCGGGCGCGTGGTAAGAAATTATTTTTACAGGGGCATGTATACATGTAAGGGCATTTAACACATGTATATCTGGGTGGCCATTCGGGACAGGCGTCTGAGAGCTTCATATGCGGACAAAGTGCGACAACCACCGCAGTTCAGACCAGTCATGAGGACAAAGCCGGCTACGGCTTGGGTTTCGGCTCCGTGAAGTTGCAGTTTTCCACCAATGACTTCGAATTCGGCTCCGGTGTAGAATAATTTTTTCAACGCTGGCTTCCGCTTGGACTCCTTGACTACCAACGGTTAGCTTCGGCTTCATGTTTGTGGTACTTTCAAGCGCTGGCTTCGGCTTTGGCTTTAAAAATAATACTGGCCATGGCTCATTTTGGCCATTTATGCGTTCATGAGCTTTATAATGCCAGGCCGGCTTCGGGCTTGTAACCGTCATTTTGTTTCACTGCAGTTACAAACACAGTCTCGCCATGTCACCAGAATAAAACGAATAATGTTTCACATCTGCGAATCACAAACAGGCAAAAAAAAAAACCAGACAGCAATTATTAAGGTCCAGACACCTGACCCAGACGGGAATCTAGCGATCCAAAATGTTGAGTGCATACTAACACAAATCACAAAGATGGAAGTCTCAAAAATCTTTAATTCGTTCTGCTTGAATCCATCATAATCTGTTACATGCAATTTGCATTTAATGACTTTATCCCAATCACTGTGTAAAACCCTGACGATATTGTCCGATCCCACTGGTTTGATCTCACGCAATTTAGCAGCGCTGAAATGGTGTTTGTTTAATAAAACACCTTTCTGTGCTTCACAAGCTTCCGCTTCATGCTTGTGACGTTGTACTGACGGCTCTGCTTAGGCTTCATGTTTTCTAAGCTCAGAATGCTGCTTTTCTGATCACCTGGTATCCAGCGGATGCCATGATTTTGAGTCAGCATCTTGTTTGGGAGATGTCATTGATCAGTCAGCTGAGCTTACAGCGCAGTCTCATCAAAGGGTCAGGCAGCCTGGCAGTGTTTGACTTGATGTGATATCTGAGGATGATGCAAAGGTAGTCGGCCTTTGTATTTCCAACTCTTATGTAGTAGTCTTGATATCTTATTAAGTAATAATATCATGTTTCAGTTGATCTGATGATGAATGAGACCACAGTCTTACGGATCTTGACAATATTTGTAAATTGCATGTAGACTTTTGCCATTTGTTTCTAGTCAGTGTTGTTCTGTGTCTTGAGTGTCGCATTTTTATATTGTCACCACGTGCTTAGAGATAAGTGCAACATTGAAATGAATGCGAGGTTGTGAAGGAAAAAGAACACACTTCCGGGGACATGGAGCTGCAAACCAATAAAACCAGAGAAAAGCCCCGCAGGCGTCTGTCTCAGCTGCTGGTGTGTGTCCACACCAGGCCCCGGGCGCAGCGCTTTCCCAGTGTGCCCGTGATGACACCCCAGCCGGCGTCGGCAGGTGGCGCAGCTGCGGACCGGCGCCGCGCGCGCGCTCGAGTGGCTCGGGCTGCGGGCAGGGCCGCTGCTGCTGCCGCAAGCGCTGGCCGCGCTGCTAGACGTCGGGCTCATGAGCGACCGCGATGGCGCCAAGGCAGTGGACCTGAGCTCGGACCAGCGGCAGCGCGCCGCCGGCGTTGGCGCCACCGGGTGAGCCGCCGGCCCACCCGCCCATCTCCACCCCTCCCCACCGCTAGATCCTTAGCACGGCCGCCGGTGTAAACTGCCGCAGAAGGGTACCGAGAAGTGGTCTTTTTGAAGTTTGAAGAGAAGTGTGTCCAGGTATCGCAAATACATTGCGTCTCGGTTCAAACGTGCTTGTTCTATCATCAGTCTCAGCTTTGTCTAGAATACAGCAACCTCCCAATGATGCAACATTGTGAAGTCGCTTATGGCGAGCGACATGTGCGTCTGATGTCATCACGTTCCTCCGTTGCAGCTTCATCTCTGGCGGCAATGCTGGCGACCAGCCTGATCGTCGCCGTGTACCTGCCGGCCCGCTGGCCGCTGCTGGGCGCGGCGCTGGTGTCGTGCGCAGGTGGCGCCGGCGTTGCGCGTCTGTGGGGTGCCGCCGGCCGGCGCCGCGTGCGCGCCTTCTGCCGAGCGGCCGCCGCTCTGAAGCGCATTGGCCTCAAGTGTGTCCGCCTGCTGCACGAGTCGCACCTTATGGCGTGCGGTGTCACCCTGTGAGTGAGGGCCGCACGGGCGTGCCAGTTCCGGTTGACCGGGCTGGGTAGGTCCTTCGGACAGCTGAGCTGCTGGGGGCATTAGGCAGCTGGCAGTGTTTTGCGATGGGCACTAGGCCGTACAACATAGACCGTCTCGGTTGTTGATAACAAGCATGGCTAATGATATTTTTCTAAGCCTGTGTAGATACCGGCGACAAAATATTGTCTTGCCGTAGCGTGAATCATTGGATATTTACGACTCATTGGATATTTGCGACTCATTCATTTGCTGAGGCTATGTAACGTCACTCGTCTCTCACCCTGACAGGAAGAGCGGGCACCGCGGGAAATCGAACTCCGCATATCTGGCTGCCCAGATGCGCAGCTTAACCACTACACTGCGAGAACCCATTCTGGTCGTACCATTTGTGTTGAGGTCCTATTCGATTCACATTGACTTCAGATAACCGCAGAGTCCACTTTTCAGGAAGTGTGATGATGCTTTGTGACAAAGCTTCTACAAGACGCCACTTTCGCGTGCAACATAATAATGAAACATAATAGTGCAATAAGGTGCTTCGGTCGTAAATATGCCGCTGATCGCGAGCCATGCGCGTTAAGTGCCACGGTAGGGTTTACGCATCATCGATCGCGGCAGAAAATCAGATTCGTTCGGCGTTATCTTCGTGTGCAGAAGCACATTGCGGAGACAAATCGCTTGCCGCTGAAGTGAAAAACGGGGGATCGCAAATGTCCTTGACTATTTAGCGGTCTCTGCCTTCCACTCACGTATAAATGCACTGAGTTCACGCGAGGTTGGTTGTCACCTCTATGTTAAGCGCGTTGTCATCATTTGGGAAGTAGATTTGTAAATATTTTAAGAGAAGAATGGTAGGGTGCAGGGCTTAAAGGGCTACTGACGTGGTGATAGCAAACAGTCGCATTGCGTGGACCCAAAAGGCTTGCTTGATAAAGCCTTTTGGGTCTTTTGGATCTAAGCAAGCGTGATGAAGCTTGACGTTTCATGACACTTCATGAAACGTCAAGCTTCAAACGTCAAAAGTCGGCCGCGGCTCTGGGCCGAGCCCGAGCCGCGGTCGGCCGCCGCCGTCGCCAACCGCTCGACTTGAGCGGGCGGCTCGAGATCGGGCAGCGGCTCGACTCGGGCCAGCTGTTCTGCGAGCAGACGCTGCTCCAGCTGAGCCGGCTGTGCGGGGACGAGCCTCCGGCGGCCGCGGCCGACTCGGCGGCGGCGCCCGCGCCGGCCGCCGCGCCGCCGCCGCGTCGTCGAGCTGCCCGAGCCCGAGCTAGTTGACCAGGCATCTGAGGCGGTGGTGGAGGGCACCGCCTCGAAGCGCACAACAGCACAGCACAACACAGAATGTAGCAGAGCCAAGCGGAATGTCAAAATATAGCAAGAGTTGGCTGAAAGGCTGTTTCAAAAGAGAATTTATCCACTACTAACGCAGTTTCATGAGTTAACTTCGTCTCTTGTGCGTGATGCACCACTTCGCATGGCTTAACGACGTTTACGTACCATGCCGTTGGAGTCACTGGCTATTTTAAGGTGAACACAGTGTATACGCATCTAACCAACGTCCGCGTGCTGTCCGCAACGAGTGAAATCCCGGATGTTAGAATTCGCACCTTAGCAGACCGACATCGTACATACGAGGCCATGCCTCGTGGCAACTCAAAACCTGTACAGGCGTGTTCTTTGTTCAATTTAGAGAACAATGGTGTATAGGTTAACGTGTTTTGAACGTACATTTGTGACGTATGGCTTCGGTACTGTAACAATGTCGTCCCGCTGCGTGCGCTCCGCTCCATCGCTGGTTGCCGTCCCTCCCGTTCCCCAGCCGGCCGGCCGGGTATGGATCGCCATCGCCGGTTGCCGTCCCTCCTGTCCCCCAGCCGACCGGGTGTGGATCGTGATGCAGTGTTCCTAAAAAAACCGCTGCTGCTCCAAAACCACAAACGCTATGGATGCGATTTTTGTGCCAAAACGCGCGCAATGGATGCCCCATAGGCTACCGTAAATTGGGGCTCCATTGCACGGTATCCCAGAGGGGCATCCTTAAGAAACCTAGAAGGGTAGCATCGACTCCCATATTAGAATAAGGCGTAAGACACCAGGGGAACCAATGTTTGGGCACGTCCCTGTCCCACTCCAAACTTTCAGAGACATCCTTATGCCTATGTTTACCTTGGTAACATATGTCATGATTCAAGCTCAACTTTGTACCGGGCCAGGCCTTAGTCACACCTGTCACATTGACAGACTATTGTCGTGATTGCCTAGCGGCAAATCAGGATCAGTTGGAGCCAAACCAGAAACCCACAATGTGTCGGACGTAAAGAGTGGTTGAACAACATTTTCTCAGAATGCGCAGCATCGCTGCGACCTTTCAACCAATTCATGCGAGCTTGAAAGATGACACCACGCGAGCCGACCGTATGCAGCGGTATTTGTTGACGTGTACGAATGTTCTGATGCGTGAGTTTGGCATTTTCCGCGCAGGTAAGAAAACTTCTCTCATTTGGTATCTTTATAACACATTTTTGCTAGCAGTAGATTTTCATACGTGCTGCAATACCTACGCGTGTTTGCCATCGCCGGCGTATCTACCGCTAAATCATCGAGCCCCGGTGTGCCATCGCCATTTATTGTGACCAACAGCGGCACCCGTCGTTGCGTTGCCGTACCAAGGCCTGCGATTACTGTCAAATGCGTCACAATGGTCGGCCACGCGCCGGTGATTTAAGACGGACGAACGACGAACGCGAATGGCGACGAACTGCTTCAAATCGTGCTGACATATTAGAGACACGAAAAACTTAATAGTCATGATTTTATTGACCTTAAAAGCAATGCGACATTGAGGAGGTGAAATTCGTATGACGTGTCTTTGACGTCATACATCTCGTAGTGGCTTCAAATTAGGCAGGATGAAATAGTGGAAACAAGTTTGCGAGCACTATGACGAGCACATAGACCAGACAACTTCAAGTCTGCAAAAGGCCATAACGGTCTGGCTAACTGAGAAGCTGCACTGAACAAGACCCGTGAAAACTTGTATGGTGTTTGATGACTGAAATATGCATTGAAAGCCCTTCAACAGCGACACTTCTTTTTTGACTGCCTTTTCATCTTGGCCTCTCATTAGATCAAAATCCTGAAAGCCTTGCCAGAGTGGAACAAAAGTCAGTCATGCATCCCAAGTGGCACACAGAGGAAATATGAGGCGACGAAACGCCCCAAAAAGGGAATTGTTGAGCTGCCGATAAGATTGTGAGCCTGCATCTGCCTGTCCCAACGCCAACGGTCATGCTAGATCCTAGAGAAGTCCCAAAAGCATCATTGGTGATCAATACTGCGTTCGCACGGATGAACGAAAAATATGGTGTTGTTTTGAAGGCATAAATAGTAAACTATGGTGACGTCAAATATTTCATGCCACACGAAGACTAATTTGCAAACAACACAATCGCTGAAGTTCACAACTGCATTCAGCGCGGCTTAGCTTAGGTAGGCCATGACCCTTCCAGTGGAGCGTAGGTAAAGGGATTGATGAGGAGGCGCGGGTGGGGGGCGCTGGTGACAGGAAACTTTAAAAACACAGACATATAAACAACCACCATGGGTGTTACGTGGTTTCATGGCCGCTTCTGAGAGAGAGGGAGAGAGAGAGAACGAGAGAAAGGGAGAACGAGAGAGATAGAGAAAGAGAGAGAGAGAGAAAGAGAGAGAGAGAGAAAGAGAGAAAGAG
>NW_023597054.1:8075558-8098625 GCF_011947565.3 Pollicipes pollicipes
AACCTTGTTTGAGCCTTTTAAACCCAAAGGTCATGACCTCGGAATCTGAAACCTTGGCCTAAGTGAGTTGACGCACAGGTCAACACACCCTGTAAGTTTGGTGTCTCTAGTCTTCTTAGTTCGCGAGATCTCTGTGGGAACAAATTGACCCCCCCCCCCCCCCCGACCGGAGCGAAGGGTATCTAGCCGGCAAACCGGGCGCGTGGTAAGAAATTATTTTTACAGGGGCATGTATACATGTAAGGGCATTTAACACATGTATATCTGGGTGGCCATTCGGGACAGGCGTCTGAGAGCTTCATATGCGGACAAAGTGCGACAACCACCGCAGTTCAGACCAGTCATGAGGACAAAGCCGGCTACGGCTTGGGTTTCGGCTCCGTGAAGTTGCAGTTTTCCACCAATGACTTCGAATTCGGCTCCGGTGTAGAATAATTTTTTCAACGCTGGCTTCCGCTTGGACTCCTTGACTACCAACGGTTAGCTTCGGCTTCATGTTTGTGGTACTTTCAAGCGCTGGCTTCGGCTTTGGCTTTAAAAATAATACTGGCCATGGCTCATTTTGGCCATTTATGCGTTCATGAGCTTTATAATGCCAGGCCGGCTTCGGGCTTGTAACCGTCATTTTGTTTCACTGCAGTTACAAACACAGTCTCGCCATGTCACCAGAATAAAACGAATAATGTTTCACATCTGCGAATCACAAACAGGCAAAAAAAAAAACCAGACAGCAATTATTAAGGTCCAGACACCTGACCCAGACGGGAATCTAGCGATCCAAAATGTTGAGTGCATACTAACACAAATCACAAAGATGGAAGTCTCAAAAATCTTTAATTCGTTCTGCTTGAATCCATCATAATCTGTTACATGCAATTTGCATTTAATGACTTTATCCCAATCACTGTGTAAAACCCTGACGATATTGTCCGATCCCACTGGTTTGATCTCACGCAATTTAGCAGCGCTGAAATGGTGTTTGTTTAATAAAACACCTTTCTGTGCTTCACAAGCTTCCGCTTCATGCTTGTGACGTTGTACTGACGGCTCTGCTTAGGCTTCATGTTTTCTAAGCTCAGAATGCTGCTTTTCTGATCACCTGGTATCCAGCGGATGCCATGATTTTGAGTCAGCATCTTGTTTGGGAGATGTCATTGATCAGTCAGCTGAGCTTACAGCGCAGTCTCATCAAAGGGTCAGGCAGCCTGGCAGTGTTTGACTTGATGTGATATCTGAGGATGATGCAAAGGTAGTCGGCCTTTTGTATTTCCAACTCTTATGTAGTAGTCTTGATATCTTATTAAGTAATAATATCATGTTTCAGTTGATCTGATGATGAATGAGACCACAGTCTTACGGATCTTGACAATATTTGTAAATTGCATGTAGACTTTTGCCATTTGTTTCTAGTCAGTGTTGTTCTGTGTCTTGAGTGTCGCATTTTATATTGTCACCACGTGCTTAGAGATAAGTGCAACATTGAAATGAATGCGAGGTTGTGAAGGAAAAAGAACACACTTCCGGGGACATGGAGCTGCAAACCAATAAAACCAGAGAAAAGCCCCGCAGGCGTCTGTCTCAGCTGCTGGTGTGTGTCCACACCAGGCCCCGGGCGCAGCGCTTTCCCAGTGTGCCCGTGATGACACCCCAGCCGGCGTCGGCAGGTGGCGCAGCTGCGGACCGGCGCCGCGCGCGCGCTCGAGTGGCTCGGGCTGCGGGCAGGGCCGCTGCTGCTGCCGCAAGCGCTGGCCGCGCTGCTAGACGTCGGGCTCATGAGCGACCGCGATGGCGCCAAGGCAGTGGACCTGAGCTCGGACCAGCGGCAGCGCGCCGCCGGCGTTGGCGCCACCGGGTGAGCCGCCGGCCCACCCGCCCATCTCCACCCCTCCCCACCGCTAGATCCTTAGCACGGCCGCCGGTGTAAACTGCCGCAGAAGGGTACCGAGAAGTGGTCTTTTTGAAGTTTGAAGAGAAGTGTGTCCAGGTATCGCAAATACATTGCGTCTCGGTTCAAACGTGCTTGTTCTATCATCAGTCTCAGCTTTGTCTAGAATACAGCAACCTCCCAATGATGCAACATTGTGAAGTCGCTTATGGCGAGCGACATGTGCGTCTGATGTCATCACGTTCCTCCGTTGCAGCTTCATCTCTGGCGGCAATGCTGGCGACCAGCCTGATCGTCGCCGTGTACCTGCCGGCCCGCTGGCCGCTGCTGGGCGCGGCGCTGGTGTCGTGCGCAGGTGGCGCCGGCGTTGCGCGTCTGTGGGGTGCCGCCGGCCGGCGCCGCGTGCGCGCCTTCTGCCGAGCGGCCGCCGCTCTGAAGCGCATTGGCCTCAAGTGTGTCCGCCTGCTGCACGAGTCGCACCTTATGGCGTGCGGTGTCACCCTGTGAGTGAGGGCCGCACGGGCGTGCCAGTTCCGGTTGACCGGGCTGGGTAGGTCCTTCGGACAGCTGAGCTGCTGGGGGCATTAGGCAGCTGGCAGTGTTTTGCGATGGGCACTAGGCCGTACAACATAGACCGTCTCGGTTGTTGATAACAAGCATGGCTAATGATATTTTTCTAAGCCTGTGTAGATACCGGCGACAAAATATTGTCTTGCCGTAGCGTGAATCATTGGATATTTACGACTCATTGGATATTTGCGACTCATTCATTTGCTGAGGCTATGTAACGTCACTCGTCTCTCACCCTGACAGGAAGAGCGGGCACCGCGGGAAATCGAACTCCGCATATCTGGCTGCCCAGATGCGCAGCTTAACCACTACACTGCGAGAACCCATTCTGGTCGTACCATTTGTGTTGAGGTCCTATTCGATTCACATTGACTTCAGATAACCGCAGAGTCCACTTTTCAGGAAGTGTGATGATGCTTTGTGACAAAGCTTCTACAAGACGCCACTTTCGCGTGCAACATAATAATGAAACATAATAGTGCAATAAGGTGCTTCGGTCGTAAATATGCCGCTGATCGCGAGCCATGCGCGTTAAGTGCCACGGTAGGGTTTACGCATCATCGATCGCGGCAGAAAATCAGATTCGTTCGGCGTTATCTTCGTGTGCAGAAGCACATTGCGGAGACAAATCGCTTGCCGCTGAAGTGAAAAACGGGGGATCGCAAATGTCCTTGACTATTTAGCGGTCTCTGCCTTCCACTCACGTATAAATGCACTGAGTTCACGCGAGGTTGGTTGTCACCTCTATGTTAAGCGCGTTGTCATCATTTGGGAAGTAGATTTGTAAATATTTTAAGAGAAGAATGGTAGGGTGCAGGGCTTAAAGGGCTACTGACGTGGTGATAGCAAACAGTCGCATTGCGTGGACCCAAAAGGCTTGCTTGATAAAGCCTTTTGGGTCTTTTGGATCTAAGCAAGCGTGATGAAGCTTGACGTTTCATGACACTTCATGAAACGTCAAGCTTCAAACGTCAAAAGTCGGCCGCGGCTCTGGGCCGAGCCCGAGCCGCGGTCGGCCGCCGCCGTCGCCAACCGCTCGACTTGAGCGGGCGGCTCGAGATCGGGCAGCGGCTCGACTCGGGCCAGCTGTTCTGCGAGCAGACGCTGCTCCAGCTGAGCCGGCTGTGCGGGGACGAGCCTCCGGCGGCCGCGGCCGACTCGGCGGCGGCGCCCGCGCCGGCCGCCGCGCCGCCGCCGCGTCGTCGAGCTGCCCGAGCCCGAGCTAGTTGACCAGGCATCTGAGGCGGTGGTGGAGGGCACCGCCTCGAAGCGCACAACAGCACAGCACAACACAGAATGTAGCAGAGCCAAGCGGAATGTCAAAATATAGCAAGAGTTGGCTGAAAGGCTGTTTCAAAAGAGAATTTATCCACTACTAACGCAGTTTCATGAGTTAACTTCGTCTCTTGTGCGTGATGCACCACTTCGCATGGCTTAACGACGTTTACGTACCATGCCGTTGGAGTCACTGGCTATTTTAAGGTGAACACAGTGTATACGCATCTAACCAACGTCCGCGTGCTGTCCGCAACGAGTGAAATCCCGGATGTTAGAATTCGCACCTTAGCAGACCGACATCGTACATACGAGGCCATGCCTCGTGGCAACTCAAAACCTGTACAGGCGTGTTCTTTGTTCAATTTAGAGAACAATGGTGTATAGGTTAACGTGTTTTGAACGTACATTTGTGACGTATGGCTTCGGTACTGTAACAATGTCGTCCCGCTGCGTGCGCTCCGCTCCATCGCTGGTTGCCGTCCCTCCCGTTCCCCAGCCGGCCGGCCGGGTATGGATCGCCATCGCCGGTTGCCGTCCCTCCTGTCCCCCAGCCGACCGGGTGTGGATCGTGATGCAGTGTTCCTAAAAAAACCGCTGCTGCTCCAAAACCACAAACGCTATGGATGCGATTTTTGTGCCAAAACGCGCGCAATGGATGCCCCATAGGCTACCGTAAATTGGGGCTCCATTGCACGGTATCCCAGAGGGGCATCCTTAAGAAACCTAGAAGGGTAGCATCGACTCCCATATTAGAATAAGGCGTAAGACACCAGGGGAACCAATGTTTGGGCACGTCCCTGTCCCACTCCAAACTTTCAGAGACATCCTTATGCCTATGTTTACCTTGGTAACATATGTCATGATTCAAGCTCAACTTTGTACCGGGCCAGGCCTTAGTCACACCTGTCACATTGACAGACTATTGTCGTGATTGCCTAGCGGCAAATCAGGATCAGTTGGAGCCAAACCAGAAACCCACAATGTGTCGGACGTAAAGAGTGGTTGAACAACATTTTCTCAGAATGCGCAGCATCGCTGCGACCTTTCAACCAATTCATGCGAGCTTGAAAGATGACACCACGCGAGCCGACCGTATGCAGCGGTATTTGTTGACGTGTACGAATGTTCTGATGCGTGAGTTTGGCATTTTCCGCGCAGGTAAGAAAACTTCTCTCATTTGGTATCTTTATAACACATTTTTGCTAGCAGTAGATTTTCATACGTGCTGCAATACCTACGCGTGTTTGCCATCGCCGGCGTATCTACCGCTAAATCATCGAGCCCCGGTGTGCCATCGCCATTTATTGTGACCAACAGCGGCACCCGTCGTTGCGTTGCCGTACCAAGGCCTGCGATTACTGTCAAATGCGTCACAATGGTCGGCCACGCGCCGGTGATTTAAGACGGACGAACGACGAACGCGAATGGCGACGAACTGCTTCAAATCGTGCTGACATATTAGAGACACGAAAAACTTAATAGTCATGATTTTATTGACCTTAAAAGCAATGCGACATTGAGGAGGTGAAATTCGTATGACGTGTCTTTGACGTCATACATCTCGTAGTGGCTTCAAATTAGGCAGGATGAAATAGTGGAAACAAGTTTGCGAGCACTATGACGAGCACATAGACCAGACAACTTCAAGTCTGCAAAAGGCCATAACGGTCTGGCTAACTGAGAAGCTGCACTGAACAAGACCCGTGAAAACTTGTATGGTGTTTGATGACTGAAATATGCATTGAAAGCCCTTCAACAGCGACACTTCTTTTTTGACTGCCTTTTCATCTTGGCCTCTCATTAGATCAAAATCCTGAAAGCCTTGCCAGAGTGGAACAAAAGTCAGTCATGCATCCCAAGTGGCACACAGAGGAAATATGAGGCGACGAAACGCCCCAAAAAGGGAATTGTTGAGCTGCCGATAAGATTGTGAGCCTGCATCTGCCTGTCCCAACGCCAACGGTCATGCTAGATCCTAGAGAAGTCCCAAAAGCATCATTGGTGATCAATACTGCGTTCGCACGGATGAACGAAAAATATGGTGTTGTTTTGAAGGCATAAATAGTAAACTATGGTGACGTCAAATATTTCATGCCACACGAAGACTAATTTGCAAACAACACAATCGCTGAAGTTCACAACTGCATTCAGCGCGGCTTAGCTTAGGTAGGCCATGACCCTTCCAGTGGAGCGTAGGTAAAGGGATTGATGAGGAGGCGCGGGTGGGGGGCGCTGGTGACAGGAAACTTTAAAAACACAGACATATAAACAACCACCATGGGTGTTACGTGGTTTCATGGCCGCTTCTGAGAGAGAGGGAGAGAGAGAGAACGAGAGAAAGGGAGAACGAGAGAGATAGAGAAAGAGAGAGAGAGAGAAAGAGAGAGAGAGAGAAAGAGAGAAAGAGAGAGAGAGAGAAAAGAGAGAGAGAGAGAGAGAGAGAGAGAGAGAAAGAGAGAGAGAGAGAGAGAGAGAGTGAGAGAGAGAGAGAGGGGGAGAGAGAGAAGAGAGAGAGAGAGAGAGAGAGAGAGAGAGAGAGAGAGAGAGAGAGAGAGAGAGAGAGAGAGAGAGAGAGAGAGAGAGAACATTGTCTACCCAAATCACACTTGCCTACCTCCTGTGCTGTAATTGGTGTCCACCTGATCTCCGGGCTGCTCCTGACCGAACCAACGTCGCGACATGGCCGGCGGTGCCTCCGGTGACCTGCGTGAGAGCCATGGGCGCGCTGGGCGGCGGCGGTGGCGGCTTCGGCGGCTATAAGAGCGGCGGCAGCGGCGGCCGGCGGCGTCAGTGGCGTGCGGCCGTGTCCCGGGTACGATGGCGACCGACCGGTCGGCGGTGCTGCTGCTCCTGGCGTGCTGCCTGCTGGGGCTGGCGCGGGCCGTCTCCGTCTGGCGCGAGGCTACCAATGAGATCTCGGGCTACCCGGAGGTGAGGCGGCCGGATCGCAGGCCGAGAAATAGCGGCATCAGATCCCATCAGCCCATCATCGGTGTCAGATTTGCCGACGATCCCAGCTTAGATGCAATCAGGGTAGGCCCGCTCTGCCCCGCGACAATCCGTCAGCGCCATGAGAAACAGACACGGCAGTTTGAGCAGTTGACGATGCGTCCACGTCAGTTCGGAGGGAAGTTATCCTTGGCATAAGCATACTACGTTAAAAAAACATTGGCTCTACTACGCCTGTCATGCGTATCAATTCACACCAAATTGCTGGACGTCTCTGCCCAGAGCAATGGAAAAAAATTGGGGTTTTCGAGATCCAAAATGTCAGGTTATACCTTTATCATACCTACCATAGACATGGGCCGATTACAATTTCTTTTTTAGTCTTGCGATGGCCCCGACCGCCCCCGGCTCCGTCCTAGACCGTCCCAGGGTCCGTCCCAGACCGTCCCAGGGTCCGTCCCAGACCGTCCCAGGGTCCGTCCCAGATAGTCCCAGGGTCCGTCCCAGACCGTCCCAGGGTCTGTCCCAGACCGTCCCACCTAAAGCGTCAATGGGTTCGCCACCCTAGCCAAACAGGGAGTTAGTGCAACTTTGCCTAGACACATAGCTACTTTAAAAAACATCTTTCCAAAAAGGTCGTGAGTAATCTAACTCATGCATATCAAATGGCAGACAGCAAGCCGAGGAAGTTGGCCAAGTTTCATTATAGTCATTCTTTCTGGTTAGGCTTTCAGGCGGCTGCGCCTTGCCCAGGTGATTGTGTTGTTGATGCCGGGCCCCGGTGACCTCACTTCTCGACACTCGAGTCGGAGTTTTGTCGTGGTGCTCTTCACCTCCGCTGGACACATCATCTGCCTTGCAATTATTCCGCGACAGCCGCTATATACCCTAGGGTGGCGCAAGCGCGCAGTCAAATGCGATGTTTACCTCGTTACCCTGCGGTTTGCTTTAAGTCACGCTGAGGATGCAGGCCCAGTTACACTGATTTCAGAACCTAGGCGTGCGAGATGCACACGTTGCACATTGTACATTTTATAGATACAATGCACAGCTACGTCTATGTGTAAGATTGCTACACGAAACTTTAGTATGACGCATGGCGGTATGGTACCAGTCAGCCGTCAGCAACAGTGAATGTTAAAAGATGACTGCTGACCATATCAGCCGATTTGTTGTCCTGGAAGAAACCGGAGTGTACGGCAACGGGTCCTCAATTTAAATCTGTTCACGCAGTTCGCTTCAAAATGATCATCTGAATGGCTTGCGTTCAAGCGTCATCAGATAGCGAAGAGAGTATTCTCCGCTCTTTGTAAATTGACAGAATACATCCTTCGACAAGCGTCAACAAAGCTGCTCTACCTCAGTTAAAATTATCAAAGGCCTAGGTGATCTACGTAACATGCGATATACAGGATGGTTTTTGAAGTCATTTTTGATGCTAGCCTAGCTTAGGAGCATCATGTAGATAACACCGTAAAAACATGGCATAGCACTTCAGTAGGTGTAACGAAGTGAACCATTAGCTGGCAGTTGAAACTAAAAATATGGTGATTGAAGAGGTCGCTCATCCCCACATAAGAAACGGGATCACAGCACGGAGTAGCTGCTCCCGAATGCAAAAACATAGGATCCAAAAAGCGTTTAATTTTATCGTTAGAACTATTGGTGGAACCAAGAAATCTGAACACATATCTCGGACCCTAAAAACACTCGGGTGGCTCAAAATTAAAGAACTTTTGGTCGGTCGCGACCTTCCAGCTCTTCACCACCTGCTATGGTCACCAACGGCGCTGAAGAGTTTACGTGTCCTCGTTTTTCCACGCTCTGATGCCTCTGCTCGATCTCCGGGAAGCTCTGAAGTTCTGCTGTTACAGACTCGCGTGTCCGAGCTGGACTCGCCCGCCGACCATTTGTGTGCCGCACCACTTACATGCGTGTCCGAGCTGGACTTGCCCGCCGAGCATTTGTGTGCCGCACCACTTACATGCGTGTCCGAGCTGGACTTGCCCGCCGACCATTTGTGTGCCGCGCCACTTACCCGCGTGTCCGAGCTGGACTTGCCCGCCGGCCATTCGTGTGCCGCACCACTTACATGCGTGTCCGAGCTGGACTTGCCCGCCGAGCATTTGTGTGCCGCACCACTTACATGCGTGTCCGAGCTGGACTTGCCCGCCGACCATTTGTGTTCCGCACCACTTACACGCGAAATCGTCCACCGCCAGATGTTAGCACCAGCGGGGCATTTTCAAACGGATGTGTCAGGCTGGCTATAACCTGATTGCACGAGTCGTGCAGCCTAGTTGTTTTGTTTTGTTTTTTTTGTTTTTTTTGTTAGGAACGGCATGTTCAAACGGAACTTGCATATGAACTAGCTAAGAAGTTCGTCGCTATGTGTATTGCATGCATCGACTCGGAATTCGTAAGACCATGTTGTGGATGTTTTTACGAATACATGCATACACACATGCATAGAAGCGACAGTATTCCACCAGCTTTTCATGTTCCGCCTAATGTTTCCTGGCTTCGATTGTGAGTGATCAATTACGCGTTCCAACTGGCTTCCCGACCAACTTCACTTCAGTTTCCGTCCGCTGGTTTACCTAGCTTACCCGTTTTGACGACTAAAGCGCAATTGCCAGCTACCATTACAGTGAGTGTAAGTGTAAGTGTAATCTAAACATATTTACTTTGCGTTACGTACCGATGGTCTCAGCTCTCATGACTCCAGTGAATTGTTTTGAGCTCCAGGGAATTGGTACAACCTCCTGCTGCTCACCAACAAAAAAACTTTCCTGCCGGGATTTCTTACCCGGGGGCAATGTTTTAAGTTCACCCAATCCATGTTGCTCTGGCGACCAAAACGCGTCCCTCTGCGCCCGTTCCCTCACACGTCTGATACATAAATACAATGCCTCTCAGAGAAGGGCAGCGCTGCCGTCCGAAGGTAAAACCCCATATCTTATTTTTTTGTCATGTTGCGTTTTTAGGTGGCATCTGATTCTTCCACTAATGCTGAATTCGGCTATTTAAACAATTAGTTGAAGTTTTCACATGATTTTAGCACTTTCCTTTATCTAAAAGTTTGTGAAGATTTCAACCATTAGTTTGGGCGTTCGAATTCAGCATGACAAGACGAACCAGATGACGTTAAAAACGCAAAACGGCCAGAAATGAGCATATTGGGTTTTGCCTTGGGACGGCAGATCAGCGTTGGCAATCATAAGTTTATTTTTCAGGAAAGCCGACGCGAGCTGCGCAGATTGTACCGTCTGGAGAAAAAAAAAATGCAGCCTGACATTTGGGCGCGAGAGATAACGGGTTGATTAGCACGTGACACGGTCCATATACCCTTCTACTCTCAATTATAATGATAAATGGTCCAAAACATGATAAGATTAACAAATGGACAGCTGTTTCGTTTCGTAACGTACCTCTTCTTCCCAGTATCCTTGAACAGATAGCAAAAGACCCATGAACCCCCTGGCCACTGAGCTAACTGAGTCATATCGCAACATAAAGACATGCAGTGCTCACACCATGTGGTGGCGAGAAAAGGGCCGTACGCGCGTGATGCGGTGGGAAGCGCATCGCACTTCACACCTTGAAGCGCAAAGTCGCATCCCAGCGCAGCGAGTTACATTTGGCTCGCGTCACGGTGATGACCAACGCTAAATGTCATGACCTAATTGACGTCGTATGGCTTTGTGCTCCGATAGACGGCCTAACCGTCAGATGCCCACAAAACGTCCATGTGATATCCATGGGAAAATGTTCGTATCTTTTATGCCCCAGTCCATCCTGTCAATTGACCACTTACAGTTAACTTTGCCGGAAGACCTGGGGAGAACGTTCGGGGAGGCGTGTTTGGATTTAAGCGGGAACCTCGGCGCTGATCCTCTTTGTTCGATAGTAGAGAGCACAATGCTGTAATGAAGTATTTGCGCAGCGTGAGTCAGAGTAAGTAAACGCATGCTTTTGATAACTCGTGACATGATATGATAACTCAATCCACTTCCTTACTTTCTCCTGATCTCACAGTCCTCGAAATGTATCGGCAAGATGAAAGAGCCGTAATCAGAATCATTTATGAAATTCAAGGATGCACCGGGGTGAGGCAAGATGAGGCTTACGACGAGGAAATAAGTAGTTAACACAATCACGGTGAGAGAAACGACAAATCGTGAGAACAATTCCACAGCGTGTGAGTGTGGAATTGTAGCACATTCACAGCGTATGAGTGTGGAATTGTAGCACAATTTCGAGCGGTGTTTCGGTGCACATGCCGATGAGCCCTGGAATTCAAAGTGGTGCCAGGTTTGTTATGGAAAAAGAGCAGGACATCAGCCATGTCTTTCTTCGCAACACCACGAGAGCCATGTTCAAAATGACTGATGCCCATGCCCACTGATGAACATCTTCCCCTGCAAGTCATGGAAAACTCCATCTAAGAAGGTGGCTCTTGAACCTTATTCTTATGGAGGAACCATACAACTAGGGGTGGGAAACTTTCGATTTACCGGATATGATCGGTGACGAAAACTGACATTTTTATGAACCCATTGATGACAAAATTGCGAAAACAGAAACAAATTTTAAGAGACCAGAGCATTTCACAACAGATCATTGCAGCTAGACGAAACTCAAAGCTTGGTATTGGTCTGTAGTCGCTGACGATTGCTGCGTGAGCATGTGTGGAGCACATGTCGAAACGTTAACGTTTCGCTGTACGAGTAAGCTGATTCACAAGATACTGCCAAGCACAGTAGCCTTAGTCAGTATAGTTTAAAGCAGGTGACAGAAACATGCTGCGAACCACACTATATCAGTGCTGATGTCACCGATCAACAGTGACATAGTGTTTTTACAATGCCCAGTGATCAAGTGATCAACAAAGATCAGTGCATTTCACAGATTTTTTCAGCCAAGATTCACTTCACCTGCTAAACAGTACGAAGCACCAAATAACTAGGCTCATTACTAATCGTAAAAATCGTGACTGGCCACAGCATCTTGCGGCGAACGTGGTTAGTGTGATACGCAGCGTTTTAAGGCATCGTACCAGCTCAGACGGAAGGGCTCGGTTGCTTGCCGCGCGGTAATGTGTTGGGAGCAGTGCAAGGCTATGGGGAGCTGTTGCTTGTGTTCATGTCGTGAGAAAATGACTGGCTAGAAAAGCGTAGCGAATTGTCAGTTTTCTAAAGTAATAGCGTTAAAAATTACCACCGATCTAAGATTGTTGTTTGTGGATACCTGAGATTTAGGTTCTGAGGGAAACAGAGTTCGTTGAAACTACTCATGTCAAGAATTCATCTGGGACTTCCTACCAGTGTCCTAGAATTGCCGAATTTGGGGGTGTAAAGCAACACCCTATGAGGAGGAATTTTTTACTCCTTTTCCCCATATTTTATGTGAAATTTTTACTCCTGCCTGACATTGTTTAATCGCACATGCCAAACCCCTATTTCCCTTTTTGAGGTTTTCAGATGTCATCCAAAGCCGAGCTCACTTGAAACCACCAAGCATAAACGAGACTCCGCAGAACTTGGATACATATGGCTATGTCCCACCTCACCTACATCTGAATCATGTCTATGTATCCCCAGAGCAAGGGCGCCAGGTACCCTCAAGCCCAAGAACCCCAGCGACCCCAGCCGCTTGCACACATTAAGTTTGGTTTGTTTACAAAATGCATCACAATCTGCAGCCCTGCGCCAAATGCAAGGTTTTCACGCATCCCCTATTTTCTTGGTCTCACCACCACACTACGAAAGCAGAGGCTGGTGCAAACACCAGCAAGGCCTGGTAGAGAATTTTACTCCACGTACTGCTTTTTTACCGAAGAAACTTGACTACTAAATTGCATCGCTCACGAAACGCAGGATAGAAAAGTTCAAGAAATGTCTTTTAATTTAAACTTATAAGATGCATATCACTACTTGAGCCCTTATATTAACAGATTTTAAGTAAAATCAGCCGATTACAAAATTTGCGAGAAAAGTACCGGCCTTCATATTTATTTAGCAGCTTTTGTTTTTCTTGGTATCGTACTAGTGTGATACCACTTTATTCTTCCTTCCTTTTCAATTGCCTTTAGAGGTACCATCTGCTGCTTAAAATGCTGAACAATTTCTCTGCAAGAAGCTCCAACTGCAAGCTTGTACGTATTTCATACATAAATTGGATAAATTCGCCAGCCGCCCGAACATGTTTGATATGCACCCAAGCGTGAACAATTCACAGGGAATGAAGGAGACAATTTGAATCACGGAACTTATTTTTAACGCCATTTTTGTCCTCCTAAACCTTCAGTTAACCGTTTTTTTGGTTCATGGCGGTGCTCAATGAGGATAAATCCAAGCTTTTCGAGTTTCCGATTTATCATGCTGCCTGCCAAGGCTTAAAATAGCCTTGCGTAATGTTCTCTCTGTATGGCAGCATTAGAATATGCTGCCATATCCATCTCTGGGACAGACCTGACGCAGCTAATACAGAAGTGTTTGAGGGCGAAATTCTGCCCTGTGGAGATGTTTGTCATGCGCACCCCATACTTGTTTCGCATTCTAATCTCGAAGGTTGTTGGGCATGATTAATAGTTATAGTTACGGGGTGAGTCGGATGGCTGCCAGCAGACCACGCAAAAGGTACTGAATTTTTGTTTTTGAGGGAGCAGGAAGAAGCCGGTAAGTCTCCTGTGGACCAAGTAATTGCTTACCTTTCCTGCTTTCAACACATGATTGGTAAAGAGAGTTAGCCATTTTCTGTTTTAATGCATCAAGTTTTGCTATAAGACAACTTATGATGCCGCAAGGCGTGCATTTGGCTTATTTTGTTACATATTCTTGGTTATTTGCCCCAGATTTCTTAAAGTGGGCGCTCATGGCTGCTGTAACCAGATGTTTTCTATAGTTGCCATGGTGTGCTGACCGGCAAATGACTGAACTCCATATATGCATTATATGGAATGGGTATTCTTCAAGTACTTCACCTTTTTTAGAAGAAGAAAAATCTCCACCGCGAGCGTTTTACGCGCAGTGCGCCACGGGCTCAATCAGCAGGATTGCCCAACTTTGAAATCATACAATCCAAACGACATCTTTAGCACCAAAAAAAATGAGCAGGCAATTCACATTATTCACTACGTCGTTTCGACCACTGCTACTCACAATGCTCGCATGATTGCCTATCATCTTCAAGAAGTAACCATCTGATAATATAATAATTTCGGCCACAAACAGGTCATATGATTTTTAACACGCAGCAGACGATTTATAGCATGACTAAAAGGGCAACATAAGCACCAAATTACGTACATTCGAGCAATCAAGAAAAGTATCCCAGTTCTTCACATTCGTGTCTCGAATTGATATTTCCAAACAGACAGCACAGAGAAAAACCCAACAATGTCGGCGGAACTGAAGCATTTCCAGCAGTCTTAGAAAACGGACCAAGCAACGGGAACCAAACACCGAAGCCAAGCCAACGTTTTCGGTGCGGTACATTGACGTCTATTAGCGCAGTGCATCTCATACACGAGTCCGGATAATGTGACTCACACTTATTAGGACCAAACACATCGTGACGACATTGTCGCTTAAACTACAACACCTGGGTTCAATTAATATGACTACTCCGTTGCCGTGACATGCTGCCATATTGTCGTGCAGAGGGACTGTCGTACCCTCTTAAAGTAGTGCACCTCTTGTACAATTCCAACGAGCAAGGCTTGAAATCGCTCTGACATCCAGAGACATACTCTGCCGAGATAATATGCCAACAGCCACCCTAAGGAAACGGATCAAGCCTCGGGAAACGAAGACTGAAGCAAGGCCAGCGTTTTCGGTACGGTACATATACGTCTGTTAGCGTAGTGCACCTCACACACGAGTCCGGATCATGCGATTCACATTTATTAGGACTAAACACATCTTGCTGACGATGTCGGTGGATATGCAAGACATCGGTCCGATGAATAAGACTCATGCAATGCCGTCAGATGTTGCCTTCATTGGCGGACGGACTGCAGTAGCACCCTCTTGAAGTAGTACACCTCCTGTACAATTCCAATTGGCGAGACCTAGAAACCGCTCTGACATCCAAAGACGTACTCTGCCGAGATAATGTGCCAACAGCCACCCTAAGAAAACGGACCAAGCCCCGGGAAATGAAGACTGAAGCAAGGCCAGCGTTTTCGGTACGGTACATATACGTCTGTTAGCGTAGTGCACCTCACACACGAGTCCGGATAATGCGACTCACACTTATTAGAACTAAACACGTCGTGCTGACAATGTCGATGGAAATGCAAGTCGTCGGTCCGATGAATAAGACTCATGCATTGCCGTGAGATGCCGCCATCATGTCGTGCAGAGGGACTGTCGCAGCACCCTCTTAAAGTAGTGCACCTCTTGTACAATTCCAATGAGCAAGGCCTGAAATCGCTCTGACATCCAGAGACATACTCTGCCGAGATAATATGCCAACAGCCACCCTAAGAAAACGGACCAAGCCCCGGGAAGCGAAGACTGAAGCAAGGCCGGCGTTTTCGGTACGGTACATATACGTCTGTTAGCGTAGTGCACCTCACACACGAGTCCGGATCATGCGATTCACGCTTTTTAGGACCAAACACATCTTGCTGACGATGTCGGTGGATATGCAAGACTTCGGTCCGATGAATAAGACTCCTGTATTGCCGTCAGATGTTGCCATCATTGGCGGATGGACTGCAGTAGCACCCTCTTCAAGTAGCACACCTCTAATATAATTCCAATTGGCGAGACCTAGAAACCGCTCTGACATCCAAAGACGTACTCTGCCGAGATAATATGCCAACAGCCACCAGCCAGCCAGCCAGCCGTCGCGCGGGCAATGTCGGTTGAGTTACAACACTTCGGTTCAATGAACAGCACCCATGCACTGCCGTGAGATATCACCATCACGTTGCGCGGACTGGCCGTATAAGCAGCCTCTTCAAGTTGTGTACCTCTTGCATTATTCCAGCTGTCGAGACCTCAAAACGGCTGCGGCATCCAATAACATTTTCTACCGAGGAAGTACTCTCGTGTATAAGGTACGCTGCGCTTATAAATATATATGTACCGTACCGAAAACGTTGGCCTCGCTTCGGTCTTTGGTTTCCGGGGCTTGGTCCGTTCCCTTAGAACTGCTGTTGACACATTATTTCGGGATATTGTGTCTTTGGACGACGAAGCGGTTTTTAGGTCTCGCCAACTGGAATTATGCAAGAGGCGCACTACTTTAAGAAGGTGCTACTACAGTCTGTCCGCACATGATGGTGACATCCCACGACAGTGCATGAGTCTTATTCCTTGAATCAAAGTATTGCAGCTCAACCGACTTTGTCGGCACATTGTGTTTATTTCTACTTGGTGCGAATCGCGTTATAAGGGCTCTTGTTTCAGGTGCCCCGCACGACTAAACGTATATGTACCGTACCTAAACCGTTGCCTTTGCTTCGGTCCTCGGTTCCCGGGGCTTGGCTTCGTTCCTCAGGGTTCGTGTTGGGATGTTATCTCGGCGGGGTGTGTCTTTGCCTATCAGAGTGGTTTTTAGGTTTCGCCAATCGGAATTATACAAGAGGTGTACCACTTCAAGAGGGTGCTACTACAGCCTGTCCGCCAATGATGGCAGCATCTCACGGCAATGCATCAGTCTTATTCATCGGACCGAAGTCTCGCAGTTCCACCGTCATTGTCAGCACGATGTGTTTATTTTCCATAAGTGTGAATCGCCTGATCCGGACTCGTGCATGAGGTGCACTGCGCTAATAGACGCATATGTGCCGTACCGAAAACGCTGGCCTAGCTTCAGTCTTCGGTTCCAAGGCTTGGTCCGTATCCTTAAGATTTGTATTGGCATATTATCTCGGCAGAGTATGTCTTTGGATGTCAGGGCGGTTTTTAGGTCCCGTCAGTTGGAATTATACAAGAGGTGTACTACTTGAAGAGGGTGCTACTGCAGTCCGTCCGCCAATGATGGCAACATCTGACGGCAATGCATGAGTCTTATTCATCAGACCGTGGTCTGGCATATCCACCAACATCGTCAGCAAGATGTGTTTAGTCCTAATAAGTGTGAATCGCATGATCCGGACTCGTGTGTTAAATGCACTACGCTAATAGACGTATATGTACCGTACCGAAAACGCTGGCCTTGCTTCAGTCTTCGTTTCCCGGGGCTTGATCCGTTTCCTTAGGGTGGCTGTTAGCATAATATCTCGGCAGAGTATGTCTCTGGATGTCAGAGCGATTTCAGGCCTTTCTCGTTGGAATTGTACAAGAGGTGCACTACTTTAAGAGGGTGCTACGACAGTCCCTCTGCACGACATGATTGCAGCATCTCACGGCAATGCATGAGTCTTATTCATCGGACCGAAGTCTTGCAGTTCCATCGACATCGTCAGCACGACGTGTTCAGTTCTAAGGGTGTGAATGGCATTATCCGGACTCGTGTGTGAGGTGCACTACGCTAACAGACGTATATGTACCGTACCGAAAACGCTGGCCTTGCTTCAGTCTTCGGTTCCCAAGGCTTGATCCGTTTCCTTAGGGTGGCTGTTGGCATATTATCTCGGCAGAGTATGTCTCTGGATGTCAGAGCGATTTCAAGCCTTGCTCGATGGAATTGTACAAGAGGTGCACTACGTTAAGAGGGTACTACGACAGTCCCTCTGCACGACATGATGGCAGCATGTCACGGCAACGGAGTAGTCATATTAATTGAACCCAAGTGTTGTAGTTTAAGCGACAATGTCGTCACGATGTGTTTGGTCCTAATAAGTGTGAATCACATTATCCGGACTCGTGTATGAGATGCACTGCGCTAATAGACGTCAATGTACCGTACCGAAAACGTTGGCTTGGCTTCGGTGTTTGGTTCCCGTGGCTTGGTCCGTTTTTTTAAGACTGCTGGAAATGCTTCAGTTCCGCCGACATTGTTGGGTTTTTCTCTGTGCTGTCTGTTTGGAAATATCAATTCGAGACACGAATGTGAAGAACTGGGACACTTTTCTTGATTGCTCGAATGTACGTAATTTGGTGCTTATGTTGCCCTTTTAGTACATGCTATAAATCGTCTGCTGCGTGTTAAAAATCATATGACCTGTTTGTGGCCGAAATTATTATATTATCAGATGGTTACTTCTTGAAGATGATAGGCAATCATGCGAGCGTTGTGAGTAGCAGTGGTCGAAACGACGTAGTGAATAATGTGAATTGCCTGCTCATTATTTTTGGTGCTAAAGATGTCGTTTGGATTGTATGATTTCAAAGTTGGGCAATCCTGCTGATTGAGCCCGTGCCGCACTGCGCGTAAAACGCTCGCGGTGGAGATTTTTCTTCTTCTAAAAAAGGTGAAGTACTTGAAGAATACTCATTATATTTTTAACACAGGGATACTCTAAGCTGCATATCACTTACAATATGAGTTAAATACTGCTATGTAACAAATAGTCAGACCACCCCTTTTAAAATGTGAAGCCAACATCTCAAACATTGTCATGAAATATTAATAAACAAGCCCAAATGGATGCATTTGCTGCAGCTGAAAAGACAAGCAGCAATACTGGCATGGTCATTTAAAAGTTATGTTATTTTTGGAGAAGAGGGATTGTTTTGTGGAGCATACCCATTATGTCCCGTGACACAGCCTAACCATAACAATCAAAATAAGTTGTTCAAAGTGATTTAAAGTGTTTTAATTTGCATGTTGTCAACTTTGTCTCATGTCAACAAGCATGCAAAAATGAACTGAATAAAAATGCAAGTTGAAACCAGCCAAAAACTAGCTTTAAATATCATGTTTTTATCACAAGTGCTGCTGTCAACAGATAGGTGAGTTGAGATGATGTTCATCATATGGGCTACTCTAAGTTAGGTTAAGTTGGTCAAGTGCATGGCAAGTGGCAATAGGAATTGCGCAAGAATCATGAACTCGCAACTGCTGCTGTGATAGAAACAGGTTATACAGGATGAGATGATGTAAGGTCTCTTGAGGTTAGGCATAGACTACTTTCATGGAAATAAGCATTGGTATTTTGTAAGAAACAGTGACAAAATGTTTGTTTTCCCTGGCCCCACCTTAACAGAAGCCAGAAGTATGTCTGTTGTGTTTGACTTGGTGTTGGGCTGATGTGTAGGAGTCCAATGTTATTTTGTTTGAGTGTTTTATGCTTGTTGAATTTTATATTGTTATATTGTTATTGAATTTGCTTTGCTTTGCTTTGTTTTGTTTTAAAAGTGCTGTGGAAGGGAATTGAAAAGTGCAGCATCAAATTATTGGTGTTAATAATTTGTTATACTCATAATGCTGTCATGAAATTACTATGATATTTAACACACGCCCGGTTGGCTGGTGTAAGTCTCTTACATTGGCAGTTACACCTCGTGGCCTCGCCGCACCAAAAATGCAGACTTAGCGTACTGATAGATGGACAGGCGTGAGTCAAAATGTTTTATTGGTAATCATGCTGCATACAAACCTAAATGAAAGTGGTAGAGGTATTAAAAAATGTCGTCTGCATTTGTTGATGCCACGATTACATGGCCTTTGCTCCGAATAATTGGCATCATGTTGGGAAGTGCGAGTTCTGTCCCGGCCATGCTTATGCGAGGGTGGTGAACGTCGCCAACGCTTCAAGCTGATTGCACGATGGCGTCACAAAACCAAAAGCTATTTTGTTTCAAGTGTTTGAAAAGCCTTGTTATCGGTAAATATAGGGCTAAAGGGATGCAGTTTTGCAAAATCCGTAGGAGTAAGAGAGGGAAGGGGAACGGTGCAGGAAGAAAAATGTTGGGCCTGCCTTCGAAATGCACGTGGAATAGTTTTCTCCTCAGATTGGACGCACTTCTTTTCGCAGTTGGGAGCAGGGATGCAATTTCCCAAAATAAGTTTTTGGCAACTAAATCCACACAATCATGATAACTGAAGAAGTAACGGATCCATGGTTAGAAGGCACATTGCCACCTCCCCCCCAACTGAAAAGGAAATTGCGCCTTTAGAACGGTTATTTTAAGTAGCCCTTTATCTGATAATTCTACTAGTTTAGTCGCAACCGTCATTCGGTGACCAATGGCCAGCAAATGACACTTTAATGCAAATGAACTATTGAAACGAAAATGTTTGATGCGTATGCCTCATTGCATGTGATTTGTCTTCGTTTTTGTGGTTATCGCATTTAGGGATGTATTGCAACGGTTTCAAAAAGATTTGACTTGAGGTGACAATTAAGACGGTTCCAAATTTCGTCATTGACAAGACACTTTTCACCCCTGCACACAATAAGTTTGAATACGCGTTGGTTGGTAGATGTCAGCGCCATCCCTCAGGGGAAAGTGCGTGAACTTGACATGCAGAGCGCATCAAATGCCGGGGCGCTGGACACCGGTGGCCGGGTGTCAGCTCAAGGCCAGCTCACACGCTGCAAAGTCGGACCTATCGATGCGCTGTGTATCACTTCTGACATGTAATGTGTGGCTTCCATTGTATCCAATCACTCCCAGCAAAGTTATCCGGATACAAAAATTCGATAAAGGGAAAACCGATGCCTACCAGTGTGGTTTCAGTCGAACGCATCGACATATTTAGAAAATTTTGGAAACTGATGTAGTAGTCCTCTTCCGCACAACTTGATGGCGTCCAAAACAAACCATCAGGCATTGGCGTTTTCTTCACCTTAGCCGTAAGAGGGGCCTTAGAGGGCCCTGAATATCTCTCAAACTCGGTGAGCCAAGGCCACCGGGAAAACAGAATTGGAAACCCTGAACTGTATCAGGTATGTGTGGTTAAACTTTGGTCAATGTTACCTTTTGCAGGACAAATCAGGTGATGGTGGTCAGATTAGCACATTGAATATTCCTCTAGCAGAAGGATAACAAGAATATGCAAGCTAGAGTGCAGGAAACGGCGTTGAACAGCTCTTGAAAATCTTACTAAGATGTTCACCTGTGAACATTAGGCACAGACAGGCGTAGTTTGTAGCGTGTCTTGCCGGGTCACCCGGCTGAAGCTGAGGTTGAAGTTGACTCAGGCTAAACATTTTAGCATGACCTGACACAGAAGCTGCGATTGTACCGTCGTACCAGTGTGACGTCGTACCGTACCGCCGTCGTACCAGTGTGACGTCATATTGAGAACAACCGTCATTTCGTCTTCTCGTACCAAAAGTGTATGAACGAACAAAACGATCTGTTTGAAAGCACATCTCAAATGTTACACATCGATTTTAGACGCAACATATTTTCGTATCAGCTACAATTTGTATTACATGGTGTATATCTCAGCGACGTGAAGGTTTTGTGGTGGTTCACAACTTCCAGAATTTCTGGTCAAATCTAGACGATTCATCGACCTCTAGTGTCGTCAGTTTCTCCCTTACCTAACAATATGGATGTGGCATTGCCGGTGAAGCGTGTGGCGGCTGACCATCCAGCCGAATTAAATAACTGAGCGAGATGCACTGTAGCGGAGATCACATTTTTATCAGCTCTTTTTGTGTGTTTCAGACAAGGTGCTTTGATTTAAGCTCTTGATTTTGCACCTTTCTTATTTGCGTTTGCATTCAATTGCATGTCTTGCTTAATAGACATGGTAATGATGAAACCTCTTGCCTCTGTAAGAGAAATTCAAGGAACCAAAATTCATAAGGCAGTGAACAGCTGCACAATGCATTTAGGTTTTTAGCCTTACTTGCGTAAACATTGTGGCAGCTTTGATAACTGTGGTATCGTAAGAAGACTTAAGTTTATGATATGCTGCCGATGGATCCAGACATCTGGTCTAGTATGGGAGCAAAACTGTTCTGGAAAATATCGCATGATTTACCTGTAGGGTATGATCTTTCCTCCAATTTTGGTTAGCTTACTTGACGTTCATGTCAAGCATACAAAATTAATACATGAAAATGATGACAATGGCAACCGAGACTTGCGTCTTTTATGATTCAAATCTGAGAGTACGCGTAAGCCACGCTCAAATTGGTCTGTTTTGCGAGACAACATGACTTATGAATGTGTTTTTGCTGCTAGACTGTGTAGGCTTTTAAACTATTTGTTACCCTGTGCTGGTAGCTCTGAACGAGTCCCTTTAATATCCTTTAAAATCAAATTTAATACTAGAATTACTTTCAAAACCGTTCTAATCCTATTTATCTTTATTGCTAGTTTGATACACGTCACCCTTCTTTTCTTATATGCGATGTAAAGAGCCGGCCAAGTCGCCTGCTTCTTCATTTTTGGCCAAAGGCCTACCCCTCCCCCCCCCCCCCTCCGCCACCAATTCTGCTTTGGGTTAGACCGGCCCTGTTGTATATTTTAAAGGGAAGGTGTTCTAATAACCATGGCCGGCAGCCCAATCAGGGTATCACCAGTGCCTCTGGGTGAACGTGCGATGCACGCTATAGACATGTGAAAGGCATTTCATTGCTTGCTGCTCTTCTTCTGTGTCCCACATCCGTTATCTACAGAAAAACTCATCAGGGTCGTTTTTGTTTTGGGGAAATATCATCCATGATTGCCAACTTATCAGAAGTTGTTTGTGTGGCTTGAATGCCCTCCCCGCCGTGGATCCGCCAATGCACGGTGAGGTGCATAGAATGGCGGCGTTAACACGTCAACAGGAACATTGCCATGTATTGATATGGCCCGTTCAGCATTTTATTGATGCACATTATGCATTGCTGACTTAAATTGTCCCTAAACAAACTGGATGGAATGAAGTCGTTGCCCTTTCGAGTCGCCGTTAAAATAGAGATACAGACATAGTACGCACCTTCAAAAAAGATACGTTAATAACAGACAGTGCGGGGACGCCACGAAGTGCCTCATTTTCATGACACCAAGCACTGCTAGCCTTTTAAGGCAGATACACGTGGACAGCAATACGGGGACCGTAGCACACCGATATGCCCAGCACGTTGGGATGTACAACAATTTCAATAGATGGGTAGAAAAATGAGCCACTTTCATGCCACTTCCACTACAGGTTACAATCAGGAATCACTGCGAAGCCGTGATTTACCTGGTAGCACAAAGTAAGCGTGCGTCACAGCTACCACTCGGCCGATAATTATCTGAATTTACTATATATATATATATATATATATATATATATATATATATATATATATATATATATATATATATATATGACACCAAGCACTGTTAAATAGAGATACAGGCATAGTACTCTCTCTCTCTCTCTAGATATATATATATATATATATATATATATATATATATATATATATATATATATATATCTCTCTCTCTCTCTCTCTCTCTCTTCTCTCCTCTCTCTCTCTCCTCTCTCCTCTCCTCTCTCTCTCTCTCCCTCTCTCTCCTCTCTCTCTCCTCCTCTCTCTCCTCTCT